>NW_020837974.1:18005480-18333381 GCF_003676395.1 Aethalodelphis obliquidens
GGGTAGATGGGTAAATGGATGAATAAATGGATGGGCGGATGGAGGATGGATGGGTGGATGGATGGATGGGTGAGTGGATGGATGGATGGATGGATGAACGGGTAGATGGGTAAATGGATGAATAAATGGATGGATGAGTGGTTGGATGGATGGGTGGATGGGTGGATGGATGGATGGGTGGATGGATGGATGGATGGGTGGATGGATGGATGGATGGGTGGATGGATGGATGGATGGGTGAGTGGATGGATGGATGGATGGGTGGATGGATGGATGGATGGATGGGTGAGTGGATGGATGGATGAATCAGTGAGTTTCTCTGCATCTCCTAGTTGCAGCACTCCCACAGCTGTGTTCCCCAATGTCCACAGACAATCACAGCCTAGCTCCCAGACTCTTCTCCCAAAAGCAGAGGCTTTAAAGCCCAGTCATTCCTTGGTATTTCCATCAGATGGGCTCAGCTCCATCTGTCTTCACTCCATTGGCTGACTCCACCCCAGGCTCCTCAGAGCTAACCAGACCTTAGAGACCCAGCACATACTCTTTGGCAGCCTCACCCTTTTGTACTTATATTCCAAGCTCAGGTGTATTAGTCAAGGTAATTCAGTCCAGTTGCTGCAACAGTTGCTCATAGGCTTATGGCAATGGCATATTTCTTACTCATATCATAATCCAATCAGCTATTGATCCAGCAGTCTTATATGCTGTAATTTAGCAATCCAGTTTCCTTCCATCTCAAGGCTGTGCCTTCCACATAGAGTTTTGCAGTCTTAAGCTGGATCCTTATGCTCTAAATAAAGAGAATGAACCAAGGTTCTAGACCTTAGAGTCCACTGTTCACCTGTAAATGACAAGTGATGGCCAAGATCCTTAGGTAATATGCCTTGCCCACCTGGATATCAAGTGCTCCAATATGTGACACCATCCATCCAACTGCTTAAGCCAGAAACCCGAGAGTAACACTTGCCTCATTGGTTTCATCCTCACCACACACCAAATCTATCAGCAGGTTCTATTGTATCTTTGGATCTACCTCTAAAACATGTCCTCATTTCTGTTAACTTTTTCATTTGGGTATAACTTACACTCAAAATTGCATATAAGTATTAAACTTCATTTTTTTTTCAGAATTCATTGAATGTCTTTTTTTTTTTTTTACATCTTTATTGGAGTATAATTGCTTCACAATGGTGTGTTAGTTTCTGCTTTATAACAAAGTGAATCAGTTATACATATACATATGTCCCCATATCTCTTCCCTCTTGCATCTCCCTCCCTCCCACCCTCCCCATGTCACCCCTCCAGGCGGTCACAAAGCACTGAGCTGATCTACATATGAATGAAAAAATTATACAAAACTCACACACAAAATTGTATATAAGTATTATGCTCCTTTCATTTTTACCCATGAATGCACCCGTGCTACCATCTGTAAGATATACATTTCCAGCATCTGAGAAGTCTCCCCATGTCCCTTTCCAGTGAATATCCCTCTAAGGTAACCACTATACTGAACCCTATCACCTGTTCTTGACTTACACATTAATGGACTCATATAATATATACTCTTTTGCAACAGACTTCTTTTGCTCGCCATGATCTGTGTGAGTTGCCTACACGTTGTTGGGGGATCCAATGGTTTATTTACTTATCTATTTTCCTGCAGATGGACATTTGGTTTTCCAGTTTGGGGTTTCCATTAATAAAGCTGTTATACATTCTTTTACATTTTGTGTGTGTGTATGTGTGGCCATGAGCACCCATTCTTGTTGGACATATTCCCAGGAGTCAACTTCTGGGGCTTAGGATAGATGTATCTTGAGCTTTGGAAGACACTGTCAAGCAATTTTTTAAACATTTATATCAGTTCATACTCCCACCAGCAGTATATGAGAGTCGCAGTTGCTCTACTTTTTTTGCCATCACTTATTTTAGTCTCTTTAATTGTATCCATTCTGAGACAACCACAGTTTATCATCTCCACTACTATCACCCATTAACAGTTGCCTGGACAGCTGCACTGGACTCCTAACTGGTCCCTTTGTCTTCTGGTCTTTTCAATCCATTTTGTACCCGGCATCCGGGGTCTATCACTTCCCTACTAAAACCTTTCAATGGCTCCTGGTTACAGTTAGAAATAAACCTATGCTCTTACAGTGACCTTCAAGCTTCTACATCTCCTTTCTCATCATTCAGACTTCATGCCAAATAATGTCTCCTCAATGGACCTTTCCTAATGAATGTCCATAACGTCCCCAGGAAATCATTACGCAGCAAATCCATTGCTGTATCTTCTACACCTCTCTTATCACTACCCCCATCGTCTAATTATTGGCTCAACTCTGAACTATCTTTTCCCACTTACCTTTAATCTCCATGAGAGCAGGACTCAGTGTTCCCTGCTGTGCCCCAGCACCCAGCCCAGTGCTGGGCACATTGTAAACCCTCCGTAAGCGTTTGCTGGGTGCACTTGCTTCCATCTGGGGCTGGGGTCTTAAGACGCCCCCAGTGCATGTTCTTGCAGCTGTTTCTGTTGTCACCAAGCCACTGTCCTTCTCAAGTCAATCTCAAATTGTGGTACATGATATTAAAAGCATCAGGACCAGATGTTCAATTTTCCAGACAGGTTGCTCTGATTGGAATTCAACTCTGAAAGAAGTTTCTGACCAAGAAACAACCAAACCCACGACTTGACTGCCCAGTCACCTTCACTCAAGGCTTTTGGCTTGTGCCTCCTTGAAACATTCACTGGCTCCCCAGTCTAAATATCTCCGCATCTCTGAACATGTCAGCCCCCTGGCCCGCCCCTCCTCCACAGCTTCTATAAAATCTGCCTTCCAGGAAACTGTTGGAGATTGACTCTCCCCTTCCAGAGTCACCTGTGAGGGCAAGAAAGGTATTGTTATTGTTCTCTGCATTTCACACTTAAACAACCTGGGGCTGATCTAATGGAATCTCTCTCTCCTCTCACTCCCCTCCTTCCCAGGGTAACCTGGAGGCCTGGCCACCTGGCTGCAGAAGTGAGATGGGCCGCAGAGAATCCACCTACCTCTCTGAGACTGTATTTGAGAGAACGCAGAAACAGAGACGAGCTGGTTCTAGCGGTTTGAGAAAAAAAAGAGATCTTTTCCTAAGCAATTTCTAGTCGTGTAGAGGACTGACATACCATAAAATAGGCAGGGTAATCACAGCATGCGAGATTAAAACCACGCCTGGAGCGCACAGATCCTCGGGGTGATAGGGGTGGGCTAAGAGCTGCTGGCAGCCTCTGTGCTGGGCGGTGCCCACCCCTGTCTCTACCTCTCTGTCTCTCTGCCTCTCTGTCTTCTCCATCTATCTCTCTCAGACTCAGTTTCTCTTTCTCTGTCTGACTCTTTCTCTCTTCCGTCCCCTGATTCTTCCCTCCCCCAACTCCCAGCAACCACCGGAAGCCCATATGGACCTAAACTCCAAAATGACAGAAATAACGTCTCTATTCCTTTTTGCCTTAAGTGCACAGGTACCTCTGAAAGGAGATTTCAGAGATAGCTCTCACATGTTTCTCTCAATTATACACGCACACAAATAAAAAACACACATGCGCACAACCGCTGTTGCACATCCACACACACATGCACACAAACATACCCACACACATACATACATCCACTCATACATCCGCTCTGCCCGTATGGAGTACGTCTGGCTCTGCCACTCATTTACTTCCTTTCTATGCTCTCTCTCTCTTCAGTACCTTAGCCATACCCAGACCCCTGAAACGACCCCATTGGAATCCTCATTCTGGATGCCTCGGTTTCACTCTCTTTCTAGACGTAGATGTACGTGCATTTAGACACCCACCTGTCTTATCTTCCTCCTGCTTGCAGATCCTTCCTCACACATCTGTGGAATGACAGCCCTTGCATTCCTGCCCCACTTTGCTCCAGAGTGCAGTGTCAATGCACTCCTTCCTCAGTACAGCCCTTCCCTTGGTGGAGAATGCACAGTGGTGACTTGTGTCGGCTTCTCTGCACGATGTCACCGTGATTGACGGCTGTAACAGATGGCCCTGCCTTCTTTCCTTAGTGAGAAAGGGTGCACAAAAGCATGCCAACAGCAAGGACCCCTACAACTGAGATCAACAGAGTGGTATCCGACTTCGGCTCCCAGCCTGCCCAGGCTGTACGTCCGTAGGCCAGCTGTTCTCCTTTGAGGAGATATGACATTCGGTACAACTTCCTAATATAAATAATGATGCGATTCTGTAACTAGTCTCCAAGGACAACAAGGTCTTCTATATGAAGGACAACTGGCTTTTCTTCTAAGAGTAGTAGATTTGGCCTTGACATGGCCAAAGCCAGAGAATTGGACTCTGTGTCCGACACTGGCTAATTTCAGAATTCCATCGCTAATTCTCAAGCACATGCTGGGCTTTTCATATCAATACCTCGGATGTAACGAGGGTTCTCAACTCCTCTTAATCTTACTAAACCGCGGTTCCTGCAAAGCAACTGAGTGATTTTCAGTCTGTTCACGTTAAGATTTAGCGCAGCATGCAAGCGGCTGAGCTGATGTTAACGTCTGAATCGTGAGCAGACATATGGCCCCAGCCTTCCCTGCTCCCGCCTTAGCGAGGGCTTCCCCTGTCCGGGTTTGATGGCTGAGATGCCTCTGAGGGCTGGTGGACACTGTTTCCCTGACTACTGGGAATGAAGTACACAGGAAGGTCAGAGGTAGCTGAAGGGTGGCAGAGGGGAGAGATTTTCTGCTGGTCCTCTCCATCACGTGGACAAAGAAAAGAAGGCTGAGATTTAGGAAACCTGGGTCCTACCTGCAGCTCTGCCCTCCCTCCCTCGGTGGTACCAGCCAAGTCACCTTCTGTCTCTGGGCCTCAGTTGGAGCCCCAGTTTCCTCATCTGTGAGAAGGTAATTCGGACAAGTAGTTCTGAGTCTATGGTGCTCAAATGGGGATCAAGTTCTTGAGCCTATGACCTGCTAACTGCCCAATCCCAAGTTATGACAAGTCTGACAGACTGGCCAAATTGTGTGTGTGTGTGTGTGTGTGTGTGTGTGTGTGTGTGTATAATTTTTTGCTAACTCAAAGAGGGGCAGAATTGGCCTCTAAAAATTTGTCTGCAGGATGTTAGGTTATTAAAAATATTTATAAAAAACTGGTTTATTTCCTCCCTCCCTCTCTCTTTCTTCCTGTCCTCTTTCCTTCCCTCTTCCTTCTTTTATTTGCTCTCAGCGAATATTTATTGAGCAGTAGTTTTGTTCCAGGTGTTTTTATAGGCACCAGTAGTATAATGGTGAACTGGACGTGACAGTGGATTCTCGTCATAATGGTTGGAACATGGCAATTGTACGACCCAGGAGGTGCTTCAGGATTACCTGCTACATAGAGCTAAGTAAATCTGAATGCCTTGGCATGTCCCTAAACTTGGAGGCTTGTGGGACAATAGGAGTCATTTTCTTTTGTCAAACTCAAGTAATATGGGAGGCTCAGCCATTTGTAGATCATTGGTTTGACATTGACATTCACCAGGATGATGTCATGGCCCAGTTGTCTAAAGAATGGACTCTGGGGCTTCCCTGGTGGCGCAGTGGTTGAGAGTCCACCTGCCGATGCAGGGGACGCGGGTTCGTGCCCCGGTCCGGGAAGATCCCACATGCCGCGGAGCGGCTGGGCCCGTGAGCCATGGCCGCTGAGCCTGCGCGTCCGGAGCCTGTGCTCCGCAACGGGAGAGGCCGCAACAGTGAGAGGACCACGTACCGCAAAAAAAAAAAAAAAAAAGAAAACAAAAGAATGGACTCTGGAGCCCCAAATTCCCAGGTTTGAATCCAGGCTCTGATGCTCACTCAGGGAGACAGTTTAACCTTTGTGCGTCTGCGGAACAGGGTTAGTAAGAGAAAACCTCCTTCCTAGGATTATGAGTATTTAATGTGTCAATTGTTGGAAAGTACTTAGAATTGGATCTGGTGAATTGTCAATGCTGCTAAAATAAATTCTTCTTTTATTTCAGTATGTCTAAAACCAGGTGGATTACCTTTTTATAAATAACGATTTCTTTTATCTGTTGTCCCTATTTCCATAAATGACACCACCTTGGTCCCAGACTCTCAGGTTCGTGTGGAATCCATGCTGAATACTGTCCCGGCAGGGCTTTGATGAGCAGAGCTGTGGAAACCCAGCTCTCAGCTGACACGTTAAGATCCCCAGGGCTCACCTCTGTAATGAATCAACTTCTTCCCGCCACTTGTAGGCTGAAGATATTTACCAGCTCCTAATCGACAATTCTTCAGTTTAGCATTTTATATCTGTTATGGTCTAGCTACCTGTTCAGCCTCCAGGAACACCTCTTGGAGAGGTTCCCAATGTTCTAGTTTTCCTGAACTATGTCATTCCTTCTTTTCCCGTCCCCAGGCCTTTGCTTGCATTATCATTCATATCTAGGAGGCATCCTCTTCTCTCTCTATCCAACCAAGTGTATCCTTTCCTTCAAGGACCAACACACTGTCACTTCCATTATGAAGCCCTACTTGAGTGTGAAGTCACCCGTCAGCAGTGGTTTGCTACTCCTCTGACCCTCCAGGGGAGATGTTTGCGCCGCATTCAATAAAGATCACATTCTGCCTTTTACTCTGGTTATCGAGGAGACGGTAGATCACAGGGGTTAATGGCAGAGATTCTGGAGTCAGAACATCCTGACTGTGTCCTCTCATTTTTTCACTTACTAGGGTTGACCATGGATAAGTTTCAACTTCAAGCCTTACCTTTTCTATCTATGCAATAGTAAGGATAGTGCCTGCCCCTCCGGGCCTCCTAACTGGTCTCCGGTTCTACGTTGGTCCCTGCAGTTCATCCCCCACACTGAAGCCACAGTAATTCTTTGAAAACTTAATGCAACCCCCCTGATTTGAAATCCTCCAACAACTTTTTCATTATCTTCAAAATTAAATCCCAAATCCTTCCGTTGGCCTGTAAGCCTTCTCTGGTATCATTTCCTACCATCTGCCCTCTCTCTCTGCTTCAGCCTCCTCGCTGTGTTCCTTGGACAGTCCAAACATGCCTCAGGACCTTTATACGTGCTGTGTTCCCAACCTGGAAGGTTCTTCCCCCAGGTATCCCATCACTCACTTTTACTTCATTCATTCATTGGAGAGACATTCTCAGACCTACTCCCCATTAAAATGTCACTCCAGTCCCTCTCCACCTACGCTGCCTTTTAAATTATTACCTCTAAGATGTATTATATACTTTGCTGTCTATCTATTTCCTGTTTGTCTCTCCTCAATACCGCCACGGGGTAGCTAAACCCCGTGAAGGCGGGGGACCGTGGTGTGGTTCACGATTTTATTCCAGGCCTTGGAAACAAAAAAAAGTTTTTGGCACATACTTAGCCCTTGAGTAATAATGAGTAAATCAATGAGAGAGGCTCAGCCCAGTGCCAGATCCAGGTGGGCTCGCAACGTGCAACCGCCGTTACTGTTGAACTCTCACGGCTGGGGGCTCACATCTATCTCCCCACTGGTTTGTGAGCTCTTCAAGGGCAGTGGCTGTATATTATTCATCTCTGTGTCCCTCACAGAACCTAGCACAGGAGCTCACCCATGCATGTTAATGTCAAAGAGCTCTGCAGACATCAGAAGGCAAAAGCTACAAAACAGAATGAAAGCAGCCCCTTGCCAGGGTGTGTGGGCCCTGGGAGCATTTCATTGCTCTGTTATCTCTGGCAGTGAGGACACGGAACCCTCACTGACAGGACGCAGCAGCCAGAGCTTCAAGGATGACCGCTGGACCTGGACCGTCCCCTGTGGGGTCACGTGCTTCCCAGGAGGAGCCCACGCCGTGGTAGCTTCCGTCCTTACCCCTGCCTACCTCCTGGTCTTCCGTTCCTTCTTCCCTCCAGGAGTTCTGCCTCCTGACACTCAGCACCCCATCCTACTGTCTCAGTCCCTGCTGGAGCAGAGACACAGACTCCTTCCTGCGTAAGCAGGAGTCACTCTCCAGGACAGAGCCGTGACAAGGTCCCATCTCAGCAGTGCCCGGGAATCCGACACCTGGAGAGCCTTGTGTATTTTCCCCTAGCTCTCTGTCGAGCTGTGAATGTTATTAAAGTGCCCTATTAGAGTGAAAAAAAGAATTCCAGATTAAACCACACAATATATAGGATTTAAAATACAGGCTGTGAATGTAATTTCCGTGGGAGCAGTGGTGAGCGAGTAAAGGGGGGTAATTTATGATTCTCCTGAGGAAAAGTAGAAGGCAAGACAGACACTCCGAGGTGATTCTTTCCTCCCCTCCTGCCCTGCTCAGACCCTCCCTTCGTGGCCTCTGGCCACTCCCGGTAGGCTTTGGAGCAATGCGGTTCCCCAAGCGGAGAGCCCAGCTGGTGGTGCTGCCGACAGAGGGGGCTGACATCCTGCCAGCTGCAAGCATCTGGAGCATCCCCAGGTGTGTTTACCTAAAGAGGGAGGGAGCATCAGGTAATACATAAGTAGAGGGTTGGTGATTTAAAAAGGAAAGAAAAGCTATGCCATGCTTGTCCCCTAAACTTGGCATCCATGCAATGGAACTGAGCAGAGCCCAGCCTCATAATAATAATTCACCTTTAAGATTATTTTCTATGCATCAGGCTCTGCCCTCAGTGCTTCTCTTGTGTTATTTTATTTCATCCTCACAATCAGCTTGAGGCAGATACTACTATTATTCTCCTTTTCTAGGTAAGGAAACTGAGGCTCAGAGAGGGTAAGAACCTACTCAAGGCCACACAGCCTAGAGGTGGTAGGTGGATTTGAATGCAGGCAGATTCCCTTGAGGGAGGGGAGTGCCTGGACCCCACTACTGCTATAGACATCAGTTTGCATTTGAACAGTTGCCTTGTAGTTTCTTATAATGCTCAGAATAATGATAACAATAACTAGTATTTATTGGTGCTTAGCAGGTGCTGCCCTGAGCACTTCTCTTGTGTTGCCTCTTTTATTACTCATATCCACCTCAGGAGGCAAGTGCGCTATTATAGTATCCCCCATCTTTCAGATACAAAGACTGAGGATCAGGAAAATGGAGGGACGTGCCCAGCATCTCATGACCAAAAAGGGGAGGAACCAGAGTTAAACCCAGGCAGTCTGGCTCCAGAGGCCACCCTCCTAACTGTAACATTCTGTGCTCTCACATGCACTTCAGACACAGGAGGAGACTCTAATTCAAAAGTCAAAGCTTGTTCCTTAACAAACACTGTTCCAGAACATCTCCAAAAGCGACGTGCGTACTGGAGGTATATGCAATGCGTTAGGTGGCGCGCGGAGGAATCATCTTAATTTCCCTAAGTTTGTATTACTTTCACTGTGCAATTCAGGGAAAAGATGTAGGCTTAGGTATGCACTGGCTGTGTGAATCTGTGCAAGTCACTGATTTTCTCCAAGCTGCAGCCTCTTCAGTTTCACCTGCAAAATTGGTTAATTAAGACCTACCGTGTAGAGGAAAGAGTCTGAACAAGTATCTGAGGGATGGGAGGCCCTCTGTGTGTGTGGGAAGAAGACAGGACCCAGGGAGGGAGGAAGGAAATAAGAGAGATGGGAGGGAAAGAAAGGATAGAAGGAAGAAGAGAGGAGGGAAGGGAGGGAGGAGGAAGGAAGGAAGGAAGGAAGGAAGGAAGGAAGGAAGGAAGGAAGGAAGAGGGAGGGAAGGCAAGATGGACCGCAAACTGATGTGTACTCCAGTGCATTTAAAAAATATCTTTAGGTCTTCCCTAGTGGCGCAGTGGTTGAGAGTCCGCCTGCCGATGCAGGGGACACGGGTTCGTGCCCCAGTCCGGGAAGATCTCACATGCTGCGGAGCGGCTGGGTCCGTGAGCCATGGCCACTGAGCCTGCGCGTCCGGAGCCTGTGCTCCGCAACGGGAGAGGCCGCAACAGTGAGAGGCCCGCGTACTGCAAAAAAAAAAAAAAAAAAAAAAGAAATCTTTAAAGCCTTAATAACCCTTTAATGGGTACTTGCTCTGTACCAGGCACTGTTTGAAGGTGTGCACACGTTCTCATCCTCACACTGACCCTATTATGTAGTTATCATTCTCTCCATCTTGCAGATAAAGACACTGAGGCACAGATGGTTGGAGGTCTGCTGATGGTGGCTTTGCTAGTAGTTGGCACGGCTAAGGCTTGAGCCCAAGCAGCCCGGCTGGAGTCCATGCCATGAATGCACGGCTGCTCCAAACCGGGACGAGAAGCCGGGGCGTGGTCAGCCTTTGCCCATACAGTAGCTGACTCTGTTCCCTCTCGACAGCTGAGCTGGCCCACGGTCCCCACACCAGGCACTTGGCAGGGACTTTCAATCAATTTTGCCGTATTTGAATCTTTCTCACCTGTGAGGCTGGCATTGAGAAAAGAAGAGGATGAGACAAGTAAGTACCGACTATCTCCTATGCGCTGTGCTCAGCTATGGCCACACCCTCCACTGTGCAGACTCTCCCCAAGGGCACTCCGGGTACCACTAAGGTGGCATATGGAGGAATTCAGTTTTTAAAGTCATCCACCATTTTACTGTGTGTTAGGAAAGCCAATGTTGTTGAGATTTGCAAGATGTTCTTAACAAGGTCATGGATAAATAATATTCAAGTTAAGAATAGAAGTGGGTCAATTTACAGGGGGAAAATTAAGGAACATGTCACTCTGGAGGTACAAGTGCCTGAAGGCAAAACAAGAATGATAGAAGCTTAGGAAATTGCATTGTTTCATCAAATTCTCTCTATAACCCTGTGTATGAATTGGTCATTCCCATTTTATAGATGAAGAACAAGGGGCTTAGATCAATCGAATAGCTTGCCCAAAGTCTCAACACTTGAAATCAGCAAAGTAGAACTTGGAATGCTACTGCCTGACCATCTTGGGGTTCTCTCTCCACCATCTCAATGGTTTGTTCTTTCTGCTACACTTGCCCTTGAGACCCATACCTGACCCCGCCCCCTCTGCCCCCATCTCTGACTTCCTTTCTGTCAAGGGACTTACTGAATCTGAAGGAGTCACTAAAGCCAGTGGAAGTGTATTTATTTAAATTGTCAAGATAAATTAACTTTTGGAGCCCCGTTGGAAGAGTCCTGCAAGCCTGGGCTGTGGATTGGAAGCCATGAATATGCAAGTACACGGAGCCGTTGAATTAGGCTGCTGCAAACATATTGGGAGGCAGCTGGTTATTTAATAATCTGGGAGAACCACAGGAATAGACAAGCGGTTGCTCTGGCCCATTTGCATGGGTAAAGTGATAATTTTATAACACAATTGCAGCCATTAGGTTTCCCCAGACGAAGTCAGGGGAACACCATTTGGGAGCAATCTTGGGTGTCGTCAGCAGAAGACTGCTGCCTCCTCACCCCAGCTGTCAGACAGAACGACCTGTTTCCTGCAGCTGCAGCCTTGTGAAGCAGTGGAGAGCAGGACCCAGGAGTCAGACAGACTCAGGTTTGAGTCTCAGTATTGTTGCCTTGAACTATGTAACCTCTAGCTGATGGCCTAATCTCTCTGAAGCCCAGTTCATTCATCTGCAAATGGGGATATTATTGGTACCTTCCTTTAATGGGTCGTTGTGAGGATTAAAAGTGATCACCTATCTAAAGCTTTTAGAACACTGTCTAGTACAATGATTCTCAAACTCTTCTGCACACCAGCATCACTGAGAACCTTCCAAAAATTTGCTGATGTCTGGACCCCACCTCTAGAGATTCTAATGTGAGCGTGAATATTAGAATCTTTTAAAATATCTCAGGTGATTCCAATGCATTGCCAAGGCTGAAAACTACTCTCCAAGTACAAAAGTGATGCTTTAATAGACGGAAGCTAGAGTTATCATTTCTTTATCATTATACTTGCACTCAGGGGGCAAGTACAAAACTCCTCTCTCACTTCTGAGGGGGCTTGAAATTCATCAGCAATTCATCCTTTGTCCTCATCCCTGATCTGGCCAATGTCTAGTCTTCTTAGAAGGGGAGAAAAGTGGGATGTGGTTGGGTGAGGGAAGCATAGCTTCAAGGAGAACTGGGTGATAATGGGTCATTACCTCTCAGCACATTCTCTAAAATTGGAACTTTTCAAATAGTCGCTAAATATAGCCACTAGGGAGAACAGTATGGAGGTTCCTTAAAAAACTAAAAATAGAGCCACTATATGATCCAGCAATCCCACTCCTGGGCATATATCTGGAGAAAACCATGGTTCGAAAGGATACATGCACCCCAATGTTCATAGCAGCACTATCTACAATGGCCAAGGCATGGAAGCAAACTAAATGTCCATTGACAGACAAATGGATAAAGAAGATGTGGTACATGTATACAATGGAATATTACTCAGCCATAAAAAGAATGAAATAATGTCATCTGCAGCAACATGGATGGACCTGGAGATTATCATACTAAGTGAAGTAAGTCAGACAGAGAAAGGCAAATAACATATGATGTCGCTTATATGCAGAATCGAAAAACATGATAAAATGAACTTGTTTACAAAACAGAAACAGACTCACAGACATAGAACACAAACGTATGGTTACCAAAGGGTGGGGGGAGGGATAAACTGGTAGTTTGGGATTGACATATACACACTACCATACTTAAAATAGTTAACCAGCAAGGACTTACCGCATAGCACAGGGAACTCTGCTCAATATTCAGTAATAACCTAAATGGGAAAAGAATTTGAAGAAGAATAGATATACGTATATGTATAACTGAATCACTGCTGTACACCTGAAACTAACACAACATTGTTAATCAACTACAGTCCGATATAAAATAAAATTTTCTAAAAAATTAAAATAAATAAAATAATTTAAAAATAGTCACTAAAGATAATACATAGATAGAATTGTTATGGCTATGGTGAACAATCACTGGAGAAGGCAGATTTCAAGCAAGAGCATGAAACACATGCACAAAGAGATCAAAGGGTGTTATCTTTTAAGATGCTCATTCCCCCTCCTTCCCCTGCCCCAAATGATGCTGCTGAACCAGTTACCCTGACCCTGATCCCCTTACAAGGTCCTCACCCAGTGTTGTAACTTGTTCTTCTAGGAGGGGCATGAGGCATGAACCTAACTCCTGGGGCATCTACGTGAGAAACAAGATGCAGCATCCTTGTCTAATTACCCATGGCCTCTGTTCTGGTCCTCTGCACTTCCTGCTGCATTTCCCTGCTAGGGCTGAAATCCTTTTCAAAGCCTGGCCTCCTTTACTGAGTCATTCACCTCATGCCCAGCTCCACTTTCTCCTTCCTCTGACAGCCCCTTTTCATCTGGGCTGTTCAGAATCATGGTCATGTGTTGGTAGAACACCTGAGAGCCATTCTCGGCTCCCTTTTTGCTGGCAAAACTCACTTCTCGGAACGTCAGATACTCACGCTCCCAGATTTCCTTGCTGTTAGTTTTGGCCAAGTGGCCCAGTGCTGGCCAATGAGATGTAGGCAAAGCGTCTTCTGGGGGGCCTTGAGCTCCAGAAAGCAGTGAAGTTACTGATCAACACAGCTTGATTTCACAGAGAATCAGCTTTCCAAGTCTTTGACACTATCGTAAGGGTCCTAGGAAGTTTCCCATCTGACCATAAAATAATAATGGATTCCAAAATGCCCACTGGTGATATGACAGTTAAGGATGATGACAATGGATTATTGTCCATAGTTCATGACCTGACCATGTGACCACTCCCTACCTTTGAAAACGCTAAGACAGGAATCCTCTATCCTCTGGTCTAAAGACAGCAACAGTGGACAGCCAGAGCTGGCTCCCTGTTGGTGGAATTTGGGATTCTTAGGTGATGACTAGGGTGGCCAGATGAGAAGTGAAAGCTCTTTGGAACCCGTAGAACGCTGATAAGGAATATTGTGAACCTTGAGTTGGGTTACTGAGTTGGAAAGCACGGGAACTTGGATGTTGGGCTGGATTACTTCCAAGAATATTTCTTGAAATCTTTCTCTTTGGAGAAAAATAAGACCTACAAATGTTTAAGGCCACTGCTGTGGACTGAATTGTGTGTCCCCCAAATCCCTATGTTGAAAACATAACCCCTAATTTGGAGAAAGGGCCTTTCTGGAGATAATTAGGGTTAAATGAGGTCCTGATCTGATAGGATTCGTGTCCTTATAAGCAGACACCAGAGCACCTGCTCTCTCTTTCCTTCTCTTTCTTTCTCTCTCTCTCTCTCTCTCTCTCTCTCTCTCTGCCATGTGAGTACACAGCGAGAAGGGAGCCATCTATAGGCCAGGAAGAGAAGAACTCTCATAAGGAACCAAACGGACTGGCATCTTGAGCTGGGATTTCTAGACTCCAGAGCTGTGCAAAACTAAATTCCTGTTGTTTAAGCTCCCCAGTCTATGGTATTTTGTTATGGCAGCCTGAGCAGACTAAGACAGCTATATACCAGAGTGTACAGTATTCTTACTTAAGGAGAGATCCAGTGGCCTGAAACAAAGTATGGGTCCTTCTCTATGTCAAGGTAAACATGTCCAATGGGCAGCTGATAAACTCTTGGGTTGACTCTCTGAGGGCCTACTTCCCCGGGCTGTGGTCTAGTAAGTTGCCATCTGCCTCTACAGTTTTTACTATGTTGTATAGAAAAGATACAGAGCCCTTCCTAAGAAGTTTAACTGGTATCTCCAGGCCTCTGATGTTCTCTTCTATCTGCTGAGACCAGAATTAGTGGAGTCTTCATAACACTTCTGTCAGGTACCCAAGAATCCTTTCTATCTTTTTGTGGGCATGATTTTCTACAGAGTCTGGAACAGTACACAAAAGTCCTATGTGGGTGTGCTCCACTACACTGTGGCAAAAGCAAATAAATGAAGAAATGGATTTTGCATGCGAGGAAATGAGGCTCAGGAGGTTATTTAACTCATTCAAGTAAGTGGTAGGACAGAGACATGGAGTCTAAGTCCATGCACAGTCTTAATCACCACTCATTGTTGGAAATGAGGTGTAGTGTAAGAAAATAAAAATCACCCTCCATCCCATAACCCAAAGATAATCATAATTGTTAACATCCTAGTTTATTTTTCTCCATTTTCACAACTTGGGATCATACGATATATATTCTGTATTCATCTTTCACTTAATCTAATATCATAAATACTTCCTATGACATTAAATATTTTTTCTAAAACATGAAAGAAAGAGAACTGGATGGAAGTTTCTTTTTCAGGGATATGTATAAATACTTTTGTCTTCCATTTGATGAAGAGAATCTAGTACAAAAGTCTGGAAACTGATGCATGTTGATGATCAAGGGCCATGTTTTATCTGCGGACACATACCTTGGGAAATCACCATAAAACAAATCTTTTTCTGAAGAGGGCAGGATCATATGTAAAACCTGTACACAGGCCTAAATCTCATTCATTAGACGTCATCACCCTCCGCTATGATTGCCATTGTGTTTCTGATGAGAGGACATATTCCCCGACCTTAAAGAGCACCTACATGCCACAGACTAACTGGATGGTTGGCTTGACTTCATGTGTTAACATCACTCTTCCCTCATCTGAAAACAGACATCAGTTGAGACCAAACTACACCAAAATCCAGCCTGAAGTGGAAGTGAGAGAACAGAAGTCTGCCATCCACAACAGTACAGGGATTTCCATCTAGCTGCACCCCTACCATGTAAGATGGTCTTGTATACTTCAGTATTCTCTTATGTTCAATAAAATACTCATAGTTTTCAAGAACAGAATAATAAACTTTCTTATTGTCAGTTGGGTTTTCTGTTACTTGCAGCTAAATACACTACCAATTGATACAGACAATAAGGACCTTTCTTATTTTCTCAAAGGAGACCCCACCTCCACTCAACCAATCTCAGCTACTCCTGATTTTCTCCATTGTGGATTTCTAGGATCCCCAGACTATAACCGTATTTGACTAGAATAAGAAATCCATGAGAAAAGGGCCCAGAGTAATGCCTGCCACGGGCAGGTGCTCACTGGTGTTTACTCAAGGAAAGGTGTTCCCTGACCCCTTCCACCAGAGTTTCTGATTCCTTGACTGAGACTCATCCATCCCTTCATCATCTACCTCTCCATCCTCCATCCTTAGCGGGACTCCTGAGAGAAGTGAAGGGAGGCTGAGGCTGAGGAAGGAGAAAGCCCACTGACCTCGGAACCAGAGGAACTGAGGGGCCAGTTACCAGCTACTCTATGACCTTGGGAAAGTTGCTTGATTCTATTGACCCCCTTCTACTAAGTGATAATGATGGTCATTAATAATCACTGAACTGATTAATTCAATGATACTCACTGAACTGATGACTCAATGATGAATATTGTGATATTCTGCCAAATACCCTCTTCGGGGCTAACACTCTTCCCCCGGGGCTGCTGGGGATATTGGCTGTCGATAGCTCTGCTCTCCACACCAGGAAACTGCCTGCCTTGCCGAGATTATGCCCCTTCTCTGCGGTGGCCCCAGCCCATGAGTGGCTGATGTGCAGACAGAAAGAAGCAGCCCCCTTGTGTCAGTTAGGGATAACTCTGAAGGCCATCGCACTCCTGAGTTCCCTGTGGGAGCTTCTGAGTCCTCAGCTGCAGCCACGTGGCAGGTCAGTTTCCCTTTCCGCCCAATCCTGCCATCCCAGCTTCCTCACAGGTCTGTCTCCAGAGATGAATCCTGAGTAAACCTTCTGCAATTCTCCATTTCAGAGTCTGTTTCCAGGGAACCAGATCTAAAACGATGCTGATGACGGTGAGGATAATAATGATAGTTTATCCAACAGGACTGTGGGAGTCTGGGATGAGATAATGAGTGTCGACGGTGCTCAGAGTTGCCGCTGTCCAATACGTGAGCATTAAATCTGAATCAGAAGCGTTTCTTCAGCAGAAAAAAAATGGATTCCCTAGAGAGTCGTTGGGTGTGATTTATTTCTCCTTACGATGTCGTCCCAAGGGGACATCCATTAGTCTTTCTTTTCTGGTCGTTGCTGTCCTGGGTCCCCAGGGGGAGTTATTCCACTGGGTGCGGCCGTACCCTATAATATGTTCCAAGTCCTTGGCGTTCTGTATGCTGTGAACGTTTCGCTCCCTCTGGGCTCTTCCATCAGAATGCATCCCCACAAGCTACCGACATCCCCTAGCACCTCCTCTCTTAACTTCCAAGAGAGCTAATCCCCTGTCTAGTGCTTTATCTGTCTATTGAGAAATGCCCAGAGAAACCTGTCCATCTAAACAGAATATAGTGCAGGAAATCACATGAGACCTCGCTGTCATTCACCAAACACTGCAGGCAGTAAAATTCTAATACCACACTGATTCTTTTACTGTAATGAGGATAGAAATTGATACAATATCAATCCATCCTTAGTGCAGTGTTAAGATTCTCCTAAAATACTACTCTGAATTCCAACTCTGGGGAAATCCCCTGCTAACCTACTCAAAACTGTCCTAGAATCAGCCTTAGATTGTTCAGAATTTTTAGTCTGATGATACCAAGAGAGAATTGTGGCTCTTAAAAAAATTATTGAGATCTTGAAATAGAAGCTCCTAGAAAATTCAGTAATGGAAGAGGGACTGATGGGATAAAAATGCAGATTGACAACTTGAGACATCACCCGTGTGAGGGAATGTTGGTCTATATTTATTATTTTCCCCTGATAGCGTCTTCAGGCCTCCCTGCCAAAGAAGAGCTCAGTTACGGCTCCAGAAAAAAAGTACACAATTAAAGATAGAACCTGGTTGGAGGGCAGGTAGATGGTGATAGGAAAAAGAACACACTTCCAGGCAAGGTGGAGTAAATGGAAAGACGTCCAGGAGAGTGACACTGACGTGATTGCAGACAGATTCACATTTCGTAGAAGAACCTGAGATAATAACCAGGAGGAGTTGGCAGAGTGCAATGGTGCCCACTTGACACCAGTCCTTTTTCTCTATTGTTTCAGGAAGCTTGATTTTGATCAAATAGCAAAGCCCACAGCTCCAGGGAACACATCATATCGCGAAGACAGTCAAGGCAATCTGTGGTTGGTGAATTGTTTTAGGGTAGGCTTGTAATGAGCCAATTAAATGAAAGAGAAAAGCTGCTGAAATGAAAGACATTCCTCCATAGAAGGAGCGAGGCAATCCCTATGACCCTGCTAATTCCACTCCTAGTTTATTGCAACACGTGTGCCTATAATATATAGTCACCAAAATATGCATATGGGGAGTCACAGCAGCACTTTCCATGATCTACGAAACTTGGAGGCAATTCAGATACCCATAAACAATAGAATAAATAAGTTCTAGTATATTTATGCAATGGAACACTTCACAGCAATAACAATGAACAAAATATATCTACTCTCAACAAAGTAGATGAACTAAGTAGCAAAAGAAGACACTTGCCTAAAAGGACAGGCTGTGTGATTCCATTTATATAAAGTTTTTTTTAAAAAAGGCAAACTTTATCTATGGTGTTTGAAGTCAGGTTAGTGATTTACTTTGGTAGCAGCTGGGATTGGAAAGTGGCCAAGGGTACTTCTAGGTCCTGCTGATATGTTGTATCATGGTTTGGGTACTTTGTTTCATGCCTGGATTTACTCTGTGAAAAATCATCCAGTGCACACTCTGGATTGATGCACTGTTTGTATATTTCAGTGAAAATTTATATTTAAAGTTAAAAGAGATGGGAACTGTGGGGAGAACACTTTATTACTGCTACCCATCCCCTTGCTTCCTGCTTTGATGCTGTCATGTGAAGAGGCAATGGCTGGAGCAGTGACAGCCATTTCATAACCACAAGGAAACAGTCATAACGATGAAAACCCGATATGCCAAAGACTGTGGAGCAGAAAGATTAACAGCTCCACTCCTGGATGGTATGTCTGAGCTATGGAATTATCCGTCGCACTGCCTACCTCTGGACTGGGATTTAAGAGGAGAATAAACATCTTTCTCGTTCAAGCCACATTGTTGTGTTTTCTGTTACTTGTAGCCCAAGGAAGTCTAATTGATTCTGAGAGTGGAAGATGTATTATACAAACCCCTGTAGGAAAAAGGGTCTTGGAAGGATCAGAAGGAGGTTTGGGGCAGTAGCTTTGTAATCTGGGCTCTAAATCCAATTGATACTGGGCTTGGAGGGAAATGAAGGGAATACTGAGATTCAGCAGTGATATCTCTTTCAGACTGAATAATAATTCTCCAGCATAATCCTCACTCAAACCAAGTTCTTTGTAGCGTCGAGGCTATGGCTGGACTTGTTGTCTTTGTCAGAACTGGCTCAAAAACTGGGATAAAACCTCCAAGGGGGAGGAAAGGACATCAGTGACAGTCGTTGGGAGACACTTAGAGAGCCAGGGTCTACGCACAAAGCCACAGTTTCTCTTGCTTTTGGTGTTAGGTTTCATTTCCTTTTCACCTCAGAAGTGAGATTGTGTTTTTAAAAACCCAAGTCTCTTTACTCTTCATCTTCATCCCAGAAAATCCCAACCACGATTTACGAGTCCATTGCTTGGCAGAAGTTGCCCTCCGAAGATCTTATCAGAAGCTTACAAAGGCAGGTCACCCTCTCTTCCCGGGCTTTTGAGCAAGGGAAGCTCCTTTCCCTGCTGACCTGATAAGTAAGCTCCCAGAGCATCAGAAAGGAGGGGAACCTGCAGACATGGCTGAACCCTGATGTCACAGCCCTGCTGAGCTACAAAGACTTTCCCCTTCCACCTCTCTTGGAGGGAGCAGGTCAGCCACCGGTTCCTGTGTAAATCTTTTTTTTTTTTTTTGTGGTACGCGGGCCTCTCACAGTTGTGGCCTCTCCCGTCGCAGAGCACAGGCTCCGGATGCGCAGGCTCAGCAGCCATGGCTCACGGGCCCAGCCGCTCCGCAGCATGTGGGATCCTCCCAGACCGGGGCACGAACCCGTGTCCCCTGCATCGGCAGGTGGACTCCCAACCACTGCACCACCAGGGAAGCCCCCTGTGTAAATCTTATGTGATAATGACCCATGGTTCAAATTGGGCTCCAACAACAGCCAGGAGGCAGAATTTGTAAAGAAGTGTGATGGTCACTGTCCATGGGAAGATGGCAGCTACAAGGTCACCTGATGTCCTGTCGCCTCCACCCTGCTCATCCTCTCCTAAACACAACCTTCCTATCACCGAGCTAGGTTCATGCACAACAATGGGCACCAGACTTGGAGACCTTAAGAAGTCAGAAGGTCCATCCTCCCTCCAAGAATGACCCATCACAAGGCACAATGTGGATGATGACATCAATTTTAATAGCACACACCATGTGCTAGCCTTCTCATTATGGCATGCATTGCTCACAACCTTCCTTTTATTATCTCTTATTTACAGAGGTAACATTCGATGTTATGGCCTAACTTTCTCAAAGTCACATAATTAGTGGCAAAGCTGGGATGTAAGGCTGGAAAGCAGAAATGGTGGCAGCAGCAACACTGGGAGTGTTGACCTGCTTCTGGGCCATTTACGTGTGAGGAATTGAGAAATTTCTTCCTCTTTTAACCATGCAGTCCCTACCTGGAAAATAAGGGCTCTAAACAAGGCCCTTATTCGGAAGCTTTTTAGTTCAATCTCCTAGAAACCAATGATCTGATCATGAAGAGTGTGCCCAGGACGACACAGAGGGGAGTGTAGAGTGTTCAAATAGGGAGATCAGAAAGTCAATAGGAAGCTTAGGGTCAAGAAAGAAGCTTGCATCCACCAGGTGTGTTATGGCCTGAACTGTGTCCCCGCTTCCCCTCCCAATTTATATGATGAAATCCCAATCCTCAGTTACTTAAATGTGACTGTATTTGAAGATAGGATCATTAAGTAGATAATTAAGGTGAAATGAAATCATATGGGTGGGCCCTAGCCCAATACGACTAGAGAATTTGCAAGAAGCGGAGATTAGAAAACAGACAACACAGACCAAGGGAAGACCATGTGAAGACACAGTGAGAAGGCTGCCGTCTGCAAGCCAAGGAGAGAGGCCTCAAGCAGAAGCAAACCTACCGGCACTTTGATCTTAGACTTCCAGCCTCCCAAACTGAGAGAAAATAAATTTCTATTAAGCTCCCAAGTGTATGGTATTTTGTTATGGCAGGCCCAAAAGACTAATACAAGATGCTACTAGATGTTGGGAAATACCAAACACCTTAGATATATTGTCTCACATATTGTACCTGTTTAGTTATCCCCAGCCTTCATCATGCATCAGAATCACCTGGGGCATTAAAAAGTGCGCATGTTTAAGCCTTACTCCCCAAGGCTGTCCTTCCCAGGTTATCCTAATGTGCAGCTAGGATGTAGAATCATCTCCCCGGATCATTGAGTTATTGTCTTTTCTTACCATTCAGATCTGGGCTCAAGGGTCACGGCCACAGGGAGACCCACCACACACCCCATGACCACCCCATCCAGGGCAGTCCCTCTCTCTCTAAATATTGTTTCATTTTCTTCATCCCACTAATCACTCTGTAAAACGATCTTTGACTTATATGTTTACTCCTCTCTCTCTCTCTAGAAATACAGTTAAGTCCCCTACATACGAATGAGTTCTGTTCAGAGAGCGTGTTCGTAAGTTCAATTTGTTCTTAAGTCCAACAAAGTTAGCCTAGGTACCCAACTAACACAATCAGCTATACAGTACTGTACTGTAATAGGTTTATAATACTTTTCACACAAATAATACATAAAAGACAAACAAAAAAATAAAGAAAACACTTTTAATCTTACAGTACAGTACCTTGAAAAGTACAGCAGTGCAGTACAACAGCTGGCACACAGGCGCTGGCACTGACTGAACAGGCAAGAAGAGTTACTGACTGGAGGAGGGAGAGGAGGTGGGAGACGGTAGAGCTGAAGGATCGTCAGCAATAGGAGACGGAGGGCAGGCTGCAATGTCACTCATGCCTGATGTGGATGGCACAGGTTCTGGTTCCTTGCTGGATTCAATTCTATCTACCCTCCTGAAAAACCGATCCAGGGATGTCTGGGAAGCAGTTCTTTTTTTCTCCTCATGGATGACAAGGTAGCACCAGATTGCATGCTGAACGGCTGCTGCAACCTTCATGTACCATTCTACGTCCGGATCCTGTGCCTCAAAAAATAACAGTGCCGGGCTTCCCTGGTAGCGCAGTGGTTGGGAGTCCTCCTGCCGATGCAGGGGACACGGGTTCGTGCCCTGGTCCGGGAAGATCCCACATGCCGCAGAGCGGCTGGGCCCATGAGCCATGGCCGCTGAGTCTGCGCGTCCGGAGCCTGTGCTCCGCAATGGGAGAGGCCACAGCAGTGAGAGGTCCGTGTACCGCAAAAAAAAAAAAAAAAAAATCAGCCTCATCTCCACTCCATCACCGGCCACTGAAGAGGCTGGGTTCCTCACAGCCACCCTCAGCTGTGAGGGAGAGACTGATGGTCCCTAAAGTCCCATCTCGTTATCCTAGGGGCCAAATTGGGGCCCAGTGAAAGGATAACTGGCCCATAAATCAACTCCACTAATTTTGCAACTGCACAGGGCAGAGGCTCTGACCGAAGGCCCGCCGATGAGGCTTCTTGGCACCCTCCCATCTGAGCTGACGGTAATTCTCGGAAGATAAATCAAGCTCTTCCGGAGCGCCCGGAAGCCATTTGCTATAATGTGATGAAACCGTCTTGAGTGAGTGCCTGATGAACTAATGGGTCTGTTAAGCACAGTTCATTGTGCTTCTCCGTTCACAGGCGGTGTGCACTGGTCAGCAGCAGAGGTGTCTGGAAGGCTGGTGGCAGATAAATCTGGACGAAAGCAGTGGGCAGGTGCACGCACATTTGCACATGAAGCCACATCTGCAGTTGGCCTGTGCCTCTGCAGACACATGCATCTGTTCATGCAAGCATGAGAGAACATATGTAGGCATGCGGTACCTGCATGTTTGTGAACAGTGACTGCTGAGCAGTACGCCTGTACGATTACACCAGTCCCTGCAGGCCTGTTTCATTATGCAATGTGTGTCCACACTCTAAGGCATGTTCATAGGAGTTACTCAATAAATACTGGTTGTTCTAATGAATAATAAAGACTATTTACTACTACTACTACTAATAATACTACTAATAACAATAATTATAATAAACAGAGAGCGAAGCCTTTCTAGACAGCATGAGAAAGTCGAATATTCTCAAAGCCATTAGCTAGCTAAAGGTGTCTGGGAAGAGCATTTTTCTTCTCTGAGCCTCAGTTCCTACCTGTCAAAGGAAGGCTTCAATTAGCCTAACGAGCAAGAAGTTGAGAGAGTTGATGCCTACAAGCCTCTCTTTTCCTGTAAGAGGCGAGGCCATTCCTTGAGAAGGGGTCCGCTGGAGGATCATGGAAGGAGATTTGAGGACAGGTGGCTAAATGTTGGTGGATTTTCCCAAGATAAATAAGAAGGCGAGATGGCCCAGGTCAACAATAGGATTCCCGAGATGCTCTGGGTACCTGGAGAAAATTTTCCTCTAGGGATTTGGCGGGTGGGGGCACCATCCTGCATTCTCAGGTGCGTTTGTAGGTCGACAGAACAGACAGGAACATGGGGCAGTGAGGATGCCAGGGGAGGGTGGTTAAGTGATGACCCTCAGGGTCCAGACTGAACGCAGTAGGAAGCCAGATCAGGAGCAGAGAGAAAGGAGGGGCCTAGGAGCTTTCAACCAGCTGGTGAAGCAGAATCAGCACGAAGAAGTGAGGAAGCTGTTTGGACGAAAGGCTGTGGTCAGGGAAGTCAGAGACGACTATTTCAGGGGGTGGGGCAGGTGGGGATGATGATGGGCAAGACCACAGTGAAGGTGGGGTGGAGGTGGACGTCACTGAAGAAGAGGAGGGGTTAGAGATGGGGGGCTGGGGCAGCGACTGGTTCTCTTCGGGGGAAGTGGAGATCTTGCAACTCTTTGATAACCTTATAAACATTACAGTCATTTCCCTGCGGAAATGCCATTCTTTCACATAAGATGCAAAGACCTCTGAAGCTCCTGGACCAGCTGGAATCCTGATGCGTAGGATACTGGCTGGCTGGCTGATCCCAGCGCAGCGAAGGCGGGGCTCATAGGGGAGGGGGAGACTGGGAAGCAGGGTCCAAGTCCTCGTTGAAGGCAAGGCAGCGATGAGCAGTTGAAGTGACAAGGAGGCAGAGGACACTGCCTCGGGGCCTGTGGCTGAGACGCCCGGCTGGTTGGCCTCACGGTTTGGAGTGTAGCTCTGACACAGAGTTTTCCTGGTGGAATTATGAAGAAGCACTCTTGGGCCTGACTTCGTTACAGCTGCCAGCTCTTGGTCCGTGGGTATCAGATAGAAAGATGAGAATCACGAAGATGGTCCCAGGATCTCTTTCCCGCAGCTGCTGCCTCTTCTCTTTTTATGTTTTTGAGCATGACTTCTTTCTTTTTTTTTTTTTTAATTCCTGTTACTTCTATTCCAAGATCTTCCTCCAGCTGTCTGTCTGCCACCTCAGGGTGCTTTGGTGTCCTTATCCAGCTCCCACAGCAGGGCTCCCAGCCTTCCCCCCTTTCCTGGGGGCTCTGAGCATCCCTCCCTCTAGGAACTCCTTTTCCTTCACCTCCTACCTGGGGGACCATGTGGCTGCACTCACAGCTTCAAATCCTTCTGCGCTCCTACCCCACCAGGCTTCTGTTTATCCCCCCCTTCCCAGAGCATATCCAGACACACTTCAGAATCTACAGAAACGGACAGTGGTTCATTTTTCCTCTCACTGTTTCCAGCAGTGCGAAGCTGCTCAGTGGGCCTGACCAGTGGGTCAGAAAATCCACATATTGGTCCTTCACCAATGACCCACAAGAGCAGAACACAGGGCACTGCTCTACCACCGACCTTGCCACAGAAAGCAGATAAACAAGCCTTGGCCACTGAATGGACAGCATCAGTGCCCGTTACCCACCATCCTGGATTTCCCTGCCGCACTGTCAGAGACCCTAATCCCAAGGGCTTGGGGGGGCCAAGAGCTGAAACAGACAAGAAGAACAAGCCAGGAATCTGTGGGCGCCACTGAGCCAGGGCTGGAAAAACATTTTTTGAATCTGAAAAACTTTTTATCAGCCAAAAACTGAGGATGAGGAAGTGCTTGGGTTTCTTGTTTTGTCCCAAGAGGATGTTGAGGATCCAAAGATGAATCATGAACCCCCAGTGGTCCAGGCAACTCTCCCGGGAGCCCCTACCTTTGCCACCACTACTTTACACACTGCTGACACCCGGAACATGTCATTCTGTATTATAATTGCCTGTTGACCAGTCAGTTTCCTCATTAGACCCCAATCTCCTGTTGGGAATGTATTTTTTTTCACTGTTGTACCTTCTGCATCCAACACAGGGTCTGCAGTATAGCAGGCTCTCAGTGAGTGTTTGTTGATTGAATAATGGAAGGCAGCTATGCTCACCACATACCACCAATGCTATTGACTGACTAACGAACGGAACAAATGATGAAGGCTCTAATCCATAATTCATATCCTGCTGATGCATTCAGGAAGAATTCTGTGTTATGGGCCACTTCGTTTAAAACCTGCAAATGGCTAGAATTTAGTTGTAAGAGAATGGTCAACATTGCTCCCAATTAGAATTTATTCAGTATCTACTATATGCCAAGTTCAAGGTGCTGAATTGCACAGTAAGTAGACCAAAGTTTGGAGCATATAAGGGCTCTGTTTGGGGAAATGGTGGAACATTTGCAAAGTTTATCTCAAGAACTTCCAGGGAAGTCTGAAGTTCAAGTCTGAATTTCCACGACATCAGACCCAAGGCTGCCATACAGGCCTGATCTGGAGTTGCCTGAATTGTAAAACCCAGCTTGGATTAAAAACTTGCACCATAGTCTCCAACCTAATATGAAATTTTAGGCCTTTTTCTTCCTGGAGAAATGTTTATTTTAATTTTTCCCCACCCTATCTTGAATGCAGAAGTCAAGGAAAGTGAAGTTGAAAGACAGCTTTACAAAACAATAGGGGCATTTCTGCCACCTTGCAGTGTAAAGATAGAGCCAATAAGAATGATAAGACCAGGGGGATCACTGCCACTTTCTCAGTTTACATAGCAAGGGATAGTGTCAGAATCAAGGAGGTGTTCTTCTCGGCAATTTCCTTTTGTTACTCCTGGTTGAGGATCATCGGGGCTGCTGGGAAGAGGTCAGGATTAACAGGGCTGAGTGGCAAATACTCTGTAGCTCATACAGAAGCAAATGGGGGATTAGTTCAAGATCAAGGCACAGGCTGACACCTGATAGTGAGGCATGAGGAACAGAGGTTTCAGGACCATTGATTCCAGTGCAAGGCCAAGACACAACAAAGAGATGAGTCACGATGGAGAACAATAGAAAAGCGGGCTTGATGTGATAGATGAGTGCCTGAAATTTGGAGTCAGGTTGACCTGAGATGGAATCCTTGCTCCATGTCACTCTTGCTGTGAAAACCCTGGTCGTTTTCATAACATCACTCATAAAATGGATATAAACACATTTGCCGTGAGAACTAAACGCAATCTGTATGGGAAAATGCCTGGTTTATTCATTCCTTCATTCAACATAGTTGCGATCAAGGATGATAAATAGCATTTGTTGGGTGCTTACTGTGCACCAGGTAATGTTGAAAGCACTTAATATGTACTAACTCTTTCAGTCCTTAGAATAACCCTATGAAGTAAGAATGACTATCATTATCACCTTTTTACAAATGAGAATAGTGAGGCACAGAGAGGTTCATCAACAGAAGGAAGGTCACACAGCAAGTGAACTTCACACCTACAATTTGAACTGAGGACAGCTGGCTGTGGAGGCCATGTTCTTTTTTTTTTTTTTTAATTGAAGTATAGTTGATTTACAGTATTGTGTTAGTTTCAGGTGTACAGCAAAGTGACTTGGTTATACATATGTATGTATATATCTACTTTCTTTTTCTATTCTTTTCCATTACAGTTTATTATAAGATATTGAATATAGTTCCCTGTTCTATACAGTAAATCCTTGTTTATCTATTTTATATATTGGTAGTGGGCATCTGTTAATCCTATACTCCCAATTTATGCCTCTCCCCATTTCCCTTTGGTAACCATAAGTTTGTTTTCTATGTCTGTGTGTCTGTTTCTGTTTTGTAAATAAGGTCACATTCTTTTTTTTTTTTTTTTTTTTTTTTTGCGGTACGCAGGCCTCTCACTGTTGTGGCCTCTCCCATTGCGGAGCACAGGCTCCGGACGCGCAGGCTCAGCGGCCATGGCTCACGGGCCCAGCCGCTCCGCGGCATGTGGGATCCTCCCAGACCGGGGCACAAACCCGCGTCCCCTACATCGGCAGGCGGACTCTCAACCACTGCGCCACCACGGAAGCCCCAATAAGGCCATATTCTTAACCACTATGCTTACTAATGATGGGAATGACTCTAGGCATAGGAGATATAGTAGTGCATAACACCACCAAGACCCCTGTTCTTATAGTATTAACATTACAGTGGGAGAGAGAGATAGTAAAGAGAATAAATAATAAAGAGAATAATTGCAGGTAATGGTGAGAGCCATAAAGAAAATCAGCCAGGCTGATGTGATTGGTAACAAGAAGGGCTACTTCTGATAAGTCAGCTTCTCTGAGTAAATAATATTTGAGTTGAGTTGAGATTCCAATGATTAGAAAAAGCCAACTGGATGATGACTTAGAAGAAAAGTGTCCCAAACAAAAGGAACAGCAGGCGTGAAGTCCCCAAAATGGGAACAAGCTAAGAAATATCAAGAAACAAAAGAAAATAACTATCTTAATACTTGGGAAGTGAAATTTCATTGTGGTTTTGATTTGCATTTCCTTGATAATTAGTGACGCTGAGCATCTTTTCATGTACCCATTGGCCATTTTTATGTCTTCTTTGGAGAAGTGTCTATTCAAATTCTGTTGGTGAGGATATGGAGAAATTGGAATCCTTGTACGCTATTGGAGGGACTGTAAAACGGCGTAGCCACTAGGAAAACAGGATGGAGTTTCCTCAAAAAATAAAAATAAATGGAAATACTGTATGATCCAGCAATCCCATTTCTAGGCATTTATCCAAAAGAATTGAAATCAAGGTCTCAAAGAGATAGTAGAACTCCCATGTTCATTGCAGCACTATGTACCATAGCCAAGATGTGGAAACAACCTAAGGGTCCATCAGCAGAGGAATGAATAAGGAAACTGTGTTATATATATATGATGGAATATTAGCCTTCGAAAGGGAGGAAATTCTGCCATATGCAACAACATGGATGAACCTTGGGGACGTTATGCTAAGTGAAATAAGCCAGTCCTAGAAGATAAATACTGCATGGGTCTACTTACATGAGGTGTCTAAAACACTCAAATTTATAGAAGAAGAGAGCAAAATAGTGATTGCTTGGGGGCTGGGGAAGGGGAAGCGAGGAGCTGCTAGTCAGTAAATATAAAGTTTGAGTTATGCAAGATGAATAAGTTCTAGAGATCCACTGTATGACATTGTGCCTGTAGTCAACGATGTTGAATTGTACACTTAAAAAATGTTCATGGGTAGATCTCATGCTAAGTGTTGCTATCACTCTATATATAACGGGAAAAGAAACAGAAAGAAGCTGAACTGTAGTGAGCAAGGGGAGCTACAGTAAGTTAAGAAAAAGGAGAGAAAACAGTGGTCAGATCAGGTAGGTCAGTTCAAGAAGCTGGATGGTCAGGATAAGAAGTTGGGTTTTTCTGAATGCAAAGGAAACGCCACTTGAATAGTCTTTAAAAGAGAAAAGAATAATATGATGCTGCTTTTAAAAGATCGCTCTGTCAGATGTGTCAAGAATGGATCAAACTCCTTCCTGGCAGAAATTAAGCACTCACTAAACATACGTTCCTTCCACAGGCTGGGAGACGCCTGGAGAAAAGAATAGTAAGCTAATACTAAGTGCAGTAAGTGTGCCACTCAAAGCCCTTTCTCCACCTATAAACAGCTGCAGGGAAAAAAGGACTTTGAGACTATTTTGTTTGGCTTTGTGCTTTAGACAGGGTGCCTCGTAGAGAAATGAGGTTTGTCCTTTGCCAAGCTCTAGCCTCTGTTCAGAAACCTCTTTCCTTGTCCGTTGTGGCCTTGTGTGGTATGTATCTTCTAATGTCACCCAAACTAGCAAGTCCTTTCAGAGCAATATTCATACATCAGTACCCCAAGAGGAGCAATCAGTTTGGCAGAGGGCAAAGGCAGTAAGTTTATGCCCACTGACCAGTCAAGGCATCTCTAATCAAAAGAATCTTTCCTCAGATTGGCTGCTGAGACATTAATCCCTAATTCTGATGTCTGAAACTGTTTTCTTCTTACTCTGGACCAGGAGGACTGACTCATTCTCTTGGTTGCCAAAAACAAAGACGACAAAACCAAATTTCTTGTCTTTAAAGAAAGACAGGCTTTGGATTTAATAGGAAACAATGCATTTCAACAGGAAAACAAGGCATATTAGTGATGGTCAACCCAAAGATGCTGGACATTCCATTTCATGTACAGCATCTTCACAACATTTTCTTTTCTCTCATTTTTGAGTAGCTGCCTACAGACCCAGAACTGGACCTGGTAAAGGTCAGAGTTCAATTATGTGCTCAGAAGCCACCCACAGATATTGGTTCTTCAAACAAGTGTCCCTCAAAATGTCTCTGGGTCTCTCAATTTCATAATGTCCATGCAGTATGGGTTTCAAGACCATGATTGGCTGGAGTCCTGACTGGTAAGAGAGTCCATAAATGGCTACCACTGCAAACCTGGATGATGTCACAAGCCTAAAAGTGGTAGCAAAAAGCTGGTAATAGAAAGCAGGTACTGAAGGTCAGTGCAGGTCACCTGGTGAACCAGGTGGAAAAAAAGCGTTGTGCAAAACCCTTTTTCTATGCTCAAAACCATTACATTTCTGGATAAAATAATTTCAAATAAACAAGATACAACCTGATGCCCAAGTCAAGAAGGGTGATCCTCAGGTGATCTAGAGATGATGAGGGACCATATGAGTTCCGGGGACAGCGGGATCTGAACCTCTGAGGCTGAGATGTTGATGCTGTCAGAGAAACTGTAGTCCAGGTGGCAGTCTCTGTGCGCTGCAAGGAGTAGGAATGGGGACCCTTGAATACATGAGGGCCCCAGGAGAGATGCTAAGTCTATAAAAACGGAGGAGAAACTACCTTCCAGCCCCAGGACATGAGTGTCTTCCCAGGTCGCTGAGAGAAAGTAGTTATTCATAAAGTGTTAGGACCATGGATGTGCATGGGATGTAGATGATAAACCTGAGTTCTAAATCCTCACACAGAGGAGAAACTCCAAGCTATAAAATTAATGTAAAAGCTAGCCAGGAACTAGGGAATCTCTGGCAGAGGCAACTCTGAAACCAGACTGTGGCATTCCTCCCAAATGTGCATGTGCACAGCTCCTGGAGGTGACAGCTCCTACTGACAGTGGGATCATGGGCAAAACTTACAAAATAAACTATATTAAAAACTACATAAGGACTAGGAGAATTTACTTCCAAAGAGAATACCTGCTGAAGGAACTTCTAAACGCTATGATCTAGCAAGAAGAAAATTGAATCCAGGTGAAAGAAGGCTGATGCAAGAAGCAATATGGGGCTTCCCTGGTGGCGCAGTGGTTGAGAGTCCGCCTGCCGATGCAGGGGACACGGGTTCGTGCCCCGGTCCGGGAAGATCCCACGTGCCGCGGAGCGGCTGGGCCCGTGAGCCATGGCCGCTGAGCCTGTGCGTCCGGAGCCTGTGCTCCGCAACGGGAGAGGCCGCGACAGTGAGAGGCCCGCGTACCACAAAAAAAAAAAAAAAAAAAAAGAAGCAATATGGAACAAAGAAACAGAACTGAAGGGAAAGAAGAAAGCAAAGTAAATATGGTCCCTTCTTGGCCAGACAATTGACAAGTTAGCAAGTGGACACAGATCTGGCTTGGGGATGCTCCCAGACAGATGAGGAGTATCATAGGAAGAAAGAGGGGCTACATTTCCAGCTACATTTTCTCTCCTACCCTGGACAGCTGGCTGCCCACTGTCTCTGGAGCCAGGAGCTGATCCTGGTTTTCTAGCTACAAAGTTTACTCACGGCATCAAAGGTTAAGTGTGTTTGTACCAGGGTGAGGAGACAGAAGAAGAAAGCCAGCTTTCCTCAACCAGTGCAGCCTTCCGATGCATGGCTTGACCCACACACCTGCTCCTCCAAGTAGAACCAACTTCATCATTGTGTTTGGCCCATTAAGAAGCTTAAGGAAGTCAAGAGGCTTTTTCTTTTTTCTTGTTTTTCATGGCAATATCTGCTGACCTAAGCATGGCCTCCTGTGTAGCACCCATGAGCCTGCGATGGCAATGGTAGAAAAATCACATGATGTCAGCACTCACGTATGCATTTGGATGTGAACATGTTGGCAAATTACAGCCTGTCACTCTCAAATGAGTGAACTGAGATGGAAATGTCAATTTGAGCAGATGCCTTTCTTGCATTTTCTCTACAATTTAGGGAGGTGGCACGAATATCATAAAGTACATGCCTAATGGATGAGTTTGAAATTCAATAGTGAAAGGGGGAAGAGGTTGAAAGAGGGTGATAAAAGGATTTTTATGAGCAGTAAACATGGGCTGGGTAAGAGGAATAACACGGACTAGCGAGATCAGCTCTTCTCCTTCATTTAGGGAAGATGCCATGAAAACGACCAGAGCTTGATTTCAAAAGCAGCCTAGCCGGAATACGAGAGAGATCTTAGCAACAGGAACATGTCTGCAGGAAGCTCCCCGTGAGTTAACAATGTGTCATGGCTGCTGGAGCTACTCCAGGGATCTTGAGAGCAGAAGCAAGTCTCAAACACAGCAACATGTCTGATGTCTGCAGAGGGGACCATGGTACCTGGTGAGGATAAAGTCCTTTTGGGTCCCTTTCGAGTCCTATGATATTAAGACTCAAGAGAAATCAATTTCTGTGCTTTAAGCTCCTCAAAGTAAAGAAACTGGGTTCTATTTACAGTTTCTAGCAAGCAAAGCATAAAACAGCAACGTTGTTTATTTTCTGAAAAGTGTTCTTTCTCCCTGCCACGGGCCCCAGGCATGTGGAGCAAAATATAAACACCAAAAGACAGCACAGTAAACGAGCACTGTGTTAAGGACCTTGATTCTCTCTGGTTCCAGTTCAAGAGGTGGGAGGTTCGCTGCAGGGGTCCCTGAGAACCTTAGAGGTAAGTTCTCAGATTTCATCACTATTTTCTGCCCAGGAAAGCAAAAGGTTTGGGTCAAGTTTACAAGAGGGGACTATGAAAGGGATTTGGGGTGAGCTATATTGGGCACCCAGATAAACGGCAGAAGATACTTTAAATCATTTTGACCCTCATTTCTCTCCTTTTTTCTCCTTCCGGGCAGTGTTTCCACAGCTTCCAAGCATCCTATCTTAGCTTCCCTTTTATGGACTTTGACAGCCCCGAAATAATTTGAGCTGGAAGCTTTTATCTTTCCCCTATTTGATGTGAGAGTTGGTAAGACATAAAGAATAAAAACTGCAGCTCACATTTATTGAACACTTACTAGGAACCAGGGATTGGCCTATTTAATTGTCACAGTCTTTGAGAGAAGTACTAACAGTTATCCATATCGGTTTTTGAAACTCAGACTCATAGGCTCAGCAAGAGGTTGAGCAGACAGACTGTGGAAATGTAGGCTTATCCGTTACTCCCTAAGGTGTCCCATCTAAACGGCACGCTGACGGCCAAGTTGATTGGAATGACAACTGCAACTCTTTTGTCAGGAGGTGACAAAAACCATAAAAAGATGATTCAGTCATGACATGAAACTATGGAGCAGAAATACTGATGAATTTAAAGGAAGGTTTTGTTACCAACCAGGGTTCTTGGTTAGAAATTGATAAGAGGCCAGACAAGATATTCAGGCAAGGGTCTACTGGGACTCGTGGAGTGAGTGAGCAAAAGCAAGTAACAGACGCCCTTGCTTTCTGAGGGGGGGCGAGCTGGTTCCTTATATGGGGGGAGGTAGGGGCGGGTTCAGGAGTCGGGCCAGAGGCGTGGCTTAGGTGGTCTGCCCACCCCCTTGGTGGTGCTGTGTGCAGGGTGCATGCACAGGACCTTGTTTTTGCTCCCAGCTTCTCAGAAGTGGCAGCTGGGTTTTGGTCTTTTTGTATCTTGTTATTCATAATTTGCCCCAACTATGCATGCATGCAGTTACTTTTAGTCCCATATAGTTTCTTTGTATTTTGTTGCTTGAGGAGAAGTTTGTCCAGGTGCAAGCACTGAGGCAAAGGGTCCCAGGTCCCAGGTCCCAGCCTGTCTCAGTTTCATTTCCAAGGTATCTCTGCCCTTACCTAATGATGTCCCCTGCTAGGAATAAGGTACGGATTACCTCAGCACCCATGACAAACTTTTCAAATAAAAATTAATATACTTCATTTTTTAGCATAGTTTTAGTTTCACAGAAAAATTGAACAGATAGTACAGAGAGTTCTATATACAGACCCCACCTCCACTCTGCCATTTCAGCGCATAATTTCCCCTACTACGAACATCTTGCATTTGTGTGTTGCATTTGTTACAACTACTACACATTATTATTTACTAAAGTCCTTAGTTTACATTAAGGTTCTTTCTTTGTGTTGTACACTTCTATGAGTTTTGACAGGTGCATGACATGTACCCACCATTATGGTATCATGCAGAAAAGTTTCATCACCCAAAAAATTTCCTGTGCTTTGTCTTTTCATCCCTCTCTACCCTCCCCCCAAACCTCTGGCAGCCACTGATCTTTTTACTGTCTCTACAGTTTTGTCTTTTTCCAAAATGTCATCTAGTTAGAATCATATAGTAGGTTTTCCAGACTGGCTTTTTCCACTGAGAAAAAATGCATTTAAAGTTCTTCCATGTCTTTTCAGGGTTTGACAGTTTACTTCTTTTTATTGCTGAATAATATTCTATTATACAGATATATCACAGATTGTTCATTCACTTATTGAGGAGCATCTTGGTTGCTTCCAGATTTTGGTTATTATAAATAAAGCTGCTATAAAGCGGTGTGCATGGTTTTTTGCATACGTAAGTTTTCAACTATTTTGGATAAATACCTACGAGCATAACTGCTGCATCATATGGTAAGGCTATGTTCAGCTTTGTAAGAAAACTCCATTCTGTGTTCCAAAGTCACTGTACCACCTAATATTCCCATCAGCAATGAATAGTCCTTCCTGTTGCTCTGCATCTTTGTCAGCATTTGGTATTGTCAGTTTTTTCCTTTTTGGATTTTAGTCATTCTAACAGTTGTGTAATAATACCTCATTGTCGTCTTAATTTGCAATTCCCTAACATACGATGTTGAACATATTTTCATATGCTTATTTGCCTTTTGAATATCTTTTATGGAGAGGTATGTGTCAGATCTTTTGCACATTTTTTTTTTTAAATTGGGTTGTTAGTTTTCTTAATGTTGAGTTCCAAGAACTCTTTGTATATTTTGGGTAAATTCTTTACCAGATATGTGTTTTGCAGGTATGTCCTCCCAACCTGTGGCTTGTCTCTTCAATGTCTTAAGAGTATCTTTCTCAGAGAAAAGTTCTTGATTTTAATAAGGTCCAACTTATCAATTTTTTTCTTTTATAGAGTGTGCTTTTTGTGTTATATCTAAAAACTTATCAACAATCCCAAGGCCACCTAGATTCTCTCCTGTTACCTTCTAGAAATTTTGTGACTTGCAATTTACATTTAAGATCTATTTCAAATTAAATTAATCTTTGTGAAGATTTTTTTAAACATACAGATTTCCAAATGTTTCAGCACCATTTGTTTGAAAGGCTATACGTTCCCTGTTAAAGTATCTCTGCTCGTTTGTCAAAGATCAGTTGGCTATATTTGTGGGGGTCTATTTCTGGGTTCTCTATTCTAGTCTATTGATCATTTGCCTGTACTTTCATCAATACCGTGTGTCATAATTGTTGCAAGTTTATACTAAGTCTTAAAGTCAGGTGGTGTCAGTCCTCTGGCTCTGTTCTTCTTCAGTGTTGTGCTAAATACTCTGTGTCTTTTGCATTTCCATACAAACTTTAGAATCAGTTTGTCAATATCTACAAAATAGCTTAGTCAGATTTTGATTGTGATTGCTTTGAATCTATAGATTAAGTTGGGAAGAATTCGTATGTTAACACTACTGAGTCTTCTTATTATAAATATGAAATGTCTCTTCATTTAGTTAGCTCTTCTTGATTTTTTTCATCAGAGTTTCATGGTTTTCCTCATACAGATTCTATATATATTTGGCTAGAATTATGCCTAGGTGTTGTTTGTATGGTTTTTCTTTTCTTTTTTTCTTTTTCTTTCTTTTTTTTTGTTTTTTGGTGCTGATACAACATTGTATTTTGTTTTTAATTTCAAATTCCAATTGTTAATTTCTGGTATCCAGGGAAATTGACATTTATGTATTAATCTCATATCCTATAACCTGGCTAATTTCAGAAATTTTTGTTGATTCTTTGGGATATTCTACCAAGACAACCATGTCGTCTGCAAACAAAGATAGTTTTATTTCTTCCTCCCTACACATTTTATTTCCCTTTCTTGTGTTACTGCATTAGCTAGAATTTCCAGTACATTGTTGAATAGGAGTGGTGACAGGGGACATCATTGCCTAGTTCCTAAACTGAAGGAGAAGGCATATTCTTTTTCACCATTAAGTATGACTTTTTAGATAATTTTTTTATCAAGTTGAAGTTTTCTGAGAGTTTTTATTATAAATGGGTATTGGATTTTGTCAAATGCTTTTTCTCTTTTTATTGATATGTTCATACGATTCTTCTTTTTTTACCTGTTGATATGATAGATTACATTGCTTGAGTTTCAATGTTGAACCACCCTTGTAAACCTGGAATAAATCCTACAGGGTCATAGTGTATAATTATAATTTCATATATTACTGGATTCTAGTTTCTAATGTGTTGTTGAGGATTTTCACATCTATGTTCATGAGACTGATGTGTAGTTTTCCTTTCTTATAATGACTTCACCTGGGATTTGTATTAAGGTAATGCTGGCCTCATAGAATGAGTTAGGAGGTTTCTCTCTACCTTTATCTTTTGGAATGTATTGTAGAGAATAGCTAGCATTTCTTCCTTTAAATGTTTGGTAGCATTCACCAGTGAAATCATCTGTGCCTGGTTCTTTCTTTTTAAGGAGATTGTTAATAATAATTTCAATTTATTTAATAGATGTAGGCCTATTTAGATTATCTATTTTTCCTTGCATGTGCTTTGATGGTTTATGTCTTTCAAGGAATTTATGTAATCAAATTTGGAGGCATAGAGATATTTATAATATTTATTTACTACCCTTTTAATGTTTCTGGGATCAGTAGTGATGTCCCCTCTTTCATTTCTGATATTAGCAATTTGTGTCTTCTCTATTTTTTCTTGGTTACACTGACTAGAGGTCTACCAATTTCACTGATCTTTTCAAAAACCTGCTGTTGGTTTCATTGCCTTTCTCTATTGATTTCCTTGTTTTCAATTTTATTAATTTCTGCTCTTTCATCATTTACTTCTTTCTATTTGCTTTAGGTTTGAATTGCTCTTCTTTATCTAGTTTTTTAAGATGGAAGTTTAGACTATTGACCTTTGATCTTTTTTCCTTTCTAAAGTGTACATTCCATGCTGTATATCGTCCTCTACACCGGCTGGGGGTGGGGGTTAGGGGGCAGGGAAGTCCCTACCCCCAGCTTTCTTGGCTGGATTCTGATACTGATTCTGCTTTTGCTAACATTACAGACAATTTCAAAAATAGAAAAATTCAGCTATAATCCCACTTTCCTAAAATAACTGCTGTTACTTTTTGGTTAGCTTTCAGTATACTTCCTTTCATTTTTCATCCTTTGTCATATCTTTTTTTAAAAATTGTGATAGATACACGAAACATAACACTTACCACTGTAACCATTTTAAGGTGTAAAATTCAGGGACGTTACATTCACAGTGTTGTGCAACCATCATCAGTATCCTGTTTCAGAACATTTTCATCACCCCAAAAAGAAGTCCCGTATCCATGAGCAGTCATTCTCCCTTCTCCCCTTACTCTAGCCCCCACCGACCATGATGTCCATCTGTCTGTCTCTACTAATTTGCTTATTCTGGTTACTTCATGCTGAGTGGCATGTTTTTAAGCTAAGTTTATTTCTAGTGTATAAGGGTATCTAATTTATTTTTTAACTTATTATTATACTTCACATAGTCTTCCATATAATCAGTGTAATCATTACGTTTGGTGCTGCATAATATGCTACCGAGAAAATGTCATAGCTGACTTAATCCTTTCTTATTTTGGATTTGTTGCAAAATGTCTTTTTGGGGAGCTGCGGGGTTGCTGCTCTAGCTAACACCACAATGAACTTCTTCATGCATATAGTTCCTTTCCAGGTTGTAGTTCTTTCCTTGGATTTGATTTCCGTATGCAGAATTCCTGGATGGAGGCATGAAGCATTATGGTATTCTCTAAGCCATCTTTTAACATCTCCAATTTACTTTTCAATAGGGTTATATTAATTTTCAATATTACTGGCTATATCTGAGGTACCTGTTTCATCATACCCTTGCCAGAGTGGCCACAAATATTTTTCTCTGAGTCTCCTTGGCTTGTGACATACGACTTTGAAAACAAAGATGTTTTAAGCGCCTCCATTCCCTCACCACTGGCAGAGTGATTTTCTCCCAAAAACTGGCACATTAAGCCAGATAACATTTCCAATTTATTGCTCCCGTGAAAGTGGCTGCAGGATAAGAACAAATACAGTCTGTGTTCAATCTATTCAATTAGAACAGAACAAGGAATTTATTTCAACGCACACAAATCAGCATATCCCATTCTGGTTGAATCCCATTTAGCATTTATGTAAGCTTAATTAAATCACCAATGGGGTTTCTTACAAGGAGAACGGCCTTCAGGAAATATGCTTGCTAAATACTCTTCAATAATGGTTGGGGAGTGTAATAAATAAGTGATACGTGCTGGTTCTCAGAGTTCCTTACATCTCCTCCAAGTTTCAGATCTCTGCTAGAGCTCTGAGCTTGTAAACAAAGGAGTTAAAGCTGGGGTGGGGGGCAAGGGAGCATTGTGCAGCTAGATTTATAAGCACCGAGCTCTCTGCCAGCCCTTTCGGGAGTAAGCATACCTTCTAACACAGGGCTATTCTCACATAAACAACCCAGCTCTCAACAAAGTGGAGGGTCAAAAGGACAAATATCACATGATATCCCTTATATGTGGAATCTAGAACAATGGTACAAATGAACTTATTTACAAAGCAGAAATAGAGGTACAAATGTAGAAAACAATCTTATGGTTACCAGGGGGGAAAGCGGGGGAGGGATCAATTGGGAGATTGGGGTTGACATATACACACTACCATATATAAAATAGATAACTAATAAGGGCCTGCTATATAGCACAGGGAACTCTACTCAATACTCTGTAATGACCTATATGCGAAAAGAATCTAAAAAAGAATGGATATAGGTATATGTATAACTGATTCACTTTGCCATACAGCAGAAAGTAACACAACATGGTAAATCAACTATACTCCAAAAAAAAATTTTTTTAAAAAGACGCTATTGAAATCCAAGTTCTAACCACCTCCTGCAAGTTACTCATCCGTATGTGCTCCTGTATGTATGCACAGTGCACGCATTAATAAAATTCTGTCTTTCTCTTATTAAAAAAAACAATAACAAAGTACATGGTCAGGCAGGAGACAGGGAGAAGGAGGCCATTTGCCTGCTCGGAGTCTACCACCTGGCTTCCTCTGCATCCAAGTGCACTTTCCAAATGCTCCCTACCTCTCCCTCTTCTCTGTCTCTCTGTCTCTCTGTCTCTCCAGTTAAGAAGTACCCAGTACAAAGTGGTAAATGATACTACTTATGGGTGACAAGATCCCTGTGTTTCCAACCACCCAAGCCAGGATGGTATCATTCTGAGGAGTTCAGGCACATCGATGGCCCTGATCATTCTTGATCAGCTGAGCATCTCACTACCTTTCAAGTATGCGGCTAAGATTGTCATGGACTCCTTGGGTCACAATCAGGGAGGGAGATACTGTAATTGCCTCCATTTTACAGAGGAAGAAGCAGGATAAGAGAAGTTAAGGAATGGGAGTTAAACCCAGACCTTTCCTGTCTGGTATCTGAGGTCAATTTTTTAACTACTATCTTAAACCCAGATTATGGAGAAGAGAAACCTAAGGATGCCTTTCCCAAGAGCATGTGCCTCTTGTATGGAGCCCCAGGAAGGCACCAACATAATTTCCCATGAGCGTTCTCTTCTGATAAATCATGGGTTTCTGTGTCTTAAAGAATTTAGGAGAAGCCTGCAGCTAATTAGACCTGAGGGTGAGATCCAACATATTAACAGATAGGCAGAAAAAGAGGAGTTTTTCTTTTAATTATGCTTCTATTAGTCACATCTTGTCTCCCTAATTTCTTTTTCTTGAATTCCCAGGCTCCAAGATTTTGAAGTCTATTTGGGGGAAATTACTATAAATAGATCCCATCCCAATAAGGCTGAAATGGCCTTGGAAGCACCTCATCCATCCCCTTCCATTTACAGATGAGGACCGCAGAAGGGAAGTCATCTTGCCAGGATCACACAGAGCCAGAGCCAGCCCCTTGGTCTTTATATCCTCAGCTCCATGCTCCCTGCAGGAGACCAATGTCATTTATCTTCTCTTTGAAAAACAGAGGATGGTGTTTCCCAGGAAGGATGAGTTCCAACTCCAGTGATCCTTATTTACAAAGATGCTAACTCCATTTGCTTTGCTTTGCAGGTCTCAGGTGGTGGTGATGTGGTAGATTAATAGCCTCTTTGAATATGAAGACATGAACTGGGCAGCAGCTGAGTGTAACAGAAAATAAATTTGAGAGTCGAAGACTAGGGTTGAGATTCTGGTTCTACCACTTGCTACTTGTTTGATCTGCAAGAGCTCTATAATCTCACTATGCCTACACTATTCACCATGGTACCCTAGGTGTCTATGGCAGAGCCTGACACATATTAGGTGACACCACCATACATTCAAACATAACTCATCCTTTTAAAAATGTCATTGAATAATTGTCATCATGGTCTGTGTATCTGGCTGCCTGACTCAACTTTATGCTAAATCTCTGACCCTAGGAAGTAAGTTAATAATTCAGAACCTCAGTTTTATTGTCTGGAAAATAAGAGCAATAATAGGATCCACTCCAAAGAGCTGTTGAGAGTGCAGGCACAAAACCTGGTACCTAGCAAACTCTTGATTATCTTTCTATGTACATGTAGGGAGAGGTGGAAGGAGGTGGAGACGCAAGTTCAGAAGGGACCCTATTTTGAATGACCTTGAATGTTACACTGTGGAATTGAAATTTTTCTTACAAACATCAGATTTTATGGAACTAATTCCAAATTGTGCAAGTCTTGGGAAGCTTGTTTCTACCATGCTAGAAATGTGTTCATGACAAGCATATCAGAAAGGCTTCCTTCCCTCCTTCCTTCCATTCTTCATTCTCCTTCTCCCTTTTCTTCTTTCCTTTTCCAGCTTGGACATCAGATGGCAGGTCTCATTTGCAAACTTTTCCCTTTTGGTTGCCAAATCCCCAACTAACTGCCCCTCCCAGAAGCAAATTACCTAACCCTGAGTGGGTGGTGAACACAGGGAGAAGTTTAAATCCATCCCACTTGGCAGAAAAGCAAGAGCCCCAAATCTTATTATAATCTCCTGTTCTCTCTCATTCTGTTCCTCGCCACCAAGGTAGTTGGAACCTCTGTCTTCAGCCTCCTCCTCTCATCCTGTCTGATTCATGTGTTGATGTCTCGATTCTGAGCCAGCTGCTGCAATGAACTGCAATATCAAAGGCAGGATTTATTAGCAGCAGAAGCATCTGTCAGGAGAAAGTAGGAGAGGCTGAGGAATACTCCACAGGAAGAGAGATGGGCCGAGCTCAGACTGAACCATGAGTGAGGCCATTGTACACTGTTATTTACTACTAATAAAAAATAACCTATGTGCTAAGTGCTTTTAAACACATTAGCTTTGATTTTCTTAATATCCCTATGAAGTGTGTATTATTATTCCTATTTTATAGATGAGGAAACTGAGATTCAGAGGCATTAGTGGCTTGCCCGACTTTGGATATCTAGTCATCGATAAAGCTAGGGTTTAAATGTAGGTCTGAGGGAGTATAAAGTCTGTGCCCTTAACCTGAACTTTCTCCCATTCGAAGACCCTCACCTAAAAGGAAAAGACATGAGGGACTATTCTTTGCACATTCTCAGGGTTAGAACGGGGATCCCATATTAAGACACGTGGAGAAATGTGTGAGGATTGGCATGTGATTTATGCAGGAAGCAGGGAGAGTGCACTGGCTGGCATTAGGCAGAAGACTTACCCTATCGGTCAGAGCAGGTACTGAGAAACTCAGTCTGGCTGCAAATACTGACCTCAGGGGTGCAAGTAAGCAACTGAAGTCTGGTGTTAAGGCATAAACTTAATTTCAATCGTCTGAGATTGTAGCAGACCCCAGTAATACAGAGGTTAGGTGAGCAGGTAATCCCACCTGGTGACTCAGTTCTGGGAATAGGAGTAAAAGATTAGACTCCAGCCCTGGTAAGGAAGGCTGGCTAGAGGCAGGCAGAGCAAAGAAGTCAGCACCTTGGACAGCGAAGGAGGCCCTGGGGTAACCGGCAAAACCTAGGGGCAGGGCTCAATCACGTTCAAGGCCATTCCTGCACCGAACAAAAAGGAATCAAGGATGCCATCCATGTACTTGAGCAGTTAATCCACAATCTACCAGCAGAAAATTGCAATGTAGCATGATAAGTGGTAGCTATCATGGGGAAGCATGTATTCCCATGAAGGTGCAACTATATCTCAGTTTGAAGTGGTGATATCAAAGAAGTCTTCATGGAATGAGTGCACGTTGCCATCTCAGCCAAAGGAAGAAAGGGGTGGGAGGTAGAGGGAAGTCTGAGCAAAAGGGGCAGCAGAGACAAAGACTTGAAGGTGGGAAACTGCCTGATGCATAATGACAATCAAGAGTTAGATTACCATGACTGGAGGGTGAAATGCAGATGGGGTGAGAAGAGAGAGGAGTTTGGAAAGATAGAAAGAGAAGCAAAACCTAAAAGAGCTTTGAAAACCCTGATGAGGAGTTTGGGAAATTATAAATACCAAGGAACCCTGGATGTCTGGCTTTTCTTTCAAAAAGAGAAGAAAAGATCTGGCAACACCTGGACCCATGTTGCTATATAACTTGGAGCTGAAGAATAGCTGTCCCATTTAGGATGTTGAATGTATTCCAATTTCCCATACCTTCCTTCTTCATGCTCTAGCAGGCCTTGGTAGAACAGCTGAGTTTTATTTTGAGTATTTATTTCAAGCAGGAGAGTGACATGATCTTATCTTTACAAACATCACCCTGACTTCTTGAGAAAGGAGAGATTGAAGGGAGAATTATCAATTAGCTATCAACATTCTATAGGTGGAAGATAATGGTGACCTGAATCATGATGATGGTGGACATGGAGAAAAGGATGGATGGATAGATAGATAGATAGATAGATAGATAGATAGATAGATACAAGGAAGGAGGAAGGGAGAAAGAGAAGGAGAGGGAGAGAGAGAGCTTTTAAGGAATCATCTCACTTATAATTGCGGAGCCTGGCAAGTGCAAAATCTGCAGGGTAGACCAGCAAGCTGAAGATTCAGAGAAAAGTTGCAGTTCAAGTCCAAAAGCAAATTGGCAGAATTCCCTTCTCCTCATGAGAGGTCAGACTTTTTTCTACTAAGGTCTTCAACTGATTGGATTAAGCCCACCCACATTATGGAAGGTTCATTTCTTTACTTAAAATCTACTGACTTAAATGTTAATTTCATCTAAAAAATATTTTCACAGAAATGTCTAGAATAATGTTTGACCAAATACCTGGTTACTACTGCCTAGTCAGGCTGATACATAAAATTTACCATCACAGAGAGGAATTGTTCAAGTTTGTTAATATCAAAACACCTATTAGAGATTCAAGAGTGAGTATCAAATCTTGCCTGCCACCTGCTTTGGTAAATAAAGTTTTATTGACATACGATCACATCTATTTATTTATGTATTGCCCATGGCTGCTTTCATGCTACAATGACAGAGTTGGGTATTTGTGACAGAAACCATATGGCTTGCAAAGTTGAAAATATTTACTATCTGGCCCTTTATAGGAAAAGTGTGCTGTCTCCTGATATAGACAATTAAAGATATGTGTCTGGAACTCAACTTTCAAGTCTGCATTGGAGACAGGAAGGTAGAAGGAGTGTGGATTGGAAATGGCATGCGTATCTGGACAGGTTTCTGAGGAGTCCTAACGTTTAGAGGTCAAGCAGAGGAGTGTGGTTGCAGAAAGGAATATGAAAAGATGTAGCCAGTGAGGTTGAAGGAAAACCAGAAGAATGTGGTGTTACAACAGCTCAGAGAGGAAGAAATCTCCAGAAGGAGATAAGCTATGTCAAATTCTCCCTAAATGCAAAGTAAGGTGGGGACCCCTGGACTTGGCAACATGGTGGGGAGGGGGACATTGATGATTTTTGAATCATGTCAATGAAGTTGTGAAAAGGAAACTAGACTGAAATAAAATGAAAAGCAAATGAGACATGGGGAAGTCGATCTATCAAGAATAGACAATGTTTTCAGGAAGTTTTGCCATAAAGTAGAGAAATAAGATGTTACAGGAAGGGGGTCATGGATTTAAAATTAAATATTTTTGTTAAACTCTAACATATATAGAAGATAGCGTAAATCATAGGTGTGCAGATCAAACATTTTACACAAAGTGAACATACCTATGTAACAACTACTCAGATCATAAAACAGAATATTACCAGCAGCTCAGAAGCCATCTATTAAAGACTGTATGTTTGTGTCTCCCCAAAATTCATATGCTGAAACCCCAACCTCCAGTGTGATAGTGCTGGGAGATAAGGCCTTTGGTATGTAATTAGGACATGAGGATGGAGTCCTCGTGATGGGATTCTTGTCCTTATAAGAAGAATAAGAAGAGAGCTTCCGGGGCTTCCCTGGTGGCACAATGGTTGAGAGTCCACCTGCCGATGCAGGGGACACGGGTTCGTGCCCTAGTCCGGGAAGATACCACATGCCGCGGAGTGGCTGGGCCCGTGAGCCATGGCTGCTGAGCCTGCGCTTCCGGAGCCTGTGCTCCGCAACGGGAGAGGCCACAACCGTGAGAGGTCCACCAACCAAAAAAAAAAAAAAAAAAAAAAAAAAAGAAGAGAGCTTCCTTCTTTCTCTGCAAGGAAACAAGGAGAAGATAGCCACCTACAAGCTAAGAAGAGGGCCTACCAGAATGCAATCATTCTGGCACCCTGATCTTGGACTTCCAGAAATATGAGAAGTATATTTCTGTTGTTTAAACCATGTAGTCTATGGTATTTTGTTATGGCAGCCAGGGCAGAATAAGATGCCTTCCTTGGACACCCTACAGTCTCTGGTGTGATCTGCTCTAGAGATGAACTTTCAGGTTTTGTTTGCTTGATGAAGTCTTTATTTCACCTTCATTTTTGAAGGAGATTTTCACAAGGATTATATTCTTTTCTTTCAGCATTCAGAATAAATCATTACATTTTCTTCTGCATTCCACCATTTCGGTTGGGAATCGAACCACCAGTTTTACTGTTATCCTTTTAATACAACCTACCCCTACACCCTCTTCTAGCTGCTTTTACAATTTCCCCTTTGTATTTGGTTTTTGCAGTTCTCTACAATGTGCTTACGTGTGTTTGGGTTTTATGTTTGTTTGTTATCCTGCCTGGGGTTTGTAGTGATTCCTGAATCTATAGGTTTCATCTATTTTGAAAAAATCTATTTTCACTCTATTCTCTCTGTGTGTCTCTATCTCTCTTTCTTTCCTCTCCTTATGAGATTCCAATTACACAAATGTGAAATAATTTCATTTTGTCCAATATGTCTCTCAAACTCTCTTTTTATTTTGAGTCTTTTTCCTTTCTTCTTAATACAGTCTGAATTATTTTTTATAAAGTCTTGTTTTCCAGGTCAATGATTTTTTTCTTAATTTGTTATTAAACCCAACCACTGAATTTTTAAACTTGATTTATTTTCTTTCTTATTTTTTGATTTTTAATTTAATATATATTTCAGTTCTCTGGTAAAATTCTCCACCTTCTCACCTATTCAATTAAACATATTGATCAGAATTATTTTAGCATCTATGCCCCAAAAGTCCAATACCTGAATCATCTATGGGTTGTTCCTATTATAGTTCTCCTTGGTTCCATTTCTTTATGTGCTTGGTAATTTTTTATTGTATGCTGGACATTGTACATGAAAAATTGTATGTCTATGAATCATGTTATTTTCCTCCATAGTATTTATTTTAGCTACTGTAAGACAGATTGAGATAGATCATCTTAATCCAATCAGGTATTGAGGTAATTTAAGGCTGGGTTTCAGACTACATAAGGTCCTATATCTAGTTTACCTTTATTCCCAAGGTATAGCCCTTTAGAAGTACCTACTAGACTCCTGAGTGTTTTCAGGGCCCTGAAAACAAAAGCCTTGCTTAGATTCTAAGCCTCTTAATAGCAATTCTTATTCAGGTTCTTAATCTTATCCTGTGATGCTTATGAATTGGCAAATGCTTTTGGGGAGAAACTGCCACAGAGTTTTAGGCTTACCTCTCACTGGTATCTTGGCCCCTCAATTTCTGGCTGCTTTAGTAATTTAGAATCCCAATTTTCATTTTCCTAGTCCCAAGAGACTGCCAGAAGTCTGTTTTCTGTTACTTTTTGCTCCAATTCTTGACATCCTGACTCTTTGTAATTAACAAATATTTTTATTATGGTAAAACATATACAGCATAAAATTTACCATTTTAAAGTATACAGTTCAGTGTATTAAATACACTCACATTGTTGTGTAACCATTACCACTATCCATCTCCAGAAATTTTTTTATTATCCCAAGCTGAAATTCTATATCCATTAAACGTTAACTCCCCATTCCTCCATTCAGCCCTGTTTCCTCCAACTTAACAGGAGGAAAGTCTGAGTAAGCAGGTATGAGTAGATTAGTGGTGAGGTAGTGAACAATTTCCTCCATTAACTTTTATTTTCCCAAAACATATGAAGTCATATCATTGTGAGAGAATAGAATAGGCTGCATGGGGAATGAGAATGAAGCGTCTGAAGAGAGAAGAGAAATGATGAAACAGTCCTCTTGAGGATAGGAAGTAGTCTTACTCAAGAAGCACTGTAGGATGGTAGAGCAGCCATGTGAGGTGTGTGGTCATGAATTTTAAGTGGAACTAGTTGCTCTGCCTGTTTGATTTTTTTCCTCAGTGATGTTTAGCTAGTTAGAGGAGTTTAGCCATCTGAATGAGATGAAAGGAGAGAGAGAGAGAGAGAGAAGGGAGTTTCACTGTTTTCAAGGGAGTAATTATAAAAGTGAGTCATGAAATCTAAGCTGGATAAGGAGACAAGCAAAGATAGAAGATTGATGAACGGTGGAAAGATAATAGGGGTAATGAACCAGAGGATTGTGAACAAGGAAGAATTGTTGTGTTGAAGATTCTGCCATAGATGAGCAGGAATATTGAGTGATGGTTTAAGACTGAGTTCTTTTAAATATATTTCAGATGTGCAGAAAGGATAGCATTACTGGTAGTACAAAGTTCAGGGTATGAACACAGGAGTGGGTGATAGAGGTGGAATAGAACAAAAGGTGGTTGGAGGAGAGTAGGTCAAAGAACCAAGTGACTTAGTCATATGAATTTTTTGGCCACCAAGAATGAGAAGAAGAATTGGGGTAGGAAGAAAGATTGTGAGCCAGGAGCTAATAGACTCAGTGAATAAAGAAATCCAAGGGGTCTCTGCCTCCAATTTTAGACATACTTCATTCTCTCTCTCTCTCTCTCTCTCTCTCTCTCTCTCTCTTGATCTCACTCTCCTCAACTCTGTCACAAGGCATCCAATGACCAGTAGATCAAACCTCCTACCCTTTAAAATAGATTTATGCCACCCTGAGATAATCCTCAGAAATTTATCTGGATTTCCATGTGCCTCACTTTGAGAAGAGAGTCTATGTACTGGCAAAGCCAACATTAAATTACTTTGGGAATCTAGTTTGTACCTACTGAAGTTCTCCCTAATTAAAAAAAACCTATGAAGCCCTGGAGAGAAAGTAATTACACAGGAAATGTGGAGTTCCTCCCCATTATCCATTTATCTTATTGAGAAGTAGCTATGTTGTTTGGGTGGGATTGACTCTACTCAGGTTAATCAGCCTAATGTCGTTCCCTTTGGACATGATTGCTTTAGTGTTAGGCAAGGAAACTAAGTTCTAGCAACCAGAGTGAAGCTCAGAACTTCTTATGGTTGGGAAAGAGGAGCTTTCTCAGGATCTGATATGAATTCCAGACCTGCTTCAGCTATTTGGCTACCATGAGGACAAAGTTGAGAGGGCAAGGCTGGAGGATGACAGAAATTAGAGAAGAATGCTGATCCAACAGTTCCTGAAGCCTAATGACCCTAGACTTCTTTTTTTTTTTATGAACCCATAAAATTCTGCCTGTATTTAATCCAGTTTGTTTAGGTTTTCAGTAAATTGCACCTGAAAGGATCCTTACTAATACAGAAATATTTGACATGCCCCCTTCTTCACTTTTACCAAATATAGCTGAATTCAGAGCATCTTCAAGATGGATAATCATATTTAACCAAGGCTGAATCATGACCAAGGTACACACTGATAAGCTCATGTTCTGTTTTCTGCCATGCTTTTGGCAAAAGTTCTCCAATGGGAGTTCTCCAGTAAAATAACTGAATGCTGAGTGACCTGAAGATTTAATTTGATTTCAGATGCACCTGTTCTCATGAATGTCACTCTGGCATGGCCACAGAGGCTGGTTTCAGGCAAGGAGCAGATATTGTGCAAACACACTTGCCGCCATCACAGAGGTTCTTCTCTGCATATGCAAGCTTCCTCCAACATTATTTTTTCTTCAGGCCTATGCTCCTTGATATTGGAGCTGATTTAAGCTGCTGGATCGTGAAATATAGCTTTGCTCTGATGCCTTGAGGGAGCTCAGTGGAGAGACCGCTGGCAGCTGACTAGGTCAGAAATGCAGCCCTATCAGACATGCCTATTGACAATCTGATTTGAAAGCCAAGAGTTTCCCTTGCCTATTAGGCTGCTCTAGTTGGCCTTATCACTGTGCACACCTAATGAGGAAAGAGACTCATAAAGTGTTTGTAGAAGAACAGTACTTCCTTCTAAACTGGCTACTGAGCTTGTTGTTGCATAAAGTACCATCTGATTTACCTACTGGAGGGAAAGTTGATGTTAAAACAGCTGCAGGATCTAGGGAAGGAAACAGCTTAACTAGACCCTTCTTTAGAAACCTGGGCTTATTGGACTAAGGAGCTAGCGGGACCCAGGATAGAATGTGTAATCCTCTTTGCCAGTGTTTTACTTAATAAAAAATGAGTTTTAGCTTCTGATTTCCTCATCTCCGTTTGGCTGCCGTTGTTTTTACAACTTCAACATGCAGAATAGACCTTCTCAGAAGCTAAGACGTCAGATGAGGAATACACCAGCATCTCCATTTGCATCATTTGCCTCGAAATAGTATTTTAGACATATGTCTATCTTACAGATTGGGAGGCTAAAGCTGTAAACTTATCCAAAGTTATAGAGCTAATAAATGTTGCAGCTGAAATTTAACCTGAGCCCTCCTGATAGCAAACTCTTTCCCCTTTACCAGAGGTTCTCAACCCTGGCTGCACATTGGAATCACCTGGGCACCTTTTTAAAAATTACCAGTAAAGAGTTCCTACCCAAGTTTCCACCCAGTTCATCAGAATATTTTGGATTGGGGCTTGGACATCAATATTTTATAGGATCTTACCAGATGAGCTTAAGTTGCTGCTGGAGATGAGAAAAACAGGGCTATCGCAGAGAATCTCAAACTTTAATATGCATATAAATCATTGGGGATTATTGTTAAAATGCAGATCCTGATTCAATAGGTCTGGGGGGTGGGTCTGAGATGCTACACTTAATTGATCTGCATTGAGAAAACCACCAACATGTGCAACTTTCTACAAACTTGCCTGCTATAAGAAAAGTGGGTTCCTGGGCTTCCCTCGTGGTGCAGTGGTTGAGAGTCCGCCTGCCGATGCAGGGGACACGGGTTCATGCCCCGGTCCGGGAAGATCCCACATGCCATGGAGCAGCTGGGTCCGTGAGCCATGGCCACTGAGCCTGCACGTCCGGAGCCTGTGCTCCACAATGGGAGAGGCCAAAACAGTGGGAGGCCAGCGTACCACAAAAAAAAAACCAAAAACAAACAAAAAAGAAGAGTGGGTTCCTTGGCCTGATCCCCAGGCGTTCCCTGTGAATTACAATCAATGAGAGGTGAACCTGAGAATCTGTATTTTTAGCAAGTATCACAGGTCCTCTTTTGATCAAGTAAGGTTTAAAAATAAACACTAGGTATGAAACAAAATGACCCCAGGAATGTTTAAAGAAAATATTTTTTGCTTTTCTTTGGGTTTGAAATGAATCTCATCTTTCTTGCTGAATCTTGGAAATTTGCACTGCATCTTCTAAAACTTGAAAGCTAAACTTTGGTTAGTGTTAGGTCCCTGCTATTAATTATAGCCATTGTTTGTCTCAAGGTTCTTGGGACTTGTTTCCTCCATTTATAAAGTGAGGGTTGTCCCACTACTCAGCCTCTAAGAATGTTTCTATACCATATTATAGGAAGAAGGTTAGTGAAGTAGACTCCTGTTGTTTGCCTCCCTGGAAACTCTTCCATGTACTTCGAGAAGCAGTCCTTGTTTTCATTTGAGGGTTTTTCTCTTCTCCCACTCTCTGACCCAGCTTCAGGAGTTGATATGTATATTAGTGAGAGTTCTCCAGAGAAACAAAGAGAGAGGGAGAGAGACAGATGGAGAAGGAGAGACAGAGACAGAGACAGAGAGAGAAAAAGAGAAACAGAGAGAGAGAGAGATGTGTTATGAGGAATTGGCTCATATGATCATAGAGGCTGAGAATTCCCATGATCTGCCATCTGCAAGATGGAGACACAGGAAAGCCAGTGGTATAATTCCAGTCTTAGTATGAAAGCCTGAGAACCAGGGGAGCTGATGGTATAGATCCCAACCCGAGGGCAGAAAATGACATGCGATGTCTCAGCTCAAGTAGTGAGGTAGAAATGGGTGCTTGCTCCTATTTCCACCTTTTGTTCTATTCAGGCCTCAATGGATTGGAGATGCCCACTCACATTGGGGAGGGCCATCTACTTTACTGAGTCCAATTCAAATACTAAATGTTCAGGAAGCACCCTCACAGACACACCCATAAACAAAGGCCAGTCAAGGTGACACATGAAATTAACCATCACACCATAGCACACAAACTAGACCTAAGTCAATCAATGTATCCCACGCCCTTGGCCCACGATTGGTTCAAGAATGGGCATGTGAATAGGTTTGTGACCCAAATAGAGTAAAACAAAACAAAGAAATAGAGTCTTTTGCTTCTGGGAGAGAAACAAGTCCTCTTTCCCCATTGGGACTGAACCTGATTACATGTGAAGAGGGGCTGCTGTATTCATTTTGCTTTCTGAAAGAGTTTGGGTCACTGAGCTTGAGAATGAAACCAACATAATAACAAAACTGAAACTTCAACAAAGACAACCAAATCCTGGGTATATTGCTTAGTCCCTGGATCCAGCTATGCCTGAAGACATCCCCCACTGATTTCTACTGTGTGAGCCAATTTGGATTTTGTGCAAGCCAGTTTGGATTGATTGTCCTTTCTTGGAATCAAAGCACAGTTTCCTGGTGTAGTTAGTATTTAGAAGGTGACTTGGGTGTACGCCACAAGAATATGGAAACTGACCTAAAGCCTCAAAGAATATACATAAAAACTGGTACATGAGCAGAAAAGGCTACCCCCATTGAATATTTTTCACCACTTAATAAGGCAGTAGGAGACAAGAGTGTGGTTTGCAAAGGTAACTGTCTTACATAATAAGAGACAATTTCCTTTATCCATCATTAGAATATTTGAAAAATTCAGAGAACTCTTCCTAGGACTGTACCTTCTCACTTACATCCTCATCAGACCCTTTAGTGGTCATCTAGTGAGTTCAAAGACTACAAAGTTTTGGTATTTTTTGAAAGATTCATCACAATTTTTTCAAATAATAAAACCTAGCATATAACGTTTGATCAGTTATTAGTAAGGACAAAAACGTTCTTTTCCACTAGAGCAGTGGTTCTCAGTCAGGGGCTATTTTGTCCCCAGGAGACATTTGGCAATATCTAGAGATACCGTGGGCTTTCACACTGTGGGAGGGGGTGCTGCTGGCATCTAGTGGACCAGGATTGCTAAGAGTGTTGCTAAATATTCTATCCTCTACAAGAAAGCCTTCAAACACAGAACTATTTAGCCCAAAATTACAATAGTGTGGGTGTGGACGCTCAGTCAGCTAGAGGTCAGATTATGCTTGCAATCTTGCACCTACATTAATCATGGTTGAATCAGCATAGGAGAGGTTCAGTATCCAAATTTGTTACCATTTTCTACCAAATTAGAGAATCCCAGTGCACTATTAAAGATTACTGAAAATAATATAAAATATTTAGTAGCTTTGTCATATAGCGAGGAGATACATTGACTGTAAATAGACCAAAAAAGCTATTCAGGAGCCAAGGAAAGTCAGGATACTAGCTACTTTCTCTGATCCTTATGCCTTTGGTTAGCTATCTTTCATGGTACTTGCCTTTTGTCTTTACCTGTTCCAGTCCTCTCTCCTGTTGGCTAGCCAATTGCTTCCATATTTCTGAGGCCGATTGGTGTGGGTAATGACCACAACAAAGGCACAGGTAACACAGCCACCTTTAATTCTCAAGGATCTCAAAAACAGCTCATCAGTAGGCATGACTTAGAAATAACAATTCTTTCCATTTGTATAGATCTTTCATGTCATCAAGGCGTGTTCACATACATAGTTTTAGCTGGTCTGTGGTGTAGCTTTGTTAAGGAAGATAAGATGGGTGCCATTAGTCTGAATCTAAAGGTAAGGAGATACAGGCTCAGTGTTTCAGCTACTTCCCTGACGTCACACAGCTGTTAATAGGAAGAGCCAGGTATAGAGTCTGGTTTCTGTGACTGCTACTCTCATCTTATTTTTAAAAAGATGTTTTCTTGTTTTTATTTAAATTAGGAAAGAGTTTATGTTCTGATTAACTAACAGAGCAATGAAAGAACTTGAAGAAACAGTTAAAACTCTCCTCATTTCCAATTTCTGAAGCAATGGTTCTCAACCCTGGCTATGTATTAGAACTATATGGGGATCTTTTTTAAATGTAATGCTAGAAATTCATCCCCAAGGGTACTGGAGTGGTCTGGATTAGGCTATAGACATCAAGGTTTTTCAAAAGTCTTCCAGGAACTAAAAAAAATGTAGTTGAGCTAAGTAACTTTGGAAAATGGTATTTTGATCAGAAACTGTAAGGCTAAAGACAAAAAGAAGTTTACATAAACACTGAACTCTATTTTTTAAAGTGTTTATCATAGGGATATGATTACCAGTTCTCAAAGTACTTTCATCTACACTAGAGTTGAACAAATAAGTAAATGAATGGTAGAAAATGGGATCCAAATATTTCACTATCAGTGAAAGAAATTATAAATAAGCAAGGAGGAAAGGGGAGAATGAATCCTGAGGTATTGGACTAGAGACAGAAACATTGGTATGAATTTGTATTTAATTTTCGAAATATTATGTGTACATATATAATTATATATTGCACATAATTATTATATATATACTACATATAGGTATTATATACATGTATATGGAAAGAGAGAGAAAAAAGAGAAATAATTATAGCTAAATATGTATACATAGGTTATATACATATATTTCCTAGTTCTGCTTGCTGAGAGGCCCCAGAAACAGTGACACCTCTGCAGCAATGAGAAAACCCCGCCCAGATCTCCATTTCTAAATATCATCCTTCTTGGAGAAATAACTGATTCTAAGGCTGGGGCAGGTACTATACAAGATGAGATTGGAATATCTTATAGTTCCAGAAAGTAAAGAAATGCTCAAAAAACAAAGGTAGGGACACGCCAAAGGGACACACGAGCAAACCTGAAAAAACTCTCCATGGCCAAGGCTGGAACACCTTGAGTAACAAAGTCATAGGGTATTAAATTACAAGCCAAAGTATAAAACAAATATACACAAATCCATACTGATATAAATAAATGACTGAATCTATAAATAAATAGGAGAGAAGAGGGCACCTTCAAGATGGTGGAGGTGTAAGACGTGGAGATCACCTTCCTCCCCACAAATATATCAAAACTACATCTACACGTGGAACAACTTCTACAGAACACCTACTGAATGCTGGCAGAAGACCTCAGACTTCCCAAAAGGCAAGAAAGGCCCCACGTACCTGGGTAGGGCAAAAGAAAAACAGAGGCAAAAGAATAGGGATGGGACCTGAACCTCGGGGAGGGAGCTGTGAAGGAGGAAAAGTTTCCTGACACTAGGAAGCCCCTTAACTGGTGGAGACTGGGGGGGGTGAGCAGGGGGGAAGCTTCGGAGCCACAGAGGAAAGCGCAGCAGCAGGGGTGCGGAGGGCAAAGCAGAGAGATTCCCGCACAGAGGATCGGTGCCGACCGGCACTCACCAGCCTGAGAGGCTTCTCTGCTCAACCGCCGGGGTGGGCGGGGGCTGGGAGCTGAGGCTCGGGCTTCGGTCGGAGCGCAGGCAGAGGACTGGGGTTGGCGGCGTGAACACAGCCTGAAGTGGGCTAGTGCGCCACAGCTAAACGGGAGGGAGTCTGGGAAAAAGTCTGGAGCTGCCTAAGAGGCAAGAGATCATTGTTTCGGGGTGTGCAAGGAGAGGGGATTCAGAGCACCGCCTAAAAGAGCTCCAGAGAAGGGCAGGAGCCGTGACTATCAGCGCGGACCCCAGAGATGGGCATGAGACGCTAAGGCTGCTGCCGCCGCCACCAAGAAGCCTGTGTGCGAGCACAGGTCACATTCCACACCTCACCTCCCCAGAGCCTGTGCAGCCGCCACGGCCAGGGTCCCATGATCCAGGGACAACTTCCCCGGGAGAACACACGGCGCACCTCAGGCTGGTGCAACGTCACGCCGGCCTCTGCCGCCTCAGGCTCGCCCCGCATTCCTCCCTCCCCCAGGCCTGAGTGAGCCAATGCCTCCTAATCAGGCGCTCCTTCAACCCCGTCTTGTCTGAGCAAAGAACAGACGCCCTCAGGCGACCTACACACAGAGGCGGGGCCAAATCCAAAGCTGAACCCCAGGAGCTGTGCGAATGAAGAAGAGAAAGGGAAATCTCTCCCAGCAGCCTCAGGAGCAGCGGATTAAATCTCCACAGTCAACTGGAGGTACCCTGCATCGGTGGAATACCTGAACAGACAACGAATCATCCCAAATTGAGGCGGTGGACTTTGGGAGCAACTGTAGACTTGGGGTTTGCTTTCTGCATCTAATTTGTTTCTGCTTTTATGTTTATCTTAGTTTAGTATTTAGAGTTTATTATCACTGGTAGATTTGTTGATTGATTTGGTTGCTCTCTTCCTTTTTTTAATTTTTTTTACATATATATATTTTTTTCCTTTTTCTCTTTTTGTGAGTGTGTATGTGTCTGCTTCTTTGTATGATTTTGTCTGTAGAGCTTTGCTTTTGCCATTTGTCCTAGGGTTCTGACTGTCCTTTTTTTTTTTTTTTTTTAGTATAGTTTTTAGCACTTGTTATCATTGGTGGGATTGGTTTTTAGTTTGGTTGCTCTCTTCTTTCTTTCCCTCTTTCTTTTTTAATTTTATTTTTAATGATTTTTTTCTATTTTAATAACTTTATTTCATTTTATTTTTCTTTCTTTCTTCTTTCTTTTTCTCCCTTTTCTTCTGAGCTGTGTGGCTGACAGGGTCTTGGTGCTCTGGACGGGTGTCAGGCCTGAGCCTCTGAGGTGGGAGAGCCGAGTTCAGGACACTGGTCCACCAGAGACCTCCTGGCCCCAAGTAATATCAAATGGTGAAAGCTCTCCCAGAGACCTCCATCTCAACCCCAAGACCCAGCTCCACTCAACGACCAGCAAGCTACAGTGCTGGACACCCTATACCAAACAACTAGCAAGGCAAGAACACAAACCCACCCATTAGTAGAGAAGCTGCTTAAAATCATAATAAGTTCACAGGAACCCCAAAACACACCACTAGACATGGTCCTGCCCACCAGAAAGACAAGATCCAGCCTCATCCACCAGAACACAGGCACCAGTCCCCTCCACTAGGGAGCCTACACAACCCACTGAGCCAACCTTACCCACTGGGAGCAGACACCAAAAACAACGGGAACTACAAACCGGCAGCCTGCAAAAAGGAGAACCCAAACACAGAAAGTGAAGCACAATGAAAAGACAGAGAAACACACAGCAGATGAAGGAGCAAGGTAAAAACCCACCAGACCAAACAAATGAAGAGGAAATAGGCAGTCTACCTGAAAAAGAATTCAGAGTAATGATACTACAGATGATCCAAAATCTTGGGAATAGAATGGAGAAAATACAAGAAACGTTTAACAAGGACCTAGAAGAACTAAAGAACAAAAAACAATGATGAACAACACAATAAATGAAACTAAAAATTCTCTAGAAGGAATCAATAGCAGAGTAACTGAGGCAGAAGAATGGATAAGTGACCTGGAAGATAAAATAGTGGAAATAACTACCACAAGATAACTACCATAAGATGCCACAAGATCAATCAATGTGATAAACCATATTAACAAATTGAAAGAGAAAAACCATATGATCATCTCAATAGATGCAGAATAAGCTTTTGGCAAAACTCAACACCCATTTATGATAAAAAGCCTCCAGAAAGTAGGCATAGAGGGGACTTACCTCAACATAATAAAGGGCATAAATGACAAACCAACAGCCAACATCATTCTCAATGGTGAAAAACTGAAACCATTTCCTCTAAGATCAGGAACAAGACAAGGTTGCCCACTCTCACCACTATTATTCAGCACAGTTTTGGAAGTTTTAGCCACAGCAATCAGAAAAGAAAAAGAAATAAAAGGAATCCGAATTGGAAAAGAAGAAGTAAAACTGTCACTGTCATCCTAAAGATGCTACCAGAAAACTACTAGAGCTAATCAATGAATTTGGTAAACTAGCAGGATACAAAATTGATGCACAGAAATCTCTTGCATTCCTATACACTAATGATGAAAAATCTGAAAGAGAAATTAAGGAAACACTCCCATTTGCCATTGCAGCAAACAGAACAAAATACCTAGGAATAAACCTACCTAAGGAGACAAAAGACCTGTATACAGAAAACTCTAAGACACTGATGAAAGAAATTAAAGATAATAAAAACAGATGGAGAGATATACCATATTCTTGGATTGGAAGAATCAACATTCTGAAAATGACTATACTACCCAAAGCAATCTACAGATTCAATGCAATCCCTATCAAACTACCACTGGCATTTTTCACAGAACTAGAACAAAAAAATTCACAATTTGTATGGAAACACAAAAGATCCTGAAAACAAAAGCAGTCTTGAGAAAGAAAAACGGAGCTGGAGGAGTCAGGTTCCCTGACTTCAGACTATACTACAAAACTACAGTAATCAAGACAGTATGGTACTGGCACAAAAACAGAAATATAGCTCAATGGAACAGGATAGAAAGCCCAGAGATAAACCCATGCACATATGGGCAACTTATCTTTGATAAAGGAGGTAAGAATATACAATGGAGAAAATACAGCCTCTTCAAAAAGTGGTGCTGGGAAAACTGGACAGCTACATGTAAAAGAATGAAATTAGAGCACTCCCTGACACCATACAGAAAAATAAACTCAAAATGGATTGAGGACCTAAATGTAAAGCCAGACACTATAAAACTCTTAGAGGTAACATAGGCAGAACATTCCATGAGATAAATCACAGCAAGATCCTTTTTGACCCACCTCCTAGCGAAATGGAAATTTTAAAAAAATTAACAAATGGGACCTAATGAAACTTAAAAGCTTTTGCACAGCAAAGGAAAACATAAATAAGACCAAAAGACAACCCTCAGAATGGGAGAAAATATTTGCAAATGAAGCCGCTGACAAAGGATTAATTTCCAAAATATACAAGCAGCTCATGCAGCTCAATATCAAAAAAAAAAACAACCCAATCCAAAAATGTGCAGAAGACCTACATAGACATCTCTCCAAAGAAGATATACTGATTGCCAATAAACACATGTAAGGAAGCTGAACATCACTGATCATTAGAGAAATGCAAGTCAAAACTACAATGGGGTATCACCTCACACCAGTCAGAATGGCCATCATCAAAAAATCTACAAACAATAAATGCTGGAGAGGGTGTGGAGAAAAGGGAACACTCTTGCACTGTTGGTGGGTATGTAAATTGACATAGCCACTATGGAAAACAGTGTGGAGGTTCCTTAAAAAACTAAAAACAGAATCACCATATGACCCAGCAGTCCCACTACTGGGCACATACCCTGAGAAAACCATAATTCAAAAAGAGTCATGTACCACAATGTTCATTGTAAAACTATTTACAATACCCAAGACATGGAAGCAACCTAACTGTCCATTGACAGATGAATGGATAAAGAAGATATGGCACCTATATACAATTGAATATTACTCAGCCATAAAAAGAAATGAAATAGATTCATTTGGAGTGAGGTGGATGGACCTAGAATCTGTCATACAGAGTGAAGTAAGTCAGAAAGAGTAAAACAAATACCGTATGCTAACACATATATATGGAATCTTAAAAAAAAAAAATTGTTCTGACGAACCTAAGGACAGGACAGGAATAAAGACTCAGATGTAGAGAATGGACTTGAGGATATGTGGAGCATGAAGGGTAAGCTGGGTCGAAGTGAGAGAGTAATATTTACATATATACACTACCAAATGTAAAATAGATAGCTAGTGGGAATCAGCTGCATCACACAAGGAAATCAGCTCGGTGCTTTGTGACCACCTAGAGGGGTGGGATAGGGAGGGTGGGAGGGATACCAAGAGGGAGGAGATATGGGGATGTACGTATATGTATAGCTGATTCACTTTGTTATACAGTAGAAACTAGCACACCATTGTAAAGCAATTATACTCCAGTAAATATGTTAAAAAACTAGTAAGTTATCAGCTAAAAAAGAAAAAATAGAAGAGACAAATCATCCTCACAGAATAATTCTGAATATATATATGTTTTTTCCCCTGATCCAGAAGGTGGAACTTAAACCTCTCCCCGTCAAATGTGCGGTGGACTTAGTGACTCACTTCCAAGAAATAGAGTATAGAAGGGGAAAAGTAGTAACTTTAGAGTGGAGAGCCCTGGCAGACAGCATCTTAACCCAGCGATCAAGGTTAACATCACCAGTGACTGTTGGTGGTGTATGGTGAGAAGGGCACATCACCTCTGGCATTATTCCCCAAAGTCCATAGCCTCCTTCTAATCATAGAAAAACATCAAACAAACCCCAATTGAGGGACATGCAATAAAATACCTGACCAGGACTCTTCGAAACTGTCAAGGTCAGGAAAAATAAGGAGAGACTGAGAAACTAACATAGACCAGAGGAGACTAAGATATGATGACTAAAGCAACGTGGTATCCTGAATTGGGTCCTGGAACAGCCAAAGGATAATAAAGTCTGGAGTTAGTTAAGAGTAATACTCTAGTGTTGATTCTTTAGTTTTGACAAATGTACCATTGTTATCCACGATATTAACAATAGGGGAAACTGTGTGAAGGAGATGCAGAATAATCTGTACTATCTTTGCAGAAAACTTTCTGTACAATCTAAAATTATTCCAAAATTAAGTCAAAGTTTACTTAAAATATGTAATTTCCCAGTATTAAAGTTCATAGTTGCTCTGCGGGAAAATTTCCCCTGTTATTCCTAGCATTCAGCCAGTGTTGAGAACCATCTGCCCAACAATACTTAAGAAGGTAATCTTCCTACATACTGTATGATATCGCTTTATGTGGAATCTAAAAAATACAACAAACTAGTGCATGTAGCATAAAAGAAGCAGACTCACAGAGAACAAAATAGTGGTTACCAGTGGTTGGGGGGTGATGCCAATAAGGGATGAGGGAGTGGAAGGTACAAACTATTGGGTGTAGGATAGGCTCAAGGATGTATTGTACAACCTGGGGAATACTGCCAATATTTTGTAATAGCTGTAAATGGAAAGTAACCTCTAAAATTGTATAAAAACTTAAAAAAAATTTTTTTAAGTTTAAGAAATGGTAATCTTCCACACTAGTCCATTAGTGTATACATTCAAACACCTAAAAATATACTTACTTTGAAAATCATCAATGTTTGCTTTAAATAGATCATACTAAACACATTTCTTTGCAAGTTCTTCTCATTTAGTTGCATCATGTCCCATAATCACATGCATATGCCACCACTTAGTAGACCATTCTTTTCTTGATACACATTTAGTGTGTCACACTCTGTTTTCAGTATGTCCCACTGTCTTATTCCATAAAATATGTCCGTGATGTTGATGTTATTGCTTTGGGCTAGTATTTTCATGGATGGTTTTGTGATCCCTCCCTGACAAAAGGTAACTTTTCTCTTTTTGTCTGTTGCAAATCCTTTTCTGTTCCCAACTGAACAATGGCACATTCTGAAGGGTTGCCCACATCTCTGATTTTGGATTCACTCTTCGCCCTCTCAAGCCCTCATCTGAAAAACCATTGTCCCCTGTGCACTGAGGCAAGAGGCATTGTGCGTTGCTCGGCAACACAGGGGCAGTGGGAATGAAAAATAGGTGAGTGGCGATCGGTCAGAAGCATGCTCACAGGGCAGGAGGATGGGATGAAGGGAAATTAAGACCAGGACCAGAGAAGGCGGTGGACGGGTCCAGACACTATGTCCCAGGGGAAGCACTCTTTGCTCCTTTCTTTACCTGGCTGACTCAGGGATGGTTACAAGATGTAAATCAGATCCAACCCCTCCCTATTCCATGCTATTCGAACTCTTCTATGATTTTCATTTTCACTTGGAATAAAATATAACCTCCGTACTGTGACCTCAGGACTTGTATTTTCTGCTTCTCCTGCTACTTCTCGGGCTTCACATCACGCCTTTTTCTCACTTGCCTTACTCCCGACACCCTGGTCACCTGTCAGTTCATGGAGGGCGCCCATCTCTGTCCCACCTCAATGCCTTTCTACTTGGGTTTCCTTGAGTATTTGAATGATTGGCACCATCTCATCTCTCACTTCTCACCTATGTGGTCAGCCCTACAGAAAAGACTTATCTCACCACCCTATCCTAGTATTCCTGTTAGTGTCCAGTATTGCACCTTGTGTATTCCGGTCCTAGCACATTTCATAATCTGCGAAGTCTTCTATTTTACATGCCTTTTCTTCCCTAGAGTGAAGTTCCGTGAGAGCAGGGACCTGATTATCTGGTTCATCTCTGTATCCCTAGCGTCTGACACATAGTAGATACTCAATAAATATTTTAGTGAATGGATAAACAAATGTGTAAATACATGTGACATGTCTGAGATATTTCCCTATTTGTAAGCTAACAAATTAGCCTGTTTTTGTTTCATAGATGTTGGTAAAGACAAAGACTCCTGGGCCAGAGATGAAGGAAAGTTTATCACTTGCAGCAATACTGATAGCCGGCGTATCAGCATACATAATGGTTCCCTGAGCCCCGATTTCCACAGGGTGATGCAGCGAAAATAAGATGACATCTGCACAAGCATAGGATGCATTACAGGAAAGGAATCTGTGCTTAGGAAAGCTGAATCTTTTATAACAAGCAGTAAACGTGCCTGCTGAAAGCAAACCTATTCTACACTCTAGAGGGAGACACTCTACCTTCCAAGGCTGATTACAAACATCCTTGAAAAGATAGTCCAGTATAAAGTCAGTCCCTTTGCTCTCATGACATACAGAAAAGCAAGAGGTCCATGAAGACTCGTCTCCTTTGACTAGTACCTCCCCATTTCCCCCTCCACCCAGATTTTGGCAACCACCACTTTACTCTCTGCTTCTGTGAGTTTGACTATTTTAGATTCATTGTATTCAGTGGTACCATATAGTATTTGTCCTTCTGTGTCTGGCTTATTTCATTTAACATAATGTCCTCCAGGTTCAGCCATGTTGTCACAAATGACAGGATTTCCTCAATAAGAAGGTTAAACAAAGAATTGCCTCTTAATAGAAAGAATGGATATTTCATTTCAGGGTTTAGGACCCATTTATCCTGATTTATTTAAACAGACCTGGCACAGTAATAATTATTTCAAACTTGAGTATTTCCCAAATAGCCTTGCATATCCTGTAGAATTCTCACAGCAGGTGTGGAGGTGGAATGCAGTCTCCTAACATCAGAGATGGGAACGGAGTGCTTTGCAAAGCAGCAGGATCCAAACATATGGTCTAGAATTCAAGGTGAAGTTCTTGGGAGGCAGGTGGACAATAGCTAATATAAAGTAGGGAAGACCAACGTGGACATTTGACTCTGTGAACTGGGCAATCACAGAGTTATGAAGCTCTGTGAGGATGCGGACAGCATTCATCTGGCTCATCCTTGTGTCCCCAGCACCCCGTACTGTACCTGCCTATAGAGATCTCTCCTTAACTATTTGTTGAATTAAGGACTGGATATTGAAATGAATGAATAAACCAGACGGGAAGGTTTTGGTTTTTTTCTAAACAAGCATGTAGTTTTTATCGTGGGGAAAGGGGTCCCCTATCCTGGAAATCTCAACAGCTACAGCTTGTCTCCTGATTCCCAGGCTTTGATGTGGAGAACAAGGATTAATATCCCATTTTTTCTACCTTTTCCTGAGAACCAAAACAAACAAACAAAAAACAACAGCAAAAAAAACCCCCTAAACTTGGCCTTTAGTAGGCTTGGCTGGGTGGAAGTGAAACTGTAGGCACAAAGGCAACTAGGTTAAGTCGGTTAACTGTTATGGCAGGTTAGGGAGAAGCACTCGTATTTCTACCCGTAGATTGGCAAGCACTTTTTAAACATTTACTTATGAAAACTGGTGGTGAGGCTATGAAGAAAGTGACTTTCAAGTACTGCTGTTAAGAAAGTAATTTGGCAATATCTGTTAAAACCAGCAATGCTCTAAGTGATTCCATTATTGCTACCTGCCCTGGAGACACACATGCATATGTACTGCAGCATTACTTACTTTAGTGAAAAGGTAGGAACAACCTAATATCCATTAGCAAGGGAATAGTTAAATAAAATAGAATAAAGTGGTATAGAGCTATGAAATGCGATATTTTTGAATGAAAAAAAAATCATCTCAAGAATGATAACAAAAAAAAAACCACACACACAAAAAGAGAATGATACAGAATGATAACATTGATTTAAGACACAGAGAGATTCTATTGTATTTATTTGTTGTATTATTATTGTTATTTATTGTATTCTATTTGTATACATGTAACAGATACTTCCCAAGCTGAAGGTAACCACTACCTTTGGGTATGGGAAGAAGAGACAGTGATTGGGTTGGTGATCAAAGGTGACGTTACCTTAATATGAAAAAAATAACTTACTGGGAGAATGAATATATGTGCAATGTAGAATAGCAGTTAACTAGGGGCATCATCTTATTTAAATTTGACTATTTGAGTCCTGTCTTTGCCACTTACTAGCTGTGTGACCTTAGACACATTGGTTAACCTCTCTGTGCCCCATTTTCCTCATCTATAACATGGGATCATAATAATATCTGCGTCATAGGGCATTAAGGAGATTTCAAGTGTTATTGAAAATACTTAGAAAGGTGCCTAGCACATAGTAAGCCATCAATAAATGTTAGCTATTGATATGTTACTCATATAATTAAAATCAATTTAAAATATTATTCAAGATATAAAGGAAGGAAAGAAGAAAAGAAGGAAAGAAGAGTCTATGTTGCTCTTTCCAAAGTAAAGACAGACTTTGATCAAAAGAGTGTGTTTACAAAACAAAACGTCCTCTTGAATCATCTGGAAATGTCATCCTCTTCCTCCCACAGTTGAGGTAATTATCGCGGCTGGGAGCTATTTCTTTAACACATACCCAATCATGATGTGGCAGCCCAAGAGTTCAGAGACAGGGAAATGTCTTTCTCTCTCTCTCTCCCTCTCGCTCTTTTTCTTTTTAACATAATCTAAATTTAACAAGCCCATTAAAGCAAATGTTTCAAGTCGACATTGAACTGATTACAATATTTAATAAATCCTACCCCCAAAGGAGGGCTTTTAACTGCCAGCCAGGAATCAAAGTTGTACTATATTCATCCCTTTTGCGCCAAGATCTTGTGGGAGTGTGAGATGGGGAACCCCCTTTGTGCTCCATCAAAGCAAGGGAAGTAATTATGATCACCTTTAAAAGTGCCATTTATAGTTCCCAATTCACTTCATAGTGCTTGAGAGAGCTGGGATCCAGCTTCCCCCCGCCCACCCCCACAGCAGAGTAAGACACTATTTCAACGGGGAGGAAAAATCTCATCCTTCTGAGACGCTAAAACATGGCCAAGGATGTCTAGTTCTCACCCTGGGTGAGATGGGGGGGGTGCATGTGACATGGGGGGTACAACCTCGCCTTCCTGGACTTGGCTCAGCTATAAAACAAAAGGATTTGACCAAATGAGGATTTGCTTTGCTAATTTATGCTTCTGTGATTACAGTTCCAGAGTCACTGCCCTTTTCTAAGTGACTGGGGGGAGGACAAATTTCCCATGAAATTGATTCACAGCCTTCTGTTTCCCATGTGCAGATTATCTTCCTACACATTGAGGTCTTTGTGTCAAAGTTAAACTGCCTTCCTGCTGGGGTCTGCAAGGGAGAAGCTTGGTTCATTATTGTGGCAGGTGGATTGGGGTCTCCCCATTCTGGAAAGGTCTTTCCTGCTATGAGGAAGAGGGGAACCTGCAGACTGGAAATAAAAATGGTGGCAGAGAATCCCAACCATATCCGGGACCGTCCTGGAGAAGAATTGCATCTCTCAGTTTGTCTGTCTCTCAAAGCACCCGAGGATATAAGTATCGCCAAGCCTCTGTGTATCTGGGTCTCTGACTCTTGCCTACATCTTTTTTGGATGAGGCCCAATCCTCCTAGGCGTGTATCTGTCTGTATACCTGCAGCTTTTTTTTATCTCCCAAGGGGCAGCTCTTTTGCTGTTCCTTGGGGGCATGTGTCCCTTGGGTGTTAGCACCTCAGTCTGTCTCTCCATTTCCTTCTCTTTCCTGTATTTTTTTCTTTGGGGTTTGAAATTTCCTGACCTTTGTGGCTCATGGCTTATGTCTAAAAGAGTTGGGGCTTTTAAAGGTTCAAATTTTACAGCCAGATAAAAGAAAAAGTCAGCCTCTGAAAATCCCAGTGCAAGGCACCAGCCCAAGGGTAAGTGCCCTTGACAGCCAGCATTCACTGCCTTAGGGGAATCCTTCTTCCCTCAGAGGCCCTCCGCCAGCAGGCCTGATGGGAGATACTAAGATGAATCAGCCTAGCCCCAGGTTCCCCAGGGGAAGGGAGAGAAAGCCAGAGAGCTATGCATCATCTGTGTTTTCCTGCCTCGTGTCTGGGGGCTGCTTAGAAAACAGTCCAGGGAGGTCCCTATATCAGATGGGCTGACGACCTCACGTCCCTCTAGTTCCCAGGGAAATCACGCTTCGGTCGATCACAGGATTTTCTTGGAACACTAGCCTGGGCATAAATACACAGCAGAAAGGCGTATGCCCTCCTGCAAGATGCACGGTACGTTCCGGAGGCTGTCAGCCAAGCTGATCTCTCCTTCCCATCCCTCCTCCAGCACCCGGCCGCTCAGGGAGGGGCAGGAGGCTGAGACACAGAAGGACCGTGCCTGCTCAAGCCACGTGTCCTTCAATTAGGCATTCCTGCGTTGCTCCTGCCAGCTTCACCCCCAGGTCTGAGGCTACATGAGGGCACAATCTGGTTTGTACAACAGGATCTAACATGAGGCTTGGCGTGCAGTCAGGAAAAATATCTATTTGCTCGATGTGTAAAAGGTGGTTTAGGTCCCCAGAGAGAAGCAGAAGGAGGTCTCAATCCAATCGGAAGATGTTACAGCCGCCCTCTCCCCACCTTTCCTACCGGGGCTGCATCCTCCATACTCTCCGCATTTTTCTTCTTCAAAAAAGCAAAATGATACGTAAGAAGTAAGTAAAATGGCTGCTTCCAAGGAGGAGCTGGGACACATCAGGGGCGGAAAGGAGACTTAATTTAACCTGTATAATCTTTGATTTAAAACAATCATATACAGGAATTGTCTTATCAGATATTAAGATAAGTTTAAATTTTGAATACAAAATATAATACTAGGCATGGAAAGCATTTTAAAAGTACAGCTATATCCAATGACAATGAAGTTTCCCATCTACCCTTCTGTGGCAGAATAATGGTCCCAAGAGATGTTCATTTCCTACTCTCTGCAACTTGTGAATGTGTCACCTTACCTGGCAAAAGGAACTCTCCTGGGCTTCCCTGGTGGCACAGTGGTTGAAAGTCCGCCTGCCGATGCAGGGGACACAGGTTCATGCCCCGGTCCAGGAAGATCCCACATGCCACGGAGCAGCTGGGCCCGTGAGCCATGGCCGCTGAGCCTGCGCGTCCAGAGCCCTGCAACGGGAGAGGCCACAACAGTGAGAGGCCCATGTACCGCAAAAAAAAAAAAGGAACTCTCCTGATGTGATTAAGCTCAGGATTTTGAGTTGGGAAGATTGTGCTGGATTCTCCAGATGGATCCAGTGTAATCACAACAGTCCTTTTAAGAGGGAAGAAGGAGGGTGACAGTCAGAGTCAGGAAAAGAGATGTGACCACAGAAACAGAGGTAGAGAGATGCAGGACCATGAGCAAAGGAATATGGCAGGGTCTCTAGAGGATGGAAAAGGCAAGGAAATAGGTTCTGCCCTAGAGCTTCCAGAAGGGATGTGGCCCTGACCACCCATTTGAGGACTTCTGACATCCAGAACTGTAAGATAAAGGGTATTGTTTTAAACCACTGAGTGAGTGATGATTTGTTAAAACAACAGTAGGAAACTAATACAATCTCTGACTTCTTAGTTCCCCTTCCCAGAGGCAATTTTCTCCTCCCTGTTCTTTTGTCTCCTTCAAGAAACAATATACAGCTGACCCTTGAACAATGTAGTGGTTAGGGGCTCCAACTCCCCTGTGCAGTTGAAAATACACGTATAACTGCAGTCAGCCCTCCTACCCAAAATTCTGCATCCGTGGATTCAACCAACTTCAGATCATATAGTTCTACAGTATGTATTGAGTGAAAAGAATCTGTGTATAAGCTCAAACCTGTGTTGTTCAAGGGTCAGCAACATACACACACACACACACACACACACACACATATATACACATATATATAAATTACTATATTGCAAAATATATATACGTACACACAAGCATATATGTGATAGACACGTAAATGCAGAGAGGGAAATGGATATATAAATACATAGGTAACATAGATAATGTATATGTCATATCTATAAAATGTAAAAGATACTAAGAATATGTGCATAGGTATGTACGTATATTTGCTTTGTTTACACAAATAGCACGTACCATACATCTTTCTTCACCTGCTTTTCTCTCCTAACACTATATCTTGGAGACCTTTCAATACCAGTGCACACGGATATGCTTTATTCCTCCAAATAAATATATCAATAAAAAATATCAAGAAATTTCTTGAGACATAGTGTGTTTTGATTTCCTGATTCTAGCTACACTGTCCTGCTTCCTAGGTGCCCCTCCTTTAGTTCCCTGAAGGACTTTATTGATAATTTAGTGGGTGGTGATAGAGGGGAAGAAAGCTGTCTTGTTTCTGATATTCTATCCACTTCTCTCTGCCCCCCCTTCTCATAGCTGGTACCTCCTTCTAAAAGGCCAGAGGCACTTGCGTACGTAGTGCCTGGACACAGGGCACTTATCCCATAGACAGATTTAGTCCATTTGGAAATTACCAGCCCCCAAAACACTCACGTCTCTGAAACCAGGGAGTCCTGGGTTCAAATTCTGGCTGAACACTTACTAGGGGTGTGAACTTGCCCTTCTGTTTCACCTTCAAAGACAGTCTCTGAGTATATCAGTTTCATCTCTTAGTGGAATATCAAATTAAATGAGACATCACAAATAAAGCACCCAGCACCATGCCTGTGTTGGAGTCCCCAAGACTGCCTTCAGTTTTCAGGATTCTCTAGAAAAACTCAGAAAATCTGTTATACTCACAGTTATGGTTTATGACAGTGAAAGGATACATATTAAAATCAGCAAAAGAAATAGACACATAGAGTAAAGTCCTTCCATTTGTGTTCTCCATAAGGAGAGAGCTTAATGCTCCCAGCAATGTCATATGACAACATGTGTGAAGTATTGCCAACCAAGGAAGCTCACGCAAACCTTGGTGTCCAGAGTTTTTATCAGGGGTCGGTCACATAGGATGGAGCGGCCCCCACCTCAATGTCAAATTGACACAGCATGCTCCAAAGTCCCAGGCATGAAAAACATGATAATTTTTCCTACATCACATTGTTAGCATAAACAACCTGGCATGACCCAGAGTTCAGATATACAAAGATGCTTTTATTGGAGAGAATATTTCAAGGATATTCACAGGTCATCTTCCAGGAGCTGGTCAACGACAGGAAAATCTTTGGAATGTGCCGGCTTTGGGCAAATCACGTCTGCTGAGTTAAACTTTCCTGCACAATGGCTATCACAGTAAATAAATAAAGGTTTGTTTCTCTCTTCAAAACCCTCCCTTTGAGGGGGATGGTGGAGGAGTAAGACGTGTAGATCACCTTCCTCCCCACAGATACATCAAAAATACATCTACATGTGGAACAACTCCTACAGAACACCTACTGAACGCTGACGGAAGACCTCAGACCTCCCAAAAGGCATAAAAATCCCCATGTACCTGGGTAAGGCAAAAGAAAAAAGAAAAAACAAGAGACAAAAGAATAGTGATGGGACCTGCACCAGCGGGAGGGAGCTGTGAAGGAGGAAAGGTTTCCACACACTAGGAAGTCCCTTCACTGGCAGAGATGGGGGTGGGCGGGGGCAGGGAAGCTTCAGAGCCACAGAGGAGAGCGCAGCAACAGAGGTGCAGAGGGCAAAGTGGAGAGATTCCTGCACAGAGGATTGGTGCCGACCAGCACTCACGAGCCCAAGAGGTTTGTCTGCTCCCATGCCGGGGCGGGCGGGGGCTGGGAGCTGAGGCTCGGGCTTTGGTCGGATCCCAGGGAGAGGACTGGGGTTGGCGGCGTGAACACAGCCTGAAGAGGGCTAGTGCACCACGGCTAGCTGGGATGGAGTCCGGGAATAACTCTGGACCTGCCTATGAAGCAAGAGACCATTGTTTCAGGGTGCACGAGGAGAGGGGATTCCTTCCCTGTCTGCCCACAGAAGGCAGAGCACCGCCTAAATGAGCTCCAGAGACAGGCGTGAGTCGCGGCTATCAGCTCAGACCCCAGAGACGGGCATGAAAGGCTAATGCTGCTGCCGCTGTCATCAAGAATCTTGTGTGTGAGCACAGGTCACTCTCCACACCTCCCCTCCCGAGAGCCTGTGCCTCCCGCCACTGCCAGGGTCCCGTGATCCAGGGACAACTTCCCCGGGAGAACACATGGCATGCCTCAGGCTGTTGCAATGTCACGCCAGCCTCTGCAGCTGCAGGCTCGCCCTGCATTCCGTACCCCTCCCTCCCCACAGCCTGAGTGAGCCAGAGCCCCCTAATCAGCCGCTCCGTTAACCCTGTCCTCTCTTGGTGGGGAACAGACGCCCTCAGGTGACCTACACACAGAGGCAGGGCCAAATCCAAATCTGAACCCCAGGAGCTGTGCGAACGAAGAAGAGAAAGGGAAATCTCTCCCAGCAGCCTCAGGAGCAGCGGATTAAAGCTCCACAGTCAACTTGATGTACCCTGTATCTGTGGAATACCTGAAAATACAACAAATCATCCAAAAACTGAGGCGGTGGACTTTGGGTGCAACTGTAAATTGGAGTTTGCTGTCTGCAACTGATTTCTTTCTGATTTTTTATGTTTATCATAGTAGTTTTTAGTGTTTGTTATCATTGGTGGATTTGTTTACTGGTCTGGTTGCTCGCTTTTTAAAAAATTTTTTTATTATCATTTTATTTATTTATTTAATAATTACTTTTTTAATTAAAAAAATTTTTTTTTCTTTCTTTTCTTCTAAGCCATGTGGTTGACAGGGTCTTGGTGCTACGGCCTGGTGTCAGGCCTGAGCCTCTGAAGTGGGAGAGGTGAGTTCAGGATATTGGACCACCAGACACCTCCCGGCCCCAAGTAATATCAATTGGCAAGACATCGCCCAGAGATCTCCATCTCAACGCTAAGACCCAGCTCCACCCAACGGCCAGCAGGCTCCAGCAATGGGTGCCACATGCCAAACAACTAGCAGAACAGGAACACAACTCCACCCATTAGCAGAGAGGCTGCTGAAAATCATACTAAGTTCACAGACACCCCCAAACACATCACCAGATGTGGTCCTTCCCACAAGAAAAAAAGATCCAGGCCAACCCACCAGAACATAGGCACCAGTCCCCTAATCAGGAAGCCTACACAAGCCACTGAACCAACCTCACCCACTGGGGGCAGACGCCAAAAACAATGGGAACTACGAACCTGCAGGCTGCAAAAAGGAGAATGCAAACACAGTAAGTTAAACAAAATGAGAAGACAGAAAAATATGCAGCAGATGAAAGAGCAAGGTAAACACCCAGCAGACCAAACAAATGAAGAGGAAATAGGCAATCTACCTGAAAAAAATTCAGAGTAATGATAGTAAACATGATCCAAAATCTTGGAAATAGAATGGAGAAAATACAAGAAACATTTAACAAGGAACTAGAAGAACTAAAGTGCAAATAAACAATGATGAACAACACAATAAATGAAATTAAAAATTCTCTAGAAAGAATCAGTTGCAGAATAACTGAGGCAGAAGAATGGATAAGTGACCTGGAAGATAAAATAGTGGAAATAACTACCACAGAGCAGAATAAAGAAAAAATAATGAAAAGAATCGAGGACAGTCTCAGAGACTTCTGGGACAACATTAAACACAAAAACATTGAAATTATAGGGGTCCCAGAAGAAGAAGAGAAAAAGAAAGGTTTTAGAAGATATTGGAAGAGATTATAGTTGAAAACTTCCCTAACATGGGTAAGGAAATAGTCAATCAAGTCCAGGAAGTGCAGAGAGTCCCATACAGGATAAATCCATGGAGAAACACACCAAGACACATATTAAGCAAGCTATCAAAAATTAAATACAAAGAAAAATATTAAAAGCAGCAAGGGAAAAACAACAAATAACACACAAGGGAATCCCCATAAGGTTAACAGCTGATCTTTCAGCAGAAACTGTGCAAGCCATCAGGGAGTAATAGGACATTTTTAAAGTGATGAAAGGGAAAAACCTACAACCAAGATTACTCTACCCAGCAAGGATCTCATTCAGATTCAATGGAGAAATCAAAACCTTTACAGACAAGCAAAAGCTAAGAGAATTCAGCACCACAAAACGAGCTTTACAACAAATGCTAAAAGAACATCTCTAGGCAGGAAACACAAGAGAAGGAAAAGACATGCAAAAACAAACCCAAAACAATTAAGAAAATGGTAATAGGAACATACATATTGATAATTACCTTAAATGTAAATGGATTAAATGCTCCAACCAAAAGACATAAACTGGCTGAATGGATACAAAAACAAGACCTGTATATATGCTGTCTACAAGAGACCCACTTCAGACCTAGGGATACATACAGACTGAAAGTGAGGGGATGGAAAAAGATATTCCATGAAAATGGAAATCAAAAGAAAGCTGGAGTAGCAAGTCTCATATCAGACAAAATAGACTTTAAAATAAAGACTATTACAAGAGACAAAGAAGGACACTACATAATGATCAAGGGATCAATCCAAGAAGAAGATATAAAAATTGTAAATATTTATTCACCCAACATAGGAGCACCTCAATACATAAAGCAAATGCTAACAGCCATAAAAGGGGAAATCAGCAGTAACACATTAATAGTAGAGGGTTTTAACACCCCACTTTCACCAATGGACAGATCATCCAAAATGAAAATAAATAAAGAGACAGAAGCTTTAAATGAAACATTAAAGAAGATGGACTTAATTAATATTTATAGGACATTCCATCCAAACAAACCAGAATACACTTTCTTCACAAGTGCTCATGGAACATTCTCCAGGATAGATCATATCTTGGGTCACAAATCAAGCCTTGATAGATTTAAGAAAATTGAAATCATATCAAGTATCTTTTCCAACCACAATGCTATGAGACTAGATATCAATTACAGGAAAAAAATCTGTAAAAAATACAAACACATGGAGACCAAACAATACACTACTAAAAAACGAAGAGATCACTGAAGAAATCAAAGAGGAAATAAAAAAATACCCAGAAACAAATGAAAATAAAAACACAATGACCCAAAACCTATGGGATGCAGCAAAAGCAGTTCTAAGAGGGAAGTTTATAGCAATACAATCCTACCTCAAGAAACAAGAAACATCTCAAAGGAACAACATAACCTTACACCTAAAGCAAATAGAGAAAGAAGAACAAAAAAACCCCAAAGTCAGCAGAAGGAAAGAAATCATAAAGATCAGATCAGAAATAAATGAAAAAGAAATGAAAGAAACAATAGCAAAGATCAATAAAACTAAAAGCTTTTTCTGTGAGAAGATAAACAAAATTGATAAATCATTAGCCAGACTCATCAAGAAAAAGAGTGAAAAGACTCAAATCAACAGAATTAGAAATGAAAAAGGAGAAGTAACAACTGACACTGAAGAAATACAAAGTATCATGAGAGAGTACTACAAGCAACTTTATGCCAATAAAATGGACAACCTGGAAGAAATGGACAAATTCTTAGAAAAGCACAACCTTCCGAGACTGAACCCGGAAGAAATAGAAAATATAAGCAGCCCAATCACAAGCACTGAAATTTAAATCATGATTAAAAATCTTCCAACAAACAAAAGCCCAGGACCAGATGGCTTCACAGGCGAATTCTATCAAACATTTAGAGAAGAGCTAACACCTATCCTTCTCAAACTCTTCCAAAATATAGCAGAGGGAGGAACACTCCCAAACTAATTCTATGAGGCCACCATCACTCTGATACCAAAACCAGAAAAAGATGTCCCCAAAAAATAAAACTACAGGCCAATATCACTGATGAACATAGATGCAAAATCCTCAACAAAATACTAGCAAACAGAATCCAACAGCACAGTAAAAGGATCATACACCATGATCAAGTGGGGTTCATACCAGGAACGCAAGGATTCTTCAATAGACACAAATCAATCAATGTGATAAACCATATTAACAAATTGAAGGAGAAAAACCGTATGATCATCTCAATAGATGCAGAAAAACTTTCGACAAAAATCAACACCCATTTATGATAAAAACCCTCCAGAAAGTAGGAATAGAGGGAACTTATCTCAACATAATAAAGGCCACATATGATGAACCCACAGCCAACATCATTCTCAATGGTGAAAAACTGAAACCATTTCCTCTAAGATCAGGAACAAGACAAGGTTGTCCACTCTCACCACTATTGTTCAACATAGTTTTGGAAGTTTTATCCACGGCAATCAGAGAAGAAAAAGAAATAAAAGCAATCCAAATTGGAAAAGAAGTTAAGCTGTCACTGTTTGCAGATGACATGATAATATACATAGAGAATCCTAATGATGCTACCAGAAAACTACTAGAGCTAATCAATGAATTTAGTAAAGTAGCAGGATACAAAATTAATGCACAGAAATCTCTTGCATTCCTATACACTAATGATGAAAAATCTGAAAGAGAAATTAAGGAAACACTCCCATTTGCCATTGCAACAAACAGAATAAAATACCTAGGAATAAACCTACCTACGGAGACAAAAGACTTGTATGCAGAAAACTCTAAGACACCGATGAAAGAAATTAAAGATGATACAAACAGATGGAGAGATATACCATGTTCTTGGATTGGAAGAATCAACATTCTGAAAATGACTCTACTACCCAAAGTAATCTACAGATTCAATGCAATCCCTATCAAACTACCACTGGCATTTTTCACAGAACTAGAACAAAAAAATTCACAATTTGTATGGAAACACAAAAGACCCTGAAAACAAAAGCAATCTTGAGAAAGAAAAATGGAGCTGGAGGAATCAGGTTCCCTGACTTCAGACTATACAACAAAACTACAGTAATCAAGACAGTATGGTACTGGCACAAAAACAGAAATATAGCTCAATGGAACAGGATAGAAAGCCCAGAGATAAACCCACACACATGTGGTCACCTTATCTTTGATAAGGGAGGCAAGAATGTACAGTGGAGAAAAGACAGCCTCTTCAATAAGTGGTGTTGGGAAAACTGGACAGCTACATGTAAAAGAATGAAATTAGAACACTCCCTAACACCATACACAAAAATAAGCTCAAAATGGATTAAAGACCCAAATGTAAGGCAAGAAACTATCAAACTCTTAGAGGAAAACATAGGCAGAACACTCTATGACATACAGCAAGATCCTTTTTGACCCACCTCCTAGAGAAATGGAAATAAAAACAAAAATTAACAAATGGGACCTAATGAAACTTAAAAGCTTTTGCACAGCAAAGGAAATCATAAACAAGACAAAAAGACAACCCTCAGAATGGGAGAAAATATTTGCAAATTTAGCAACTGACAAAGGATTAATCTCCAAAATATACAAGCAGCTCATGCAGCTCAATATCAAAAAAAGCAAACAACCCAATCCAAAAATGGGCAGAAGACCTAAACAGACATTTCTCCAACGAAGATATACAGATTACCAATAAATACATGTAAGGATGCTCAACATCACTGATCATTAGAGAAATGCAAATCAAAACTACAATGAGGTGTCACCTCACACCAGTCAGAATGGCCATCATCAAAAAATCTACAAACAATAAATACTGGAGAGGGTGTTGAGAAAAGGGAACACTCTTGCACTGTTGGTGGTTATGTAAAGTGACATAGCCACTATGGAAAACAGTGTGGAGGTTCCTTAAAAAACTACAAATAGAACTACCATATGACCCAGCAGTCCCACTACTGGGCACATACCCTGAGAAACCAAAAGAGTCATGTACCACAATGTTCATTGTAGCACTATTTACAATACCCAGGACATGGAAGCAACCTAATTGTCCATTGACAGATGAATGGACAATGAATAAAGAAAATGTGGCACATTTATACAACTGAATATTACTCAGCCATAAAAAGAAATGAAATAAAGTTATTTGTAGTGAGGTGGATGGACCTAGAATCTGTCATACAGAGTGAAGTAAGTCAGAAAGAGTAAAACAAATATCGTACGTTAACACATATATACAGAGTCTAAGAAATAACGTAAAATTGTTCTGACGAACCTAGGAGCAGGACAGGAATAAAGACTCAGATATAGAGAATGGACTTGAGGATACGGGGAGGGTGGAGGGTACGCTGGGTCGAAGTGAGAGAGTAGCCTTGACATATATACACTACCAAATGTAAAATAGATAGATAGTGGGAATCAACTGCATCACACAGGGAAATCAGCTCGGTGCTTTGTGACCACATAGAGTAGTGAGATAGGGAGGGTGGAAGGGAGATGCAAGAGGGTGGGGATATGGGCATATATGTATACATATAGCTGATTCAATTTGTTATACAGAAGAAACTAACACAGCATTGTAAAGCAATTATACTCCAATAAAGATGTTAAAAAAAAAACAACACAAACCCTCTCTTCCTTCCAACTCAAACAAGACACCAAGCCCTGTCTTTGTGTGAAGGATTTTGTTCAGCATCACCCTACTTGAACTTCACAATGATTTTCAATGGTATCACTTGGTTTCCTATTTTACAGAAGATGAAACCAAGCCCAGAGAGGTTGAGTAATTTATTTAACATCACGCTTTCACTGTGTTCAGGGAGAGGATTCAAGTCAAGACTCTGACAACACAGCCTATACTATAATCATTTCTGCTTCACCCACATTTACTAAAATGGAGACCAAACAGAGATGACTGACTTGGCGATTTGCATGGATGCCCAGCAAAAAATGAAATTTAAAAAAATCTTTTTCTTAAATATCACTTCCCCAAGAAAGACTTCTGTGGATCCTCAAACTTAATTCAATCTACTTGTCAGCACCATCACAAGCAATTTGTACTAAGGACAATCAGGAAGAAATGGAGACTTAAGTAATGAGAGGAAGTGGATGAAAACAGGGTATCTCATTTGCTGCCACAGGCCAGTGGACACCCTGTCCTTGCCCAAGAGGATGGGCACCACTTCCCCTGCCAACTGTCAAGGAGGCTCATCCTAGACAAACACCCGATTGCTCTCATGACAGGGGAAGTAGCAGACTACGATGTTTGTAAGAAAGGCATTTTCTGAGGGAGAAAGGGCATGACATTTGTACAGTCTTTTAAATCATTATTTTAAATGTTAAGTGTTTCAATTTCTTGGACCGTGGACAAATTCCCAAATCACACTATTATTTAAAGCTTGCACAGATGTGCATTTTATTGCTTCTTTGAAGTGTACAGGAAAACTGTAATAACAATTATTTAAAATTCATAATAGCTATTTTCCTAATATGTATTATAAGTTGCTTGAAAGCAAGAATCATATATGACTTATTCATCATTATATTATCAATGTCCACAACAATGCCCAGCATGTAACAGACTTTCAACAAATGCTTGATGAATAAGTATATGAATAAATTAATACAGTGTAATAAGAAGTGTGTTCTCCTTAAGGATAGTTTCTTACACCCTCTGGGAGGGCTGACCACTTAGGGATAAAATATTGTTTTATCATGATAGGCAGAAGTGTATATGGACTGAATTGTGTATCCCCAGAATTCTTATGGTCAAGCCCTAATTCCCAGTGTGACTGTATTTAGAGATAGGATCTTCATGGAGGTAATTTAGGTTAAATGAGGTCATAAGTATAGAGCTTTGATCCCATAGAATTAATGCACTTGTAAGAGGAGACCCCAGAGAATTCTGTCTCTCTCTCTCCACCACGTGAGGACACAGTTAGAAAGTGGCCATCTCCAAGCAAGGAAGAGAGCTCTCACCAGAAACAACATTTGCCGGCACCTTAATCTTGGACTGCCCAACTTCTAGAATTTTAAGAAAATAAGTTCTGTTGTCTAAGCCACTCGGTCTGTGTTATTTTGTTACAGCAGCCTGAGCAGACTAATACAAAGGCTTCAGAGGTTAAGGACACCTGCTCAGAAACCAGATTTGCCTGAGTTCATTCCCCATTTCTGCAACTTACTACCTCTGTAAGCTTCTTCTTATTAATGATCCTTTCTGTGCCTCTATTTCCCCATCCATATGATGAAGATTATAAAATTAATCTATCTCTCAAGGGTTTGAGGATTAAAGAGCTTATTGTTACAATGGAAAGGCTTAGAACAGAGCCTGGAACATGGTATGAGCTATATGAATGAGATGGGCTGTTTCCAAAGATGGCCAGAGCAAGGTCTCATTTCACATGCTTTTCTGCAATGAGAGCTCACCACTCACTCATGAAGAAAGAGGTGGAGTCCATGGTCCCTTTGCTTAAATATGGGTTTTCCGCATGACCTGCTTGGACCAATACAATGGAGTAGGAGAAAGCTGTGTAACTTTAGGCTTTGAAAGATCATCTTCCGTCTTCATCTCTTGGAACACAGCTTTTTGGAACTCGGTCACTATGCTGTGAGGAAGCTAAATGGTCCATGAGGAGGCACAAATGCAAGAAAACCAAGACCCCAGCTCACATCCCCAGATGAGCTCCAAATGGCATCTGACACCAATTGTCAGCCATGTGAGTGAGGTCATCTTGGACCTCCTAGCTTTCCCAGAACATCAACTAACACCATTTGAAGCAGGAATACCACCACCAACAAACCCACAAAGTCATGAAAGTAATAAAGTGTTATTGTTTTAAGACATAAAATTTGGGGTGGATTTAACATAACAAAAGGTAACCCAAACAAAACTTAATACCAAAAGCTGTGTCCTGTGTAACAAAAACCTAAAACATGTGGCACTAGCTTTGGGATTAGAAAACAGCATAGGCTTAAGGGCAGGGAGGAGACTGTTAATAAAGGCTGGAAAGGCAGTGAGAAAATTGTTGTTGGAGGTTTGGGTAAAGGAGACCCGTACTAGGTAATAGCACAGCATTTGGCAACACTTTTATCTATAGCAAGATGAGACATAAAAGGCATACCGAATACACTTATGAATCTGATTAAGGAGATTTTCTGAATAATATTGAAATTACCAAATGGCTTTTTTTTTTCAGCTGCCTATGATAAAGTATGGGGGAAATGATGATCTAAAGAAGGAAATGGTCAATATTCAAGCAGAAATTAGAGAAAATCTTCTCAGCCTAGGACTTGCAGGTTTTAAAAATAAAATTGTTTCTATTTCTCAGGTTCTCTATGGAGTCAAAGAGTCTCAAAGTAAAAAAAAAAATCTTGTGGTAAAGATCAAATCTAGGATATTGCCACTAAAACAGAGCCTCGGGTCAAGATCAAGTAAAGGGTTTGGCTGTAACATTCGTTGTTAAAGCCTCAGAAAAATATAAAGAGGTATGTCCCAGACCCCACCACCAGACAAAAGGACTTCAAATAATGTTGTACTGCAGGATCTTGACTACATCCCAAAGTAGAGAGACATCTTTCCCATAGAGATCTGTGAGGGTGTTTTTTGTCTGGTAGTGTGAACCTCAACAAGATTCATAAAAAACAACACAGTTTTAAAGAGAATTGCATTAATAGGAGTGACACCAGCTTGAACCAAAGAGACAAAGACAATTCAAAATGCAAAAAAAAAAAAAACAAACCTCTGGGCCCCCAAATTTCTATGAGTAGGGAGTAAGTGTAGACAGAAACTCAGCTATAAAATTTTCTAATGGAAAAGAAAAAAGTTACACAGAAGGAAAAGTCCAGAGGTCAGAGACCAGAGCTAAAAGTTACTGAGAATGATTCCAGGAAGCAGAAATGGATCCTAATCAATCCACATCCTCTGCCTGCAGAGCAGGGAGAAGTGGCAACATGCACACTGGATTTCAGAAATGCTATGGCCCAGTGGTTACCATGAGCCTCCCAGTCAGTCTGCTTTTGTTGTTCTATTTGCTGGGCTTGTGGAAGCAGATAGATTGTCTCTTTGGCTCATAGGCCTCTTCATCTGAGGAACTATATCCAAGGAACAGAACCCAAAGATCCTCATTTGGATTTAGGTGACAAGATCTTGAACCTTGAAGCTGAGCCTGATGCCGTAATGAGATGGGAATATTAGTGGTCTTTGGAGGAAATGAATACAGTTTGCATGCCAGAGGAATACTAATTGTGGCCATAGGGTGGACTGTGCTGGATCTCGTTTCTAATAGCTCCAGCCATGCTTTCATTCCACATGCCTTTTGCAATGTGATCTTAAGGATGTTGTGACAGTGACAAATCAGAAACAACCTAAGTGTCCAACATCAGGGGATGGGCAAATTGTGGTTACAGGGCATTAAAGTAATGTAATAGTTGAATATTTAACAACATAGGGCAAATAATTCTCATGACAAAATTTTTAAATAAAAAAGGCAGAGTACAAAATAAGTGTATATATATTATAATAATACAATATATATTATATATGTATATATATATATGTGTGTGTGTGTGTGTATATATATATATATATATGTATATTTATATATGTAAAACCCCAAATGTAAAGAACATTATCATTACCTCCTAAGTGGGATAGTGGTAATTTTTGTTTGCTTTTTTACTTATTTGCATTCTCTAAAAATGAAATTTGCAAATTTGGGATGTATATATTTTTACTTTTTCATAATTATATATACACATACACACAGCAACACCGTGACACTGTCATGTCTCCTGGATTCTTGGATTTCAGAGCTCATCTCCTTTCTGATGAAAATTCTGAGGGGTCGGGTGTGTAAATTCCATCATTGAGCCTCAGTTTCCTCATCTGCAAAATCCAAGCTGACCCTGTGACCATTTATAATCAGTGGAGTGTGGTGGGAGAGGACCATGCAACTTGCAAGGCTGGACCTGAAGGGGGCTGCAGACTCCACCCATATCTATTGGAATACTGACCGGGGAGAGGCCCACGTGGAGGAGAACAGAGACCGAAGTGGCAGCTGAACTCCCAGACAGCATCCAACACCAACTGCTCACAGTATCCATGAGGCCATTTTTGAACTTCTAGTTTTCCTGTGCTGGCCCATCGTCACCTGAAGCAGAGGAACCATCTAATCAAATCCCAGAACTGTGAGACATTATAAGTTGCTGTTTTATGTAACTATGTTTTGGTGTAAGTTATTACACAGCAACAGGTAACCAAAATAAAGAGTGCTTATTTTTACTCTGATTTTTAAAAAAATATATTTCCATGTTGTTTCATTTTTCCTTGCCTTGGGTCAGGCTCATACTGGATTCAGTGGAGAAATGGGCACTCAGTATGTTCCGTTGTCACTCAATCTTTGCTTGCAGTGAAGCAGCTCTGCAAATCACCTCTTACACAGCCTGCTGGAACCCAAATTGAGTCACAGATTGAGAGACGCAAGGATGACACAGATACCTGTCAGAGGATATGATAAAGTTTAACAAGGATGAATGCAAGGCCCTGAATTTGTATGAAGAAACCAGCTGCCCAAGGACATGTGGCTTAGCAGAAACGCACATTTAAAAACTCAACTTTTTTTTTTTCCTTTTTTTTTGCATTAAGTTTATAAGTACTGCAAGAGTGATGAGGCTGCCAAAAAATTGGATGCGATTGTAGACTCTCTTAATAGAAGTAAAGCACCCAGAATAAGGATGGCTATGCACTTACCGTAATGGGGTCAGACCACATGTAAAAGATTCAGCGTTGCCCAAAGCACTGGAAAAGTGAGACAGACAAACTTGAGTCAATTCAGGGGAGAGTGGCAAGACAGTACTCAAGGAGACACATATTATTCTCAATTTTTAAAATCTTTTTTTTAACATTATTGGATTATAATTGCTTTTCAATGTTGTGTTAGTTCCTGCTGTATAGCAAAGTGAATCAGTTTTATATATATACATATATCCCCATATCCCCTCCTTCTTGCACATCCCTCCCACCCTCCCTACCCCACCCCTCTAGGTGGTCACAAAGCACCGAGCTGATCTTCCTGTGCTATGCGGCTGCTTCCCACTAGCTGTCTATTTTACATTTGGTAGTGCATATATGTCCATGCCAGTCTTTCACTTCAACCCAGTTTACCTTCCCCCTCCCTGTGTTCTCAAGTCCATTCTCTACATCTGCATCTTTATTCCCGTTCTGCCCCTAGATTCAAATCTAAAAACATATCTTGAATTAATGAGTGTGTAGATGAATAGTTCAATGAATAAGGGAGTAAATGGTAAACATTTTAAGGTAGCAACACCATGTCCTGGTTTCCTCTATGTGTTGAACAAATACTTACTAAACATATACTGAATTCTGAGCATTCTTCTAAGCATTAGAGAGAGAACAGTGAGCTTCCTGCCATCTTGTACCTTGTATTTCAGATGAAACCAAGTAAACGAACAAGATAATTTGGGAGTTATGTGTTAGGAAGCAAATAAATAGGGTTGATTGGGTAGAAAACGTCTGTGGTATCAAAAAATATTCATTTTTGGTTATTCAAAGAAAGCCTCTCTAAGGAAATGACATTTGAAATGAAATTTAACTCATAAGAAAGTTGTGCAACAGAATTGAGAAGTATCTTTCTAGACAGCAGGAACAGAAAGTGGAAATATCCTCTATCAGGGACAAGTTGGAATGTTAAAATTAAAAGAGAGGAAAAGTCAGTGTGGTTGGAGCATAAAGAGAAGAGGAAAGTGGTGTGAGCTAAGATTAATCAGGTGGGCATGTCCATCCTGAACTCAAAAGTTGTCCCACTGTCCCCAGAGTATTGTTGACCCTGCCATATTTGGGGGCTTGAAGTCAGATTTGGGACCTGACTAATACACAGAAGATATAAGGAAAGGGACTAGAGAAGCAGCCATAGGAATATTCCAGTTCCCGTAGGAGCCATAGTCAGCTCTCTGGAAGGCTGGCAGGTAGAATTTGGGTAGGAATAGTGTCAGGCTTTCTTTGTCCCCAAGAGGTAACACTGTGATATCAGTTGATGGAAACTATAGGGGTTGTTCAGCTCAGCCAAGCTGATAGGTATATGCGCGTACATATCTCTAGACGGGTAGGTAGAGATAGAGATGGGACAGTAACAAAAACATTAGGGGAATTTACTGTTTTGTGCTAATATGGGGGTGGGATCTTCAGGCACCACTTGATCCAGGGGATCAAGTGCTAATGTGAAGATTTACTTTTACCCACTTCTTGGCTCTGAGTCGTTTCATCATCAGCCTCTACAAGGTGGCCTTTGTCAGTTCCAGACTTGCATCCTTCAAAGGTCAACTACAAAGTGGAGATAGCATCACATCCCCCAACAGTTCAAACGATTGTCATGGGTCTGAATGCCTCTGCTCTCAATCACATGCTCATCCCTGAGCTAGTTACTGAGGTCAGAGAATGGGGCATACTATTACCTCAATCACGGGCCTGAGGGTAGAGGGGGTTGACTCCCCAAAAAGAATGAATTCAGGGTATTAACAGAAGTAGGGTGAGAGTATTTGGAACAGGAATAACAGAGCTCCATTGCACCATTGCTTCTCAAACATTAATATACACAAGAATCACCTGGGGATTGGTTAAAATGAAGATTCTATTTCATTAGGTCTGTGATAGGACTTGAAATTGGCATCTGTAATAAACTCCAGATAAATCCAATACTGCCGGTCCAGGGACCACACTTTGAGTACCAAGCCATTATAACGTATGTTACTGCATCCCAGAGGCTGGCTGATAACCATTCCTAATAATAGTAAGTGGTTGGACTAAGCAAGGAGGGAGGTTCTGCTTCAACACAACATATTATCAGCCAGTACTCACCACTGCAATAAAGGCCTTGGCTTTCACTTCCAGAGGGAGCCTGTCTCTTCCTTGCCTGATGGAGGCATAGATAGAAAGGTGGTCAGATATATACAAAGTGTAGTAGGAGCCCCTGGGGCTGCTCAGTCATATTCAGGGTACGTGAGGACAGATAAAGATGTCCCTGTTACCTGGATGCCTTTGTATAGAAGCTTGCATTCCTCAGCGTTTACACAATTCACCATTTGGATCAGAGAAACGGCCAGAGCTGCTGTTTGTATTCTATGAGCGAGATTCATTGGAGAAAACCAGAGGTCAACGTAGAGTCATATAATTTCATGGTTGAAGACTTTAGCCCATACTGCATACTTCTCAGATAAGGTGTTTATTGATGTAGGGGAAATTTGAACTTTGTTGGACAAAGGAGACCAAAGTCTTTTCCTTTCTAAATATCATGTTAGTCTTTTAGCCAAAGGCTTACAGTCAGCCTTCTGTGTCTGGGTTTTAAAGAGTGTAGGATTTGGGAGGTATCTGACATGAGAGAATCACTGAGCCTTATAGAACATGTCTACAACTGGATCAACTGTTCCAAGTTTTATGCCAGACAATCAATAGCTGATTCAATCAGGATTTTAGCTATAACAAGGAACGGTTATATGTTTGTCATTAGGGGCATTTGATTCATCTTTTCATAGTTGATCCAATATTGGATTCAGATATTGGCCACAATGATTATCAAGCAAATAAATAAAACAAACACACACAAAAAATTTAGTATTCTTCAAGAAGTTGTGATTATGCCACAGGATTGTGATATGACTTGTAATAGTAATTTCAGCCACATTTCACAGAGAGACAAAATATTGCTCAGCCAGGCCAAGGAAACTTGAGTTCATGGTATGGGGTAGAAGTTGAGTTTCAAGCCATGTATCCCAGCTTCTTTGTACATCTGCATGGCCTGAAATCAATCTCCCTTGTTACAATAAATTTGAAATGATGAGGATTTATTTCTAAAGTATCTTACTTCATTTCATTTAATCATTTGATTTTTAAGTTCATCCATGTGTTCCTGTATTACGTTCCAAAATGAAACCAAATCTATAATGGAAAAAGTAATCAGGAATATATGAGCATTTTCCTTGATTGAATGGACTTCCCATGAGGACAGAGAAAGTAGGTCTTGCCCAACATGGATCTCTATCATCTAGCACAGTGTCTGGCACATAGGGGGCATTTGACTCTATTATTAAATGGATGATATAATAGATCACTGGATTAAAATATCTAGAAAGACATATTTTTCCTCTCACAGAGTTGACTCTCTGGTGGGAAGATAAAATTGTATAAGGAAGTGAAAATATGTGTGCAAAGAAACAGAGGCATAAAATTGCCTGGTGTGTTTCAAAACAGGCAAAGATTTTGATACAAATAATGTGATGAATGACATGGTGGGGAAAGGTGAGAAGTTAAGTCGGAAAATGGGAGGGGAGCAGATTATGATATTTATTTGCCACACCTTTTCAGTTGCAAGTGGCAAAACCCAATTAAAATTGGTTTAAGCATAAAATAAATTATATTGGCATATGTAACTGAAAACTCCAGAAAATCTGGATCAGGCATAGTTAGATATAGATGTTCAAATGATGTCATTAAATATATATATATATTTTGTTTGTTTGTTTGTTTTGGTTTTGGTGGTTTTTTTGCGGTACGTGGGCCTCTCACCGTTGTGGCCTCTCCCACTGTGGAGCACAGGCTCCGGACGCGCAGGCTCAGCGGCCATGGCTCATGGGCCAGCATATCTTAATTCGGTTTGCTGGCAATCAGACTGTGTAACTACAGACACTATGTTTGAAGTTATTCTGATGGTAATCTCTAAAAATCTAAATAATAAGCTGCTATCACATATACAATCAAATGCCAAAACCCTCACCTCCCAGAGAGATTCTTCAGTTTTAGAGGTTAATACTCTAGCTTCTGTCTGGGGGGGGTACATTCTTCTTATGAATCAGGAGTAGGGTTAAGGGTACGGTAGGGGGAATAGTAAGCTATTCTAGGCTGACTCAGCAAAGGGTCCTCAATCATTTGCCTTAAATTTGGCCACTCTTCTCAGTTCTCTTCTCTATATTAGCCAACTGTGCTGGGAGTAGGTAATTGAGTGAAATGGTGTCAACTCAGTTTTGAAAAATAGAATTTCACTCCTTTCTTTCTCCCTCTGGTGCTGGCACAATATCAATCCTGAAGGGTGTGTCCCCAGCAGATTGACAGATGGACACAGCTTACTTTTAGTATCCTTTGCCTCCCTATCAGCTTCCTTACTGATCCAGGGGCCCTGAACAATGTCAACATAACTGATCCTATCCCAGGGAAAGATGAGTTGTGGATGGTAAAGACATTTTCCACACTCACAACATAGAACATACGTCCTTTCCCTGCAAGTTCTTCCTATTCTAGCTACTTAGAAAACCCTTGCTCATACCTTCTTGACCTGACACAAATGTTAATTCTCCTTGGGAAACCTTCAGCACCACTAATCTCCCTCTTTCTTCATTCCAAATTCCCCTTTATAGCTTCCTTCTATTAAAGCCCTTAACACTTTTTAATATGAGAGCTTATTCCTTTCTCTGCCACCCCAAGATATTATTACATTTTCCAAGGAAAAGATTATGCCATTCATCTCTTCATTCTCTGTGATTATCACAAAGTTTTTCCCATAGTAGATATTCAGTCACGGGGGCTTCTCTGGTTCACTGAATAGAGGAAAGCTAATTGGCCCATATGGGGGAATAAACGTGTGACATTGGCTTTATCTCCCTGAGCTTGGAGACAAGATTTGCATGCTTTTGTTGTCCTGGGTCAAGGGAACCACATGCACTTCAAAGTACGGGGGGTTGAATACAGGGATATTTGACAATACACCTCTTTAGTTAGATAAAGGGGACCTATTCATATACTGTGGGAAGGGAATCATTGAAGTTCCTGGCCCCTTTGTCTTTGACAATAGTCTTTCTGAGCAGCAGAAAAAGAGAGCCTCTAAGAAGGTGATTCATGTGAGCGCCTGCTGGGGACTTCAAATTGATCTTGGCAAAGAAAATGTCATTTCTCTGCCTGACCCTTGGTTTCAGAGAGAAATATGGAAAGGAGAGTTTCAAACAGACTGAAGAGGATACACGAGATTATTTTCAAGGAAGACGGTAAGACCATCTGAGGGTTAAAACAAATGCATTCATCAACTCAGTAATTAAAGTTCATTTCCGTACTACATTGCCTCCACAATGAGTTGCCTTGTTGATTGTTATCATCTTCAACAATGACACACCTGACCCTCTATGTGACTTTTATTCGTTGTTTCATGTATTAATAGCATACATACTATTTGCTTGACACTGTCCTCGGTTTTGAGGAAGTAGAAATAAATCAGACATGGTCCCAACCCTGAAGAAACTTGTATTCTAGTGGAGAAACATATGTAAAACATGAAATTATCATCTACTGTCAGAAATGTTCTAATAGAGATAACAATGAAACATACTGGTGATACAGAAAAAAGAATTCACTTTTTTTGTGACTTTGTTCATTCAAGACATGTATATTAGCAATGAACATGTGGTGTACCAGGCTGTGGGGTTACAGCAGTGAAAAGAACTAGTTGCTATTTTGAAAGGTCCCTGAGCTGATAAACACTTGGATTGCTCAGAGATCTGAAGAGATAACAGTGTGGCTAGAACTTAGTGGTCAAAGGCAGAGTGACATAAAATGAAGTTGCAGAGCTGGGTCACAATCATGAAGGGCTTTACAGGAAATGTTAAGAAGTTAGTTTTTCATGTTTCTTTTTTTCTAGATGAAGGTAAACAGGGAGTAACAAAATATGATTTATATTTTTCCATGATCATTCTGGCTGCCAAGTGAAGAATGGATTTGGGGTGGTTGAGGGTAAAAGAAAAGTTGAGATTTGAAGCAGAGAGATCAGTTGGGAAGTTGCTGTAGTCATTTAGGTGAGAAATTATGGCACATTAGACTTGGATATGGCAGTAAAGATGGAGAGAAGATGGGTGGGAAGGCATTCTTCAGATACACAATAAGGCAGGGATGAGCAAGAAGAATCCAGGAAAAGGGGGAAATGTGTAAAAAATATGGAGGCAAGAAACAGTTCAGGGAACTTTATCTTTTCCTGAGTCACCAATAAGGGTATAATCACACCAGAAACATCACAGCCACCATCACCATAATCATCATCACCAGCTACCCTCACTACCCATCATCATCATCACCACCAACCACAATCATCACCATTATCTTCGCAACCATAATCATCATCATCACTACCATTATCACCATCACCTTCATGTCTTCAATCTGAGTAACCATCATAGTGAACAATAATTTGTAAGGCACAATAGTTTTAGTTTAAAAATGAATTTTCATCAGCATGAATTCATTTGAATTTCTCAAGTTGGCTCATCAGTTTTGAGTTCCCAATCTCTAAATGCAACTTCCTTATATGAAACCTCTTTCCCCACCACCCATTCCTTGTCACTGGATGTTCAGTTCCTACACACCTCTCCATTGTCCTAAAGTCTTTTATCTCTCTATCTTCTTGTGCCTTCCTTCCTAGTTTTATCACTTGCTCTGACATTCCAAAGTTGTCCTTTACAGCCCTGTAGGTTTAATCATTTGTTTGATATCACGTACACACTAACAAGTTCTTAAACTTGGATTACACAAGTATTCAATTTTTCTGATTATGAACATCACAAAATCTTGAAGAAGGAATCATAATTCAAGTTTGCTTATTTAATCCCCTTAGGAAATAACTTACACTTTTCAAATCAGCCCCACACCATCCAAGCCCCAATATCATCTTTTTTTTTTTAACATCTTTATTGGAGTATAATTGCTTTACAATGGTGTGTTTGTTTCTGCTTTATAACAAAGTGAATCAGTTATATATATACATATGTCCCCATATCTCTTCCCTCTTGCGTCTCCTTCCCTCCCACCCTCCCTATCCCACCCCTGTACGTGGTCACAAAGCACCGAGCTGATCTCCCTGTGCTATGCGGCTGCTTCCCTCTAGCTATCTATTTTACGTTTGGTAGTGCACTGTTGGTGGGAATGTAAATTGATACAGCCAGTATGGAGAACAGTATGGAGGTTCCTTAAAAAACTAAAAATAGAACTACCATACAAACCAGCAATCCAACTACTGGGCATATACCCTGAGAAAACCATAATTCAAAAAGAGTCATGTACCAAACTGTTCATTGCAGTTCTATTTACAATAGCCAGGACATGGAAGCAACCTAAGTGTCCATCAACAGATGAATGGATAAAGAAGATGTGGCACATATATTCAATGGAATATTACTCAGCCATAAAAATAAATGAAATTGAGTTACTTGTAGTGAGGTGGATAGACCTAGAGTCTGTCATACAGAGTGAAGTAAGTCAGAAAGGGAAAAACAAATACCGTATGCTAACACATATATATGGAATCTAAGAAAAAAAAAAAAAGGTCATGAAGAACCTAGGGGCAAGATGGGAATAAAGACACAGACCTACTAGAGAATGGACTTGAGGATATGGGGAGGGGGAAGGGTAAGCTGTGACAAAGTGAGAGAGTGGCATGGACATATATACACTACCCAATATCATCTTGATCCCTCTCTATTCAGAAGTCAGCTCCATGGAGAAAATGGGAAGAAAGGTTCTAAAGAATGTTAAACACGTAATATGCACCAATACCTTTCTTATTCATTACAAACAGAAGTCCTGGGGCAGGACGGTATGGGTTTGAACTTTAGTTTAGCCACTTCCTAACTTTGTGAGTTTGGAGAAGTTAATTTGACTCTTTTATACTTTAACAACATCATTTCTGAAATGGGAACAGTAACAGTAACCCTGCCTCATTGGGTTTACATAGAGGTAAAAATGGACATAAAGGTTTAAAGGGTACATACATATACAGTGGAACAGTACCTTGCACATACTCAGCATGTAATAAGGTTCTGTTGCTAGAATATTGGGATACAATTTTTAATTCCTTTTCACAAGTGAGTAACTGAGGTTCCAAAAGTTGACACCCTTTGTTCCATGTTCCCCACAGCCTGTGATGTTGCCATTACGCATGCATGTGTGGTGCATGGTAAATGAGTATTTACTCATTCCTTATGGATGCCTTTAATCCTTTGCTTGAACACCAGTGATATCACTGTCTCTAGGTCAACTATGTCCTTACTATACAAAACTCTGAATAGTAGAACGTACTCCTTATACCTGAAGGACTTTCATTAACATGGTGAATATGTCTTTCTTTGACCCCCAAAGACCAACAGGTGGAAGTTACTAGAAACTAATTTCAGAAGAACAGGAGCTGGGGAAGTAGTATTTCTAAGACTAGTTCTTCCCAGTTGCTGTCTGTCATTTCCAGCGTTTAAATATGAAATCATCTAAAAGAAGTGAGAGAAAGGATAGGAAGCACAGAGCCAAAAATGTGTCATAAAAGCCAGGTAGACCTAAGCGAATTATTGGAAGATGAGGTACATAGCTGAACAGGTGCCAGAGAACCTACAGAGTTAAGGGTAAAGAGCAGAGGACTATATGACTTTGCAAAAGTCATTTGACCTCTCTTAAACCCAGTAAAATGCAAATAAACAAAATAAAATCACATGTAATTAGATAGAATATATCCAACCTATGTATTTAAAAACTGTTCACATTTTACTTATTTTTACTTTTACATCTTTGCCATAGTGTACATGAACAGCCCCTTGCCGCCTTCTTTTTTTTAACAACTTTATTGAGGTGTGATTGACATTTGAAAAGCAGTATGTATTTAATGTATACAAATCAATGAGTTTAGGGATAAGTATACACCCATGAAACCATAACCACCATCAAAGCCAGAAACATATCCATCTCGTCCTAAATGTTCCTCCTGCCTGTTTAATCATTATGATTATGATTATCGTTATTGTTAGTATTTTTTTTAGTGGTAAGAGTGCTTAGCATAAGATCTACTCTCTTAGAAATTTTTTTTTTTTTTTTCGGTACGCAGGCTCTCACTGTTGTGGCCTCTCCCGTTGCGGAGAACAGGCTCCGGACGCGCAGGCTCAGCGGCCATGGCTCACGGGCGCAGCCGCTCCGCGGCATGTGGGATCTTCCCGGACCGGGGCACGAACCCGTGTCCCGTGCATCGGCAGGCGGACTCTCAACCACTGCGCCACCAGGGAAGCCCAGAAAGTTTAAGTATGTAATACAGTATTGTTAGCTATAGACACTGTACTGTATATTAGCTCTCCAGTATTTGTTATCTTGCACAACGGAAACCTTGTACCCTTTGACCATCCACCTCAATATTTCCCCATTCCCCCAGCCCATGACAACGACCATGCTACTCTCTGCTACTTTAGATTCCACATATAAGTGAGATGATGCTGTATTAGTCTTTCCATGTCCAGTTTATTTCATTTAGCATCATGTCCTCCAGACACATCCATGTTGTCACAAATATCTCTGCCTACTTCTTGGCACCCCTATTATTCTGCTCGTCTCTCACTAAACCCCATTGATATGGTTTTCATTTTTTCTTTGAAAATGTCTAGCTTCTCCATGCTTCAGAGCCTTTGCATTTGTTCTTCTCTCTATCTTGAACTCTTTTTCTCCACCTCTCCTGGCTGGCTCCTTCTCGTCACTCAGGTCTCAGATGAAGACTGTCCCAATCATCTGCCCTCCACATTTCCCCATTCCTTTCCTTCACTGCACTCCTAGAAACCTGTAAGTCCTTTATTCCCTTATTTGCTTAGCCACTAAACACTCTTTTCCTTTGGAGCAGCGGTCCCCAACCTTTTTGGCATCAGGGACTGGTTTCGTGGAAGACAATTTTTCCATGGGGGGGCTGGGGATGGTTCAGGCGGTAATGCAAGCGATGGGGAGCGATGGGGAGCGGCAGATGAAGCTTCGCTTGCTCACCTGCCGCTCACCTCCTGCTGTGCGGCCTGGCTCCTAACAGGCCGTGGACTGCTACCAGTCCACGTCCCGGGGGTTGGGAACCCCTGATGAAGAATGTGAATTTTATGAGGACAAGGTCATTTTACATTTACTTTCTCACAGCCTGTCCACCTCCTATTCTGGAATCTTGCACACAGTGAAATCTTAATATATAGTAAAAATAAGAATAATAAAGACTAATGGAGTCCTTACACCTCCATGATTCTAAGTGGTTTTCACATATTAAAAAATTTACCCTCACCGTAATCCAAGGAGTTTGTTGTTATCATTATTATTCCTACTTTATAGATGAGATAGTAAGCTCAGAGAAGTCAGATATCTTCCCCAAAGCCACACTGCCACAGAGTGCCAGAGCTGGAATTCTGCCTCAAGAAGTTTAGTTCTAGAGCCCAAGCTCTTAGCTACTCTCCACATTCTTACCCACAATTGTCTTGATATTAGGAATGAATGAATGAATGAATGAATGATTATCCTCAGGATGATTGGTGGTCCTAAGACTCAGATGGTCTTTTCTGACTTCCCAGCCACATTTGCATGGGCTGGAAAAACTCATTAAAAGGAATTGGCCTGGGGAGGGTCAGGCACCGAGTGGTCTCAAGGCTTCCGGGTCCGTTTATTTTTCTAGGGAGGCACGCCCACCATGACAAGCTGACTCATCAGGGCCAAATCAACACTGTGTGATGGGAGGATTACGATTCTTGCAGCTGTTGTTGCATTATTAATGACTAGGGTCAGTCCTTGGGGGCTTGACTATTTACAAAGTGTTAAATTCAGAGTTGCCATGGGAAATTCTCGGACCTTCTCCTTACCCTCTGAAGAAGTATGGGAGCAGAGTCAGAAACTGCTCCCAGACTTTCTTCTTGTTCCTTTTGCCTTCTAGATAGTCTTTAAACACAACAAGATTCAAGGACCGTGTGAGTTTTTGTGTCCATATGTGGGAGGGTCCGCTTTGTCACCTTTCACAATTGTTTCCTAAATGTTTCCAGAACACAGGTCTGAATGTTGTGAATGGCCCCGGAAAAAATGATCTCCTTTCACTTTCAGGTCTTAGCAATTTTATTCCAATAGTGTCATCAATATTGATTATGTGTCTACTCTATGCATAATGATAATACTAATAACCTGTATTTATACAGTCCATGTAAACCCTCAAGTTTGCAAGGAAACTTGAAGGTCATCAACTCTAACACAGCAGCCCCCCCACTCCCCTGACATTTACTCTCAGCATTGATTTTATCTTTTTCAATCCTCACAACCATGGAAGGTAAGTTAGATTTTTGGTCCTTCTTTTAAGATGGAGGGAGGCAGCAGGAATGACTTACCCAAGGTCACACCGGCATAAATGACAGAGCTGCCTGTAAAGTGACATGTTGTGATAGACACGAAAATTTGCTGACTCTACCAGGTATGTATTGGTTAGCTTTTGCTATGTAACAAACCTTCCCTAAACTTAGTGGCTTAAAACAAGTCTTTCAGTTACCATGGGTTGGCAAATTAGACTGAGATCAATGGGGTGTCTCTTTGGGTCTCACTTGGGCTCATTTGGGCATCTGTGGTCAGCTACTGGGTAGCTGAGAGTTGCTGGCCCACGATGGACTCAGCTGAGATGGTTCATCTCTAACAGTCTCACCTTCAGCAACCTAGCCGAGGCTTTCATTGATGACTGGTAGAGTCCCAATAGGGGAAATAAGCTGCAAAATCTCTTTTCGCCTAGGCTCAGAACTGATATAGCGTTGCTTCTGTCACATTCTATTAGCCTAAGCAAGTCACAAGACCAGCCCAGATTCAAGGGAAGGGTTACAAACCCCACCTCCTGATGGAGCTGCAAAGTCCTCTATTGAAAGGTTATGAAAACAGGGAAGGAAGGCACCTATGACCTTTTTTAAAAAAACATCTACAGGGTATTACAAAAAATATGTTTTAATTTTTAAAAGACATAATCCTTACATGCAGGACATTTATAGTCCAAAGATTTGATACCTTTGAGCACAAATATATAAAAATAACTCACATATAAAGGTTGAATTCAATGTATATAAATTATACCTTAATAAAAAATGAAAAAAGCCTTAGAGACAGATCCTTCTCATCTATAAATATATTAATATTTATTTCACTAGAAAACTAGTGTTTTAATGTACCAATACCTATTAGCCCAGTTGGAAAAATGTCAGTGGTTTCTTATTCTCTTCTCATAAGCGGCTAAAGCCATTAACTTTGGAATGCTAGTGAGTTTTGTACTGTTCTACTCAACTCATGACTAATTTTTTTCAAAAACAAAAGCTGTAAGATCTCTGTTTGCATATGTATGTCTGTTTGTGTATGTGTATATATATGTATGTCTGTGTATGTGTATATATATGTATGTATGTCTGTGTATGTGTATATATATGTATGTATGTCTGTGTATGTGTATATATATGTATGCCTGTTTGTGTATGTGTATATATATGTATGTCTGCATATGTATGTATGTGTATATATATGTATGTTTTAGATGTGTGATATTTTTCTACCTCTGGGTGGTATTACCAAAATTAATTTATAAAGAGCTGTATTTAATTGGTTTAGAACTAAACACTTATAAGTTAAGTATTCCTAAAGTTCTCAGAAATATAATGAAAACTAACCCAAATGCTTTTCATGAGGTTTACATGGGCTGAGAAAATACTAATTATTAAAGCTTATTTAAATTTGTTGGTTTAATTAAAATAGGCATGTCTTACAGTTATCAACATTAAATTAAAAACTTTTATTCCACCTGGGTTTACTAGTCAAGTAAGCTCATGCTATCTCTCTTATGGAATCTGTCAGCAAGAAAAATATATTGGTATGATAAAATTTTCATATCATAATTGTTAAAAACAAATAAATTATACAGATATAAGTAAGATGAGAGTTTTTAGGTGCAATAATTATGATTTATGATATGTGTACTTAAAATAGCTTTCAAAATCTTTTGGTAAGTTGACACTTTAGGATTTTGATAAGTTAAATTAATGATGAAAACTTATTGATATCTAGATCATTTTCAAATAAGATAAAATATTGAACATTAATTACTGAATATAAGTTTATCTACTTTTGGCTTCCTATTACAGAGGAACCAAAAGATAAATTTGGGTTTGTTAGTAAACATGTCTTGTACTTTATTGAAAAGGTGTACTATGAGAAACATGTGTCTAGAAATTATTTTAAAAATACTTATGAGTCTGCCTTTGCCTCTCCCCCATCATCTTTTGCCTTTAGCTGAAAATGGTATTTAAGGTGATGGCTTTGGCCGTTTGGGGAATTACTATTTTTCTGGGTATCTCCCATGTATACATGTTATTAAACTTTCATTTGTTTTTCCCCTGTTACTCTGTCTGTCGCAGCCAAGAACCTAGAAGGTTAGATGGAAAATTATTTTTCCTCCTCTACATTTCTAATGTAGCTGGATTCCTATTGGGTTTGGTCAAAGGCAGGCACTGGCAGGATATGGGATAGCAAGGAGAAAGGAGATATGGGACGTTCCTCCCTTTCTACTCTGTGCAGATGGTATCTGGGGCAGGAGCTGTCTACCTTCCATGGCTTCAGCTCTTCCCAGGCACATCCTCATGGTTCCAGCTTCTGCCAGGTGCCCCTTCTTTCTACCTCTCTGGCGCAGAGTTGGCAGCAATCTCTGGGTCACCTTATTATCTTATGTTTGGTCTCATCATCTCTTTCATCTGGGTAAATAATTCCCTCCATTACATTCTTTCTGTTTTAAATACTTGAAGTCATTTCTCTCTTCCTGCTTAAATACAGACTGATAATTGTATCACCATCCCGGAGATTTTTGTGACCCTCAGTTTGAAAAACATGGATCTGATTCTCGACTCCTAGTTCGTCATGAATTCACGTGTGCAGTCTTGGCCGTGGCAATAAATAGCACAGTTTTCTCAGTTGTAAGGCAAAGGTGTTCAGAGGAGTGATCACTAAGGGCTGCTATTGTGCTAGAAGCCTCCTTGCACGGCTTGGACGCATTTTTTCATCATTAGTCTTATGAACACGTATCTGCCTTCTCCTCACCACCGGCATCTGATTGTGTGGTTTCTCTAGGTGGCTGAGCCAATTACGAAATACGCTGAGCTGGATCCAGGTGGTGGAAAATGAGTGGAGTGGCTGAGCAAGGTGGAGACAGCCCGCTCCTCCCATGCCTTGGGGAACACCAGACAGCCAGAGCATCCTCGCCCCACACATACGAGGCCTGCCCCACACTTGGAGGCGTTGCCGGCTCTTCACTCAGCCACCCTAAGGCACAGAGCCAGCAGCCCTGCTGGTTCCGTGAACATCACACGTTGAAAAGCCTAGAAATAGGAACACTCCCCTGTCTGAGTTAATTAAGATTTCAGCCTCCAGCAGATGCTACTGTCACTGTGGAAAAAGAAAAAAAAAACCCAGTTTTCTTTTTCCCGAGCTCTTCCTTCTCTTCATGTAGATATGCGCCCTTGAGACACTAATGGAAGGAACACTGATTCTGACTCAGTTTTCACAGACCATCATAGCAACCATGGACCACCTATAATCATAACAATAACATTAACAACAATAATAATACTAGCCATCACTTCCTAAATGTTTTCTATGTTCCAGGCACCTTGTCAGGTACATTCAAACTTAGCACCTCATTTAATCCTCTCTCTACAACCTAAAAACTAAATAAATTCCATGTTCCACATTTTCAGCAGAAACTGATCTTAGGAGTAGTTATGTCACTGCTGAAATGCCTGTCACCTTACCAAGTAGAATTTTCCAGACCCACCTTGTCTGAAATAAAATGCACTCAATACAGGCACACATACACAGATGTATTTTCACCTCATCTGCTTTACTTGTTGTCATAATTCTCATCACCACCCAACATCTATGTTCATTTTTTATCATCCGTCTTTTCCTATTAGAATGTAGATTCTGAGAATAGAGTCTATTATTTTCACTCTTTGTATCTCCAGCGTCTAGAACAGCAACTGACACAGAGTAGGTGCTTGATAAATATCTGTTGTATTGTTGCAGGAAGGGGGACCTCTTCCAGGGCCTGAGAGTGGGCTCTTGTCTAACACTCAGAAATGAATTGTCCGGAGACACACATGCTGACGAAGCAAGAGACTTTATTGGGAAGGGGCGCCCGGGAGGAGAGCAGCAGGTAAGGGAACCCGGGAGAACTGCTCTGCCACGTGGCTCAGTCTTGGGTGTTATGGTGATGGGGTTAGTTTCCAAGTTGTCTCTAGCCAATCATTCTGACTCAGGGTCCTTCCTGGTGGCGAGCCCATCGCTCAGCCCAGATGGATTCCAGGGAGAAGGATTCCGGAAGTTTGGCAGGACCTGTAGACCAGCGCCTCCTCTCTCCTTTTGACCTTCCCCAAATTCTTCAGGTTGGTGGTAGCTTGTTAGTTCCACAATCCATACCAGGACCTCCTGTTGTAAGATAACACATGCAAGTGGTGACTATCGTGTCTGGCCAGGCCAGGTGGTATCGGTCAGTGGTTCCCCCTAACAGTATCAACACATTAAACGATACACTCATGTCCCTCAGAGCATTTATTATTATCTGGAATGATTTTCATTATTTATATGATGACAGTGACCATCTGTCTCCCTGAACTGGGATGTTAGATCCAGGAGATCAGAGGCCTTTTTGTCCTTTTGGCTCGCTACTGTATTCCTTGTGCTTAAAACAGTGCTTTCCACCCAGCAGGTGGTCAATAAATGTCTTTTCAGGACCCAGAGCTGATAAGGAAGAGAACTGGCATTGAGCTCCTTGCTCTCCTTGATTCCAAATGCCCTGTTTTTGTCCTCCAGCGTCAGATTAGTCCTCAGATTTCTTGTATCACAAACATCCCTGCAACCTGAATGAGAAGATGCCAGCTCCATGTCCTTCCTGACAGAGAACTCCAGAAAGTGAGATCTATTCACATAGACCCTTCTTGACCTTTCCTTGGCCTCCTTGACCTTTCATGAGTTCCAAAGACATTGTCTGTCTTCCCTTCCACCACCTGGGCACAGCTATGGAAACAGGGCCCAGATGGGGAGACTGGGATGTGAATCACAACAAACATCATTGTCTCCCAGCTTTCGAGTGCTGAGAAGGTCAGTGGAGGGACTGCCTGGAGTATTAGGCAGAGAAGAATGAGTCCAGGCATATGCCTGATAGCATAAATAAGGAAGAGAGCTGTTAGTTTATTCACAAACATTCACCGAGCACTGACTCAGTGATAGGTCTTATTCCAAGTGCTAGAGATCAGTAGGTGAAAAGGAAGATATCATTGTCCCTAATTTCATGGAACTCGAATCCCCCCACTGTGCCCAAGGTCCCAAAGCCAGGACCTTAATGCAAACCCACCTGATCTCCAAGTCCACGCATTTCCATATTATGTAGATGGGGGAGCACATGTACATACTTTTGGAGCAATAGTACAACTTGAGGATCAGAAAGGCTAAAAGATGTATGCAACGTCACACAGCAAATCAGTGCCTAATCCAACTTCACAAATACCAGGTGTGGTCCTACTGAGCTACCACCGCAGACCTAGGGCAGAACGAGGCAGGCGTGGTACCTCGAGGAGAAAACAAGTCACCTCTCCTCTCTCCTCCTTTATACTCACTGAACTAAAGCAATTCATTTAAGGGGTTCTGTCCTTGACAATCAGGGACATGTCTACCGCTTTATTCTCTGTTGGAAATGGGAGTGGCCCATTAAGTGGGTATTCACATTCAAAGCTTTATTTTTTTTTTTATCAAAGCTTTTTTTAGTGCCTTGATCTTGACATACTATCTCAGAGTGCTGCTGCCCTAGTCAATGCTGCATTTCCCCATAAATCAAAGAGGCCAGGATCACTCCTCAGGAAGAGGTCCCTCTTCTGGGAATCTCAACGCCCACTCCTCCTCTTCTTAAGCTGAAGCCCACTTTCATGGCCCCCCAGACCTCAGTTCAGATCAACCCTAAAGTTCATTCAGGTCATGGTCTCTTTCTTCCAGGTTCCAGGACTTAGACTCTGTAAAGCCTACATGGCTTCATCACACCCTGGGATCCTCCTCTAAGTCAGGCTTGACTCACTCTCCCCATTTTCCAGGTAAGTGAACTCAGGAGCCCTGCAGTTTCCTGGATGATCTAAGGTCAGACATCCAAGAAGCTGGACAATGATTCTAACCCATACTTACTTTATCCTAAAAGTGCTGACCAGAGCCAAGTGTAAGGATAAAAGCCCCCTACATCTTTTTTCAAAATTAAACTTTTGCGATATTTGTAGAGTCACATACAGTTGTAAGAAATAACACAAAGAAGATCCCATACATGCTTGACTCAGTTTCTCCCAGTGGTAACATCTTGCAAAATAAATAGTGCGATGACACAGCCAGAATATTGACATTCCACAGTCAGGATACAGAACGTTTCCATCACCACAGAAATCCCTCACGTTGCTCTTTTAAAGCCACATCCACTGTTCCCCCAACCTTGACCCCTTCCTTATCCTCTGGCAACCACCAATCAATCTGGTCTCCATTTCTGCAAAGCTGTCATTTCAAGAATATTATACAAATGAACTCCTTTGTTTCATTGATTTTCTCTATTTTTCTGCTTTTAATTAACCAATCTGTGCTTTTTATCTTTATTATTTTCTTTTTCTGCTCTTTAAAGGTTTATTTTGCTTTTCTTTTCCTGAATTCTTGAGGTGGGAGTTTACTGATTTGAGGCTTTTCCATTTTTTCTAATGTATGCATTTAATGCTATAAATTTCCCTCAGTACTACTTTAGCTGTTTTCCACAATTTTTGATATGTTTTATTTTCATTTTCATTCCATTCAATTTATTTTTGTTTCTGTTGAAACCTTCTCTTTGATCCATGGATTATTTAAAATTGTCCTGTTTATTTTCAAACTGTTCAGAAATTTTTTGATATTTTCCTGTAACTGACTTCCAGCTTGATTCCCTTGTGATCAGAAAACATAGTCTGTGGTTATTTGAGTATTTGTACGAATTCCATTTTGATTTATCTGTCGTGCTTTTGAGAGTATCTCCTTGTGTGGCTTTTTTAGTGATTGGTCTCGATATCACCTTTCATATACAAAATTTATCACAGTTTTCTAATGTTGTTATTTTACCAATTCAAGTGAAATCTTACTTTCTCTATCCTCTCCACTTATAATATAATCATCTTAAATGTTTCCTTTACATATATTTAAAACCACATCAGTAGGGCTTCCCTGGTGGTGCAGTGGTTGAGAGTCCGCCTGCCAATGCAGGGGACACTGGTTCGTGCCCCGGTCCAGGAAGATCCCACATGCCGTGGAGCGGCTGGGCCCGTGAGCCATGGCCGCTGAGCCTGCACGTCTGGAGCCTGTGCTCCGCAACGGGAGAGGCCACAACAGTGAGAGGCCCGCACACCACAAAAACAAACAAACAAAACAAAACACATCAGTGTTATAATTTTCTCTTCCATCAACAAATACAATTTTGAAAACTCAAGAAGAGAAGGAAAATCTATTATATTTACCCAAATTTTTGTTTACCACCTTCTTTCTTTCTTCCTGATAGTCCAAGATTCTTTATTTTACAGTTTTCTTTCTGTTTAGAGACCTTCTTTTAAAAGTGTTTAGAAATCTTCCTTTTTTAGGCAGATCTGCTGATAACAAATTCTCTTAGTTACCCTTCATCTGAGAATGTCTGGATTTCTCCTTCATTCCTGAACGACAGTTTCACTAGTTAAAATTTTGAGTTGACAATTATTTTCTTTCAGCTTGAAAGACAATGTTGTGCCACTTCCTTCTGTTCTCCCTGTCTGATGAGAAATCCTCTGTGATTCAAATTATTTTCTCCTATAGAATAAGGAGGCATTTCTCTCTGCTGTCAATATTTTTCCTTTGCTTTTAGCATTCAGAACTTTATGATTTTTCTTGGTGTGATTCCTTTGGATATATCCTATTTGGGATTCACAAATCAGCTTTTTGAATCTATAGGTTCATACCTTTTGCCAAAAATAGGAAGTTTTCAGCCATTATTTCTTCAAGTGCTTCCTTGGCCCCATCTTCTCCTCTTCTTCTGGGACTTTCATGACATATATTAGAACCTTTGTTAAAGCCCTACTAGCCCTTGAGGACCTGTTCATTTTGTTTAGTCATTTTTCTCTGTGACTCAGATTTGGTCATTTCTGTTGTTCTGTCTTCCTGTTCACTGATTCTTTTTTCCTCTCCATTCTGTTGTTGAGTCCATTCATTGGGCTCTTTAGTTCAATTACTCTATCTTTCAGATCTAAAATTTCCTTTTAGTTCTACTTTAGAGCATCTGTTTCTTTGCTGAGAGTTTCTTTTGTGTGTGTGTGTTCATGATATGTTTGCAATTTGCTCATTGAAGCATTTTTTTGTGACGACTACTTTAAAATCTTTCTCAGATAATTCTAACCTCTTTGTCATTTTCATACTGTCATTGATTGATTGTCTTTTTTCATTTAAGTTGAAATTTTCTTGGTTCTTAGAGTCATGAGTGATTTTCATTGAAACCTGGACATTTTGGGTATTATGTTATGAGAGTCTCTACATCTTATTTGGACTTTCTGCATCAGCTGGCTTTCTGTGACACTGCTTCAGCAGGGGAAGGGGCTCACCACCTCCTTACTGCTGGGTGGGGGCAGAAGTCCAAGTTCCTCACTGAATCTCTGTGGATAGCCAAGTGGGGGATGGACTCGACTTCTGCTGGTACCTCCCTGGCTGAGAGGGGCAGATGTGCCTTGTTGTTGCTTCCCAGTGTTCACCACTGACACCACAGGGTGTGGCCTCACTGCTGGGCAATGGTGTAAGCCCTGACACCACCCCAATGGGGAGAGAATCAGAGTCAGAAAAGGAGATGTGAGAATGGAAACAGAGGTTGGAGTGATGTGATTACTGGCACTGAAGGTGGAAGATGGAAGAGGTCCATCAGCTCGGGAATCCAACAGCCTCTAGAAGCTGCAAAGGCAAGGAAACACAACTCTGCCAACACCTTGATTTTAGCCCAGAATTTTAAGATAATAAATTTGCATTGTTTTAAGCCACCAAACTTGTGGTAATTTGTTACCGCAGCAACAGGAAACTAATACAGTGCAAATTGCTGATATCTAATAGGCAATTCTTTAACAAGATTATGATGAAGACTGAATGCATTCATTTATTCAAGTTATTGACTACCTACTATGTGCCAAGCACAGTCTTAAGTGTGGGAAGATGACAGAGTGGGTGGATTTAAACGTGAATTGAAGGTTTCTCTGCCCTCAAGACACTCACAGTAAGGAGGCATTGCACCCATAGACAATGGTCACATGACGCAATGATTATCAGTGTTTGTGGAGAAGTGGAGTCTACCAAGATTTTTGGGCAAAGAGAGAATTCATCTTTGCCCAGCACTTATTCCCTTATCAAATATTCTGCTTATAAGCTGATTTAAACCAGATTTGAAGGAACTTCTGGAAGTGTCCTGGTATTGTGACCCAGAAAGCAACAACAATGCATCAGAACCACAGTACAACTCCTGCTTGTTTTCAGTCCTGGTTCCTACATCCAGTTGATCTTGAGCACATTCTAGGATGATAATAGGAGCATTTACTTTTCAGGGCTGTTATGAAAACTAAATGAGTCAGTTTGTGTAAGTACTTAGAACAGTACATGACATATATTAAATGGAATATATAAGATTGCTAAATTAAAAGAAAAATCCTGAGTCAGACCCCAAATCAGAATTTCTGGGAGCAGTGCTTGGAAATCTGCATTTTAACCTCTTGCATACTCAAGATGGGGAACTGCTGTGCTAGCCTACTCCATCTCGCCCCTCCAAGCAAGGTAAGCATTCAACCACTCCACGTGCTTTTTTGTTTTTGTTGTGTTTTCTAGAGAAAGCCTTTATGAAGTTTACTCTGTCAACATTTTCTTTTCCAGACTCATGAACTTTCTTGCAACCTGGCCCAAACTTCATTTGGTGCAAATTTACCCATTTTTATAAATGCCAGAAGTTGGCTCTTTATAAGGAAAGATCAATGAGAATTATCTGTATGTTCACTGTGCACACTTAATCATTTATTCACTCATTCACTCATCCAGCAGCTATTTAATGAGTCACACCCTGTGCCAGATACATGTGTGTGCATGCAAGTGTGGGGTGTGTGTGTGTGTGTGTGTGTGTGTGTGTGTGTGTGTAATTACATTTATTCTGGAGGAGGCAAAATCTTTAATAGTAAAAAAGAAGTCAACCAATCAAATGTCCATGTGAGGGTACAGAGAAAAAGGTATTCCAGGCAGCCAAAGACAGTCTTTCATTGAGAAAACTCTCCAGCCTCAACTTTTCTCTCCTACGGGTGAAGAGAAAAACTGTGCCTTATCCCTCCATTCAGCACTGCAATGCAGGGCATGACAAGGCTATACTCATAGATGCAATAGTGGCTGGCACCTGAGGAAACAGAAATTCCATATCAAAATTCATTTATGGTGCAGGGAGGAGCTGCATGGAGGAGGTTAGCATCAACAGGAGGTAGCAGGACAAAGTTCAAGGAGTCCCAGCCGTGCACCAAGGTGGCTAACATCATGGCGCTGGGAGACAGACAGACTTGGGTTCAGACCCTGATTCTGCCAACTACTGGCTGTGTGGACTTGGGTGACTCCTCAGTAAAATACAGACATATAGTCAATATAGCAAACTACAATAGAAGTAAAATTGTACTTCCCCTAAGGGATCTGGGAGGATTGCTGACATAACACTTATAAATATTAGCCCAACCCCTGGCACATTGTTATTTAAAGAAAAGTAGTTGTTAATATTGGTGTGTTTGGGGTTGATCATGGTAGAGCTGGGTATTTTTGTTTATATCTGTTTTGTTTTTATTTTTTGTTTATTATCAGAGTAATGAATGTAATACAAGTTCATTAGCAGATAAGAAAATACTAACTGCTTATGTTTCTCCTTAGCCCCTTTACCTGGCCACCTAAGGTACCTCTGCAGCCCACCTAGGACTCCACTGACACAGCTAAAAACCAATAATGCAGGCAAATGAGGCCTTCATGATTGGCTCAAGAAGACTCTGAAGTCTTTTAAATAAGTCTCTCCCTCTCTCCTGTCCTATTAGGATGGGGTGGCCTAAGAGCCTCATGATGGAACTTACTTAGGAGGTAACTGTCCTTCCAATCCAACCCCTGACCCTGGTTCATGGACAAGGAGTTTCTAGGGATTGGGCAGAATGTAAAGGTGCTGCTTGACCTGTCTCCATAGAGCCTTCAGTGCAAGGGGAGCCTTTCCCTGTCAAGTCCTGGAGGATGCATAAGGCCTTTTTAGAGCTCTATAAAACACCAGCAGTTTATAAATGGTGGTCTCGGAGGCTGTTGAGTGCCATCGTTTCCCATTCTTCACATCTGCTCCATTCTGTCTGTACTACACAGCATGCCGATCATTAGAACCTATTAGGGCAGCAAAATACTCTCAATGAAGTCATGCAACAACTGATCACTGAGCACCTACCATGTATCATTTTCTTAATAGATAAATAATGATGGATGGGAATTAACCAAAAGCAGCAAACCTTTCTAGAGAACACCATGTGAATATGTAAAGATCAGAGAGGAAGCATAGTGTAAAATTAAGGTCAAGGACCAGAGCCAGAGCATTTAGCTCAAATCCTAGCTTGGCCACCCACTACCTGGGTGACCTTAGGATGCTGACAACCTCCATGTGACTCATCCTCCTCATCTATAAACATGCACCACGTTATTATCATGAAAGAACAGTGTATATTTCACAAGGGTGTTGTGAAGACCAAATGAAGCTCCCTTTGGCATCTACATGTTTGATTTTATAAACTCTGCTGGCGAATGCCCTGACACAAGATATCTCTGGCAACGTTGCACTTGTTTCCAAACGTTTTAATAACACGGACACCCGTAGGTTCCTGAGCCTCAGGCTTGGGGAGAGAAGAAAAGAAGGAAAAGAATTACAGAAGGTAAGAAGAAACAGCTCTTGGAGTCTATTAAGGAGTCTCCACATATAGCAAAGAAATAGGTATTTGGAAAAAGAAGAAATCAATGTGCTGACTGAATCACTCGATCGGTTCACTCACTTACTAGTGCACAGCCTTGGCTCCTGGCATTTGGGAGGAGAATGGATTTTTATTGCTTAATTCCCTGTAAGTGAAGGACTAGTGAATTGTAAAATCCTGTTGCTTAACATGTAACATTAAGTATTGAACTAGCGAAAAAAAAAAAAAATCGATTCCAGGTTTGGTTGCTGATTAGTTTTTGTCAGGGAATTGAGAGTAAAGTGCCATTATTGTTCTTCTCTTTAATTCATAAAACACTGTGCATGAGACACCTAAGCGAATGCTTGCTATCTTAGAGCACAGTTCGTACTCAGTGGCCAGCATGTTACAGACCCTTCACGGGCTCCCTTATGATATGATCCCAGCAGCTTCTCTGGGTGAGCCAGAGTTCTGGAGAAGAGTGCTCCTCAGTGTGGATGTGCAGAGATTCCACTGCTTTGGAGAAATTCCAGCTTCTGGGGCGCTCTCCTTTGAGCATCAGTCCCCTGCTGTCCCCAGTCTCAATTAACTGCATGTCCGACCACCTTACCCAGGCATTCAGGGCAATAAAACTTCTACCTCCACCTGCAGGTGGTGTCTACAATTAGTTTGTCTCCATAAACCCTGCATTGCCGTACTGGGAATGTCTGACCCCCGTCTGCCCATGGACCTGCAGTCCAGCTGTGAGGCAGCCTTCTCAAGTCTACTTGATGTGATCAACTCTTTGTTTCTTATTCAGCCATCCACATCGAGAAGGCAGAAATCAATATTTCTATGATATTATTTATTTTCATTTGTTTACATTGATACAGCAATGATTTGGGGCTAAAGAAAATATACCAAAGGCCAAATTCAGTCACAGTTTTGTGACTTTTGAGATAAGACATCCTACAACCCAAGAGCTCCCTTCCTTCTACCACTGACTCTTCCCTATTCTTGAAGTATCTCTTCCATAAGTTTACTGATTAATTTCATTTTTTGAGAGAGTCTACCTTTCCAGGTCTCTCTTTTTAAAACTGCTTGTATAATTTCTAAGTTACTATAGCCACAGTGCTGCTTGTGCTAGTCTGTTCTAGAGAATCCTTCTCTTTCCTCCTTTCCTTCTTTTTCCAAAAAAATTATTTAAGTGCTGAGTATGTCCCAGACACTGAGTTTGAAAAATGAGTCAGAAAGCAAACTTTCATCTTGAAAAACTCACAGACAAGTGGAGTAGATGGACAGACTATCAGGACATTATGATACAGCATAATAAGCATGATAGGATTGAAAACCAGAAAAGGAATCTTCAACACTACCCTAGGCAGGGCAAAAAAGGCTTTGCAGAGAAGGTAACATTTGAGGTGAGTCCTGACAGATGAGAGGGAGGAGAAAAACAAAGGTTGAAGAGAGGTCATTCAGGAAGGTAAGATACATTCAAGAGATTGCAACTCACTCATCATGAGATATGACCTAGAAATTGGCAGGAGACAAGGGAAGTAGGCAGTGCCCAGCTCAAGAAGGGTCTTGTTCTCCACACAGAGATCTGTTTTTGATCCTACCTGCCAATGGTAGGGCCATCTGTAGGTTCCTAAGCTGAAAATGAACATGTTCTTAAGCTGAAAATGAGCATGGCTTGCTTTTAAGAAAGTTCCTTCTGGCAGCAACATGAAGAATGGTTTGAAGGAAGGGGAGAGACTGGAGGCAGGTAGACAAGGTAAGAATAACGAGCGTGATCTGAACCACGACAGCAGCAGTAGGGATGAAGAAGAGGCAATAGATAAGAGATGAATTTAGGAGGAAGAGCATCCTCCCAGTGTGTAGCAACTGCCCCAATCCAGGCTGTCTTCCCTTCTCACCTGGACCACTGCAGCAGCCTCCTTAGTCATCTCTGCTTCTAGTCTCTCCCTCTCCAATCTGTCTTCTACCAGAAAGGTTATTCTAAGAATCAGTACTTTAAAAACTGTTTACTTCCTATCAGCTATAACAGTGGCTCTCAAGGGAGTAGAGGCGGGTATTTTGTCCCCAAGATGACATTTAACAACATCTGGAGATTTGTTTTCACAACTGGAGGCGGGGGGTTGCTACTGCCATCTAATGAATAGACATCTAGGATGTTGCTAAACATCCTACAATGCACAGGACAGCCTCCTAAAACAGACTCATCTGGCCCAAAATGTCAATGGTGCTGAGATACCCTGAGCTGTAGTATAAAATCCCAAGCTCTCAGTATGCTATGATACAGTCCCAACTTACTTCTTTCTCTCCAGCCTCATTTAATTTCCAAGGAACTTCTTAACATCTCTGTGCCCTTGCTCATGCTCTATGCTTTACCTGGAATGTCTTACTTCTCTACCTGAGGAATTTGCTCTCTTCTTCCAAGGTCTGTTTCAGATAGCCTCCTCTCTGAGATCTTTCCAGTTTCCTTTGGACAGTGTTAATATCTACCTTCCTACACCCCTGAGACATAGTCCTATGATAGGACAGCTTCCCCTTTTTTTATTTTTCCTATTTAAAAAAATTATATTAAAATTTTCAGATTACAAAAATACGTTGATTGAAATAATACAATATAAAATTGTATCTATGAAAATCCAGCATTTCCGTTTTCCCACTTCCTATGTTTTTTTCTCCCCATTACCCCCCAACCCCTCAACGTGATAGAATGTACGCGACTCTTCTTCTAAGTCATACAACTATACATCACCTTATGTATGCATATAAGGGGTTTTCTTTGCTCTTTATTTATGCATTACTATGCAACTTGGATTTTGTGCTTGACAACCTTATGAGTCAACAGATATAAATATAATCTTTTTACTAATTTATTTATGCATATATATGCAGATATATGTAACAAACCAAAAAGGGATCATATCATAAGTGGGGAGTTCTATTCGTCTATTACAATGATTTTTGGGGGGCCCACTCCAAAAATCCCATAACCAGGTAAACTGTGCTAACAAAACAGCTGTAAATTCTTCTCTTTCTCTATTTCATGTAACTATTTGCAAACTTACACACACACATGCGCACACACACACACACCTTTTTTGTCATTATTAGCTTAATAAAAATAGTGTCATAGGAAACACATCTCTTTGCCTTTTGTTTCTTACTCAACAATACCTCGTAGAAATTCTTCTAACTCTTATAGCTATAATTCATTCTTTTAAGCAGCTGCAAAATATTCTAATATATAGATTTTTCAACTCTTTTTTGTCATTGGCACTTATTTTTGCCACCCCATGCAATGTTGCTATAAACATCCTGGTATATGTGTCCTAATGTATTGATGTTTTTAATACTAAGGGTTGTATTTCCAGAAGTGGAATTGCTAGGTTGAATAGCATGTGTACTTTTAATTTTAAGAGACATTGCCATTTTACTTTCTAAAAGGACTGTAAAAATTTATACTTCCTTCAGTAACTTTTGAGACAAGAATTTTCCCCTTATGCCCACCAGGAATAAGTGTTAAATTTTCCAATTTTTTTTCCAAACTCTTGAGAGCAGAAGGATATTTTGTTGTTACATTGATTTAAATTTTCTGACTGTGAATGAGTCTGAACCCTGACCTCACATCACATAAAAAAAATAAATTCCATATCCCTGCCAAGACTGTACAGGAATATTCTTAACAATATTATTCAAAAGAGCAAAAAACTCCCCATCAACTGGAAAATCAACCGACTTATAAATAAAATCTAAATTAAAATATTAGAAAACAATTGAAGAGACTATACTTACAAATTCTTAAGATAATAAAGCCTTATGAATTGGGACAGGATACACAGAGACTACGGAAGGATATATAGGCAATGTGACTGAATATAATTTTATGATGTTTATATGTCAAAACATATTTTAAACAGAGTCAAAAGACAAATATAGATTTGAGGGACATTTTTAATAGAGATGATATGAAATGGCTAAAAATCTATAACAGTCAATGAGCTCTTACATATTGAAATAAAGAGGCCAGTAATAATAGAAATATTGACAATGCCTATCAAATCACAGAAGAGCAAATCCAAGTGGCCAGGGAAAAAAAGGAATTTTAGTTAATCATAAAGTGAGTACATGATTATTGTGAAAAAATGAAATCAATAAACAGTGCAGAAGTATCTAGAATGAAAAGTTAATCACCTCCTGTATGAGACAGAGTGTTGGCAGGAAGCAGAAGACCTGCTCGAGGGGTTTAACTAGAGAGAGTTAAATGAAGGTGCAGTAGGAAGAGGTGTGGGCAGGGAAAAGGAAATCAACAAGGGGTGGTGAAATACTAAGTCCCACCAGCAGCAAGAAGCTCTTGATGCCCAGGTTGAAAGTGGCCCGGAAAGAGTTTCTAGATCAACAGTTGGACCTGTGGAATCACAGCCATCTGTCAGACAGAAGCTGTGACCACAGAGGGATGGCAGGCTCTGCCAGAACCACAGCAAGGCAGGCAGGGAGTGGGGGAGGACACACACCCCTTCCCCTCTCTCCTCCTGACCTCTGATATAATGTCTCTGACGCCCATTAGCCGAAACCAACTGGAAAATAAAGGGCAAAGGAGTCCTAAGAATCCAGCGTGTAGAGGCCAACCTCCTGAGGCACAGAGTAGGACAGGAAAGGGTGGAGATGAGTCAGGAGAGAGAGGCAAACAGAAAAACTAGCTTCCTTCTTACCACTAACCCTAATGCCCAGAGATAGAATAATGATTACTGATGGTTTGGGATTTATTCTACTAGCATGTTTTCTATGCACATTCTTATCACCCAAAGCTAATATATTTGATATTTAAATAACTTTAGTGGATCCGTAAAGAAAGAAATGAGGAATATACAATAGAAAAGGAGCATAAATTAATTGTTCACAAATGAAGAAATACATATGGATAATATAAGGCTAAAAGAATCATCTTATTTTGCAACCAAATACATGCAAATTAAAACAACAACAAAATGCCATTATTCATCTATCAAATTGACAAAGAGTAAAATTGTATATGGAATGCCTCTTGTTGTCAAGAGTGAGATAATACGTTCACTGATGGTAGGAGAATAAACTGACTTATCCTTTCTTGAGGGTAATTTGGCAAGACATATCAAAAGGCTTATGAGGGCTTCCCTGGTGGCGCAGTGGTTGAGAGTCCGCCTGCCGATGCAGTGGACGCGGGTTCGTGTCCCGGTCTGGGAAGATCCCACGTGCCGCGGAGCGGCTGGGCCTGTAAGCCATGGCCGCTGAGCCTGCGCGTCCGGAGCCTGTGCCCCACAACGGGAGAGGCCACAACAGTGCAAGGCCCACGTACAGCAGAAAAAAAAAAAAAAAAAAAAAAAAGGCTTATGAAAGTGTTTATATTCTCTCCCCTAGTAATTCTGCTTGCAGGAATTTATCCAAAGGAAATATTCAGAAATGTACATGTGATATTATCACAGCATTATTTACAATAGTGATTTTTTTTTAAATATAAATATTCACAGTAAGAGAGTTGTGAATAAATTATGGTATGGACATACAATGAAATATTATACAGCCATTAAAATCATGTTGTAGAGAATATTTAGTGACACAAGATAATGCATATGGTATTTCATTAAGCAAAATAATTTGAATGAAAGCCAGGATATATTGTATATTCCATAACCTTAATTTTATAAAAAACAAAAAGTGTGTGTGTGTATGTATACATATGTAGTTCCAGTTTGTAACTACTCAAGGTAGCTACTATTGTGTTGGCCAAAACATTCGTTTGGGTTTTTCCGTAACATCTTGGCCAACCCAGTATCTATCTATCTGTATAGAGGTACAGATGCTTACATCTGTTATATCTGTATCTACACATAGAGAGAGGAAGGCTAGACACTAGAGGGAAATATACTGAATATTGATAGAGGTTCTACCTGTGGGGTAAATATACTTTATTTTCCACAATGAACATATTCTATTAAATATGTAAATTTTGTGGAGACAGGCATAGGTATTCCACCAGTCAAGTCATCTTCTATCTGGCCATATGCAGCAGCCACTTCTCCTTCATATGTCCACTGAGTTGATAAGTATGTCAAATTCCCAAATAAGATGTATAAAATTCCTAGAATTTGAAGAAGAAATGTCAGTGTTCCTCCAAATACATTAGGATGCCAAGCTCTATGAGGTTAACTCCTTGCGTGATTTTCCTATTGATGCAAAAATAGTTGGATTTTTAAAAATCTATATTCTGGAAGAGGAAATAAAATCATCCTTTTGCATGTAATTCAACCTCAGAGTTCTGTGTACTTCCGGCTCTCTAAACTGTGATTGCTAATGGATGAACTGTCTCTAACAAAAAGGATTTGTAGGAGAGAACTTGGATGAGAGCATCTCTCTGTGAAACTGCCTTTAACTTTGTGGGTCTCAGTTTGTAAGGACTCAAGAATGCTGTGTGCCACCACACATACATGGAGGAGACCGTATCTCCCAGGCTGGTGTGGCATGTTCCACACAAGGCAAAGTTTTCCATCAAAACATATTTATTGCTACCATGCTAGAGTCAAGTAGAAAGTTAAAGTTCCTTCAAAAAGAGAATCTAGTCATTAGGGTGACAGAGTTCCTACCATATATATTTCGAGACCCCAACGACTGATCATGGTGAAGTGGGCGCCAATGACTAATCTAAGTATTACAAAGGCTTCTTTCTGGCCAGTGAAGTGTTGGAGCATGGGAATCGGTGGGTGGGACTGAGAACCGGCATCTTTAGACTTCCAGGCCAGCTGGAGAATTGAGCTGGGCCAATCAGAGCAAAACCCACAAACACCAGGTTTGGAAAATGGAGCCATTGAAACGACTCTAGGCCTGGGAAGCAGAGTAGCTCTCGCGCTTCATGAGCTGAGCCGCATGACCTCCTTCTGTGGGAGGGCCACATACATGCCCAGCACCTGTCTTCATCCACATCTGGTTTCCCTGCAGCCATTCTTGGGCACCTGACAGCTTACACCCTGGAGCTGGTGGGCGAGAAGACCGACAACAGTAGAAAGAGATGTGTCCCCGCAAAACATGTGCATACAGTGATGCACAACCCCCAGCTTAGCCACTAACCTGGGAATGTGACCATCTCACAGGTTAATAAAATGCCTTGATCAAGGGAGAACTACTGATGCTTGGGTCCCATACCCTGGTGTGAGTCTGTCGGTACTAAAATGTCTCACAGGTGAGGGAGCCCCAGTGTTCTGCTATCAGCAAATGCAATTAAAGTTTAAATCAATGGATGTTCATTTGATTCCTCTTAGTTTCAATTATTTTGAGTTGGAGGTATCTGTAAGACATTCAAGCATATATATCCCATGATAGTTGGAGATAGAGAAGGTAATGCTCATGATTTCAGAGAGGGGCAGATTCTAATGGTGACAGTGCAGGGAGTGGCCCTGGGTGGAGATGGCTAGCTGAGGTGAAGGGACACAGAAGACTTCCTCATTGACTTAAAGGAAGTCAAGTCCCTGTGAAGTCATGATGGTGGCTTGGGGCTTCCTTGGCACGTGGAGTCTCAGAGTAATGGTAATAATCGGGGTGGAGCTGAAGACCATGACTGAGGCACCAAAGTCTTTATTCACCTTAGGGAATGTCTAAAGGTGAGATGGCAGTGTGGGTGGCGGTGGAGAGGATGACACAGCAGTTGGTGTGAACTTAAATGAGACAGAAGCTTTTACATAAAGATTGAAGAGTGATAGGAGAAACAACAAAAAATATATCAAGAAGGGGAAAAACAAAGGAAGGAAAAAAAACACCCCTAATCTTACAACCCAAAGAAAACTATGACTTGTCTTATATCCATCCATCCACTTTCCTAAATACATTGGCTTTTTTTTCAAAAGTGGATTCAACAATATATCATTAGCATCTTTCTGTAGCAATGCTTGAAGAGTTACCATTTTAGTTATTTCTGTTAAATGAATTTACTTTCATTGTTTTCAATAATTTCTTAGTGTTGAAACATCACCATGTTTTTTTTTAATCTGAAAAATATTGCTGTGATAAGAACAAATTGTAAAACAACCCCCTTCACTTCCTTAAAAAGAATAAAAATCCATTCACAACCGGACACTGTCGTTGAACGCTCTTGGGTCTTACAAGTGGAGTCTCGGCTGTTATGGATGCTGTAGTTTATAAGCTCTCCCTGGCACTATAGACTCTCTGTCACTCAGGCCCAGAGATCATTCTCCTTGATGTGACTCCCTTCTTTCCAAGGTATTACTTTTCTGAGAATAATCTAAAAATACCCCCCCATCCCCTAAGCTTTGGCAAGATAGTATCTGTGTGTCATTTTTCTCCTTTTATGTAGTTTAGTTAACAAACTTGAATGCTTACTCCGTGCCAACGTTCAAAGAATTTTACAAATTTACTAATGTATCCTCACAACAACTCTATAATGTACATTTTAAGTATGGGGAAACGAAGGCTCAGAGAGGTTACTTTGCCCAAATTACCCAGATAAAAAGTGGCAGAATGGAGATAACAAGGCAGCAAGGTTCTTTTCCCTTCCACATAATTTTGTTGATGGAAAAGAGTGGAAGCTATTGTACAAAGGTAGCATAAACTGTACGCTCCGAAATGTGTGTGGGGTGTGTGTGCATGTGCACGCTTGCAGAAGAGAGTAATTTTTTTTAACCTGTGAGAACCCCTTCATCCTTATTTTCTTGAATGAAATAATCACCAGGCAAGACAGTGATGGAATCTAAGGGGTCAGCAAGCTGTAACTTTTACAGTCTTGCTTCATATAAAGGAACAGCATCCTTTCCGTTACAGTGTCTGAACTTATTAGGACGTAACCTTTCAAACCTGAGAGAAAAGGTCAATTTTAACTAGAGAACAAAAGAGGTGTCTGCATTTGAGGGGGGGCAGACTTTCACAGCCTCAGCTTCCCCAGTTTTTCCCCACCTCAGGGATGTTGAAAATTCAGCCGTGTTTGTAGGAATCCAATTACTCCTGCAGATTACACAGAGATTATCCAAGTTATAAACAGCAGAATATTTGCAGAGATCAATGGAGTACAACAAGGCTCACATTTAATGGGAGAAACAAAAGGACGGGAGCTTCCGCAGCCAGTGACTGAGGAGTGTAATGTCACATCATCAGGCTGAAGGTGAAGATGTAATTGAAATCAACATAATAGCACGATGTTCTTCAGCTCTCCTGCACTTTGAGAGCGCAATTCTGATTTCATAGCTGAGCAATTCATTTGTCTTAAACAGCGCACGATTAGGAGGGTGTTTTTATTATGTTGCCTCTTCATGAGGTTTGAATTCGGTAAGATAGTGGCAAATTAGGTCGCCTTTCAGCAAACCAGATGATGACAGATTGTTTGCAAAACCTCTGCATCCTCATATTCCCAGCTGGAGATTTAGGAGCTGGAGCCAGATGCAGGATTCTACAGTGGTGAGAGGAATGGGCTTTGATGCTGGAGAGATGTGGCCTCTGGGCTACATTCCCCCACATGCTCGTTGGGTGACCTTAAGCAAGTCACTTGACATCTAGTTGTAGGCCACCTCTTCTGTAAAATTGTGTCTTTCTGGGAATTAAGTGAGATAATATATTATGGGCTCATAGCCGTCATTCATCGACATTATCTAACACTTGTGCCAATATGATTTATCAAACTCATCCTCCATGACACCTCTTCCAGGAAGCCTTTCTTAATACCCAAAGGCAGAAAAGATTTTCCCACTCTGAGTTCTCTTTGCGCTTAATTTTTTATTAACAATTTTATTGAGACGTGGTTTACATACCATAAAATTAATTGGAGTTTTGTGTAATTTAACGGTTTTTAAAAACTTACTGAGTTGTGAAATCAACACCATAATCCAACTTTAAAACAGTTTTATCATCCCAATAATATTCCTCATGCCTGTTTAGAGTTAATCTCCCTCCCACGCACAGACCCATGGTATGTCCGCACAACAAAATACTATTCAGCAGTAAAAAGGAACATGATACTGATACGTGCAACAACCCGCAAGAACCTTGAAAACGTAATGCTAAGTGACACACACACACACACACACACACACACACACATTGTATGATTCCAATTATATAAAATGTCCAGAAAGAGGTTTTCCATTTTACCCTCTTTTGACCTTTGATTACTTTGAGTCCCTTTTTCCTTTTAACTGACTTGAAGGAGGGAAGTCAAATTCATCACTATTTCCCCCACGACACCTAATGAAATGTCTTGTAAAGTGCTCAACTAATTTTTAACATCTGTTGAAAAGTTAGATCAACAGGAAACCAGCTAGGCTTTGTTACCTATAGAAGCAGCGTTAGCGCTGAATTTATGGGTATATCCTTTTAACATCAAGAAGGAGCACTGCTTTTCCACCGAAGGTCACCTCCTGGAGGAAGGACTAATAGTGGGACTATTAACCCAGCAGCTGGAAACTATGCCTATTTCTTGGGGTACCACTGCTGTAGATAGCTACCATTTCTGGAGCTCTTCCCACGTATCAGGAAGCGTTGGGTGATTTCCCTTCTGTTTTAACTCTTATGACAGCCTATGAGGTAGGTATTCTTACTGTTATTACTGTTCCCATATTGCTGGTGAGGAAAGTAAGGTTTAGAGAGGTTAAAGAACCTGCCCCAAATCACACAGTCAATAGGTATGGAGACAGACAGACATGACTTAACCAACTACAGCAGCTGTTGTTTCCTTAACTCCCCACAAAAAGGTAAGAAAATGGTGCCGGGCTAGTCACAGTGGCCAAGACATGGAAACAATGGCATACTACTCGGCCATAAAAAGAATGAAACAATGCCATCTGCAGCAACATGGATGGACCTCGAGATGATCATGCTAAGTGAGCTAAGTCAGAAGGAGAAAGACAAATACCATATGAAACCGCTTCTATGTGGAATCTAAAATATGGCACAAATGAACTTATCTACAAAACACACTCAGAGACATAGAGAACAGACTTGTGGTTGCCAAGGGGGAGGGGGAGTGGGGGAGGGATGGAGTGGGAGTTTGGGATTAGCAGAAGCAAAATATTACATATAGAATGGATAAACAACAAGGTCCTACTGTATAGCACAGGGAACTATATTCAGTATTCTGTGATAACCATAATGGAAAAGAATATGAAAAAGAATGTATATCTATGTATAACTGAACCACTTTGCTGTACAGCAGAAATTAATACAGCATTGTAAATCAACTATACTTGAATAAAATATTTTTTAAATGCAAAACAAAAAAAGAAAGAAAGAAAATGGTACTAGAAAAAGCACTTCCCCAGAATTAAAATTCTATCCATGACTTATTGGTAAAAAAACAAACACAAACCAAAAAACAATAGTAATATCTAATGCTTATATAGTGTTTACCATGAGCAGGCATTATTCTAATGCTTTACAAATATTAGCTGTTTAATCCTCATGGCAACTCTGTGAGATGAACACTGCTATTATCTGTACTTTAAAGATAAGGAAACTTAGGCACAGAGACGTTAAATCACTTGCCCAAGTTCTGATCTCTAGGAAATGAGAGCATTGAGGTTTGAACCCAGGCAGTCTGGTTCTAAAGTGTGTGTCCTATCTTGTCCCCTTAAATAATAAGCACTTCAGGAGTGGCATTCACACCCCTTGTTCCTCAATCCAAGCACAGGGCATGACCCCATATAGACAATGAATACTTGGGAAATTTTCCTAGAAAAACATTGTGAAAGGGCAACTATTCACATGGGAGGGAATGAAGACGGCATCCTCTGGGCATCCCTATGTAGAGCCTAGAGGGCTGAACTGAGTCCAGTGGGTGGGAAAGAATGTGCTGATCCTAGAAATCAGGAGACTCAGTTTCTACATTTAGTCTTGGCACTAACTTGCTCTTCATCCTTCATTCACCATTCTTTTATTCGACACATGTTAATTCAGCACCTACTATGTTCCAGGCACTGATCTAGGTCCTGGGGATACAGTCGTGTGCAAGACAGACCTGATCTCTGCTACTTGCAAAGGAAGAACAAACAATAATTTAGTAATCACAAGGGTGACGAAGGTTATGAGAGGGCAAATATATGATGACTAGAGGGTGAAAGCAAGTGAATCTCCCTGGCCAAGGGCTCTAACAAAGTCCTTCATGAGGAAGTGACTTTCAGATGAGGCCTTAAGGAGAGCAAAAGAGGGTCAGAGTGAAGATGAGGGGAGTGTGGTCCAAGCTCAGAAAATCAAAGGGACCTCATGCCAGGTCTAATTGTTTATGTCCTATTAACAATACTGCTGGTCATTAAGTGGAACCCTAAAAAAAATACGGTGCCTGTGTTTATTCTGTGAAAAAAAGAAGAAATAAAGGATCTTTTCTTTATTATCTGCACATACAAATATTAAAAAGCTGCAAATGACAGTAATTAAGACCTTCATGGACTTGGGCTTGAATTTCGTCTCTTAATGTTAACCACTTTTCTTCTCTGAACTCCTTTATGACAACTGCAATCTAGAAGCTGGGTTAGAACTGTATGGTTTCTTCCAGTTTGGTAATTTAGAAAATCTCATGTCTCTAACTAATCATTTAACTACAGCCGGTGAGGTCTCTCTTGGATCCACAGCTCAGATTTCATTCTCCCCCTGCTGCTCTAAAATCACTTTGTGATTTTAGATATTTTATCTAAATTGGCTATAATTCTAAGCAACATCTAGGCACTAAAGTGTTGTTTGTAGGTCAGGCCTCCATCCTGAAGCAACATGGTGCCTAATCAGTAGAGCCATCACCTGTAATTCCCTAATGGCCTTATCTTCTATAATTCCCACCACGTTGCAATGGATTCTGGAACAAGGACAGAAATTACATGAATATAGATAGATACAGATATAGATATAGGCTATATACTCATACATACATATATATATATATATATATATATATATATCTCCATACACACACATGTATATATATTGACATTACATGTGTAAAATGAGAAATATATGTACGCTCATTATAGAGTTAATAAACCACTTGAATTTTTCAGCCATTATGTCTGCGAGATCTAACCATGTTTTGGAAGTGGATCAGATGAGGCTTAGACAATGGCAAGAGATGTAGAGACGCTCATTTATCTTTCAAAGAAGACTAGAGGGCTATGAGCCCAAGCTGTTGGTTGTTCATGGTCACCTGGAAGTTTCCAAATTACTCACACAAATGTGCTTGGACCATGGACATCTTCATCTATAGTTCAGCAAGCAAGACACTTGGGACTTGGGATACTCAAAGCCAGCCAAGAAGTAGAGCCAGGCTCTGGGTTATTGTACAATAACAAAGGGTCCAGGCCAATAACGGAAGCACAGGAAGTAGGACCTGACCCTTGGGTGAAAAGCTCCAGGTAAGTTGGCTGATTTTCAGAATTGCAATTCATTCTTTGCAGAGAGAGAGAGAAAGCTTAGACACAAATGGTGAGAGAAGAGTCCAGATAGTAAAGCAGACCACACAGGGACCTTGCAGGAGACTACGTCTCAGAAGCTATGTGGATACAGGTTCCTCTCCATGTCTGCAAATACCAGTTCTCTACCATAAAAAAAGTGAAAAAATAAATCAACAACTGAAAACATGAATAACGAAGGAAGAATCCACATCATCTACAAATCAAATAGAAAAAGAAAAAAACTACACAATAGAAAAATGAACTTTGAAAGGGAAGGAAATATGAATAGCCCATAAATATACTATTTTAACATCATTATTAATCAGGAAATTTATTGAGATAACTTTCTACCTCATGAGACTGGCAACATTGAAAAAAGAAGTCTAATATTATCATGCGTGTTGAGGATGTGGAACAATAGGACTTCTCCTTCATGGCTAGTGGGCGTGTAAACCGTAACACCCACTTAGGAAAGGGTCTATCCTTACACGATAGAGTTAAACATGCATACAGTCAAGGCCGAGCAATTCCATTTGTAGGTGTACATTCTAGAGAAACTTTTGCATATGTGTACTGGGAGACAAGTTCAATAACGCTCTACAGCAGCAGCATTTGTAATAACAAAAGAATAAATATTCCAAGCGCCCATCTTCAAAGGAATGTATCTATAAATTAAGGTGCATTTGTACAGTAGAATGCTACGCAGCAATCAGAGTGAATGAATTGCAAAGCAGCACGCATAGATCTTAAATTATAATTTTAAGCATAAAAAGTAAGTTGTAAAAGAATGCATTCCCTATGATTCTTTGTATATTATCTAAAACAGGCAAAAGCAGTGTTTGGGAAGGCATACCTCTGTGGAAAATCTATAAAGTAAAGCAGAGAAAGAATAACAGAAAATCTGAAGAGCATTTTCCTCTAAAAAGGAAAAAAAGAGGTGATCAGAAAGGGACACAGGGATGACTTTCATCGTTCTGATAATGTTTAACATTCTATTTCTCAAGCGAAGTCATAGATACATAGGTATTTGTTTAAATGTTATTTGAAAATACACACATCCTTCCCATGTACTTGTATAAAAAGGTATATTTAATAAGTAAAAGATAATTTAAAATGAAATACAGTTATGAGGCAGTAAGACTATTTCCAAACTGTCATCAAGATGGCTGTTGTGTAGTACCTGCCAAGGAAGGAGATTAGCTTAAAAATGTATAATTGGCTTAAAAATGTATCTCATAATAACAACCAGAAGAAGATGGACAAGGTGAGATTTATCCCACAGTGTTATGTGGACATCCAGCAATTCCTTTCTTTTTTTCTTTTTTTTTTTTTTTTTTGGTACGCGGACTTCTCACTGTTGTGGCCTCTCCCGTTGCGGAGCACAGGCTCCGGATGCGCAGGCTCAGCGGCCATGGCTCACGGGCCCAGCCCCTCCGCGGCATGTGGGATCTTCGCGGACCGGGGCACGAACCCGTGTCCCCTGCATCGGCAGGTGGACTCTCAACCACTGCGCCACCAGGGAAGCCCCAGCAAGTCCTTCATAGTTATGAGTTTTCTAGGACAATTTTCCAAATCCAATATTTGTTGATAGTGGTAGGAAGACTATTCCTACTATAATCCAGCCACTCTCCTAAGTGTCTGTATAAAAATTATTTCCTTTAATCTTCACAATAACCTAATAGGGTAGGTACTAATACTAGACATATTTTACCCATGAGGACACTGAAACTAAGATGTTTGTTTAAAACGAAGAAGCTATAAAGTGGTAGGGCTGAACTAAACTAGATAACATTTGGACCCAAGTTCTTTGGTCTAAATCATGCTAAACTGTCTCTTTGAGTTTCATATGATTGTATTTAAACATAAGAACCTGAGTTCAAAAGTTTCCATTTACGGGCTTCCCTGGTGGCGCAGTGGTTGAGAGTCCGCCTGCTGATGAAGGGGACACGGGTTCGTGCCCCGGTCCGGGAGGATCCCACGTGCCGCGGAGCAGCTGGGCCCGTGAGCTGTGGCCGCTGGGCCTGTGCGTCCGGAGCCTGTGCTCCGCAGCGGAGGAGGCCGCAGCAGTGACAGCCCCGCGTACCGCAAAAAAAAAAAAAAAAAAAAAAAAGAAGAAAAGTTTCCATTTACTCCTCTTCTTTTTTCCCAAAGGAATAGATGCATCCACCCTCCTCTCTTTTGAATGTCTTACTTTAAGCGCTAGCTATATATTTCATAGAGCACGAAGTGATGAATTTTGGTATATGATTCTACTCATGCTTCCTCTTTGATCGTAATTCTGAGCTATTATGTGAAAGGCAGACTGAGAGAGGCCTCCTGGGATTTCTTCTAACAATCTATTAATAAAGCTATTATTATGAATAATAAATTTCTCTTTATTAGCTTTTCATTTGCCAAAACTTTTTTTGCCTTATTTAGAAGATTTAAGAAATAAGTTTTTGGCCCCCTAAGTAATTACTTTTATTTCTAAGAATTTAATCTAAGAAATATCCAGACAAGTGCTTTATGGTGTCATTTTCAGTTGTCCAGCATCCATTCCCTTTTTTCTGATTGAAGCCCTCGGATTTTTCTTTGGGAAATGATTCTTTCTCTTTGTGATTTTGGTAGGACTGTAAATAAAGATGCCATGTGTTCTCTTGGCCAAACAGTGGGCATGGAACAAGGTAAACCTTATGGACCCTCTAACCCAGACTTCAGTGGAGGTGACTCAAGGTCAGAAAATAGTTGAAGTTGATTCATGTCCATGGTAGTGACCTGAATAGACTTTCCATTAGCTTCTGGTACTTGGGTCTTCAGAGCTTCCCAGATACATCTCCTTTCTGATGTCTAGTCATTTCGCTTGTGATTCAATTTCGTAACTTACCTCAATCATTCCAGTAAATTCTTTCTCCCTTCAAGCTAGCCATGATTGACTTCTGTTCCTTAAAACTGAAGGATCCTGGTTGAACTATTATCCAAAAATGTATTACAAGACACTTATCATTGTATTGTTCATAATAGTGAAAAAAGAGGAAATGTCTACAACACGAGAATAGTTTACATAAATAAGGATTTATTCAAATAATGAAGTGTTCTACAACTATTCAAATTAGTGATGTAGTTTTATATTTACTGACTTGAAAAATGTTTGCAACATATTGTTAAGTGAAAAAGCAAGTTACAGAACAGTATTTATAATATGATTCATTATACAATATCATTATACACCAACCTATTAATAGTGATCACTCCTGGGTAGTGGGGTTATGAATGTTGTATTGCTTCACTGTATTTGCTAGTTTTTCTTCAATGTATTTGCAACTCTCAAGAGAAAAAATGTATTATTTTAATTTATGCTCATGAACAAATACATTTTTCTGGAGGAATTTTTAAGCTACATATCTAAGAAATAAAAATGAGAATCCCAAATATACTATTCCTAAGCGTTTCAATAAAGCACTACCATTTTTCATGGGACAGATTTCTGCTCCATATTTTTTGCAGCCTAAGTGATGGGCCAAATCAAAAACAATGAAAAGAACTTGAGAGAAAAGTATCAATGGCTTAAAGAAGGGAAAGAAACTACTGGTCAGCCTTATCACAAATCATAGTATGATTAGTTATACTTTAAAAACGCGTCAGAGTTGTATAGTGGGAAAATCACTGAACTGGAGTCAAAAGAAATGGGTTTCACCCCAGATCTGTCACTAACTAGCTCCATATCACTGGGCAAGTCACTTAACCTTTTAGTCCTCATACATAAAATGAGAGGCAGAAATAGATTCTCTCTCTAGAGTCTAAGATTCCTCAATTTATAAAAGGGTATAGAAACTCATTTCCGTGTTCAACCTGTTGCATTATCTGTCTAGCATCTCCTCTGGTTATAGCACCTGTTGTTGAAGTGGGAAGCCAATCTCAAACCATCAGGTGTTTAATAAATCAGACATAGTGAGTTTGTTCTGGCTAACGGAGAGTCAGTGGTCGGTTCAGATATCACTGTGCACCAGGGACCTTTCCAGGATGGATTGGGAAAGAGGTACTTTCTTTCTACTAGAATGGATTAAAACTGCAAGATAGTTTCCCTTGAAGTCATCTTTGCCACCAGAAGAGGAGACCATGGATGAAAATTATACCCATAGAGAGGAAAGTAAGTCAATATGAGAAGAAAGAGAAAACCCTCATATTATCATTTGAACAACTGAATCCAGCCATTCCCGAAATCATTATGATAGCTAATCAATTAACTTCCCTTTTAGAAAGCTTAAGCCCGTTTAAATTGGGTTGCGGTGATGGTTAATTTTTTACGACAACTTGACTGGGCTAAGGGATGCCTTGATAGCTGGTGAAACATTATTTCTGGGTGTGTCTGTGAGGGTGTATCCAGAAGAGATTCCCATTTGAATTGGTGAACTGAGTAAAGCAGATTGCCCTCCCAATGTGGGTGGGCAATATCCAATTCACTGAGGGCCCACATAGAATAAAACGTGGAGGAAGGGTGAAGTTGCTCTCTCTCTCTGCTTGAGTTGAGACACCCATCTTCTCTTCTCCTGCCCTGGGACAGTGATGCTCCTGGTTTCAGATTCAGGTGGAGACTTACATCACCAGTCCTAGCCTCTGCCCTCCTCCTCCCTGCCATTCCAGGCCTTACACCATGAGCGTTCCTGGATCTCCAGCTTGCAAATGGCAGACCATGGGACTTCTCCATAACCACGTGAGCCAATTCCTGTAATTAACTAATTAATTAATTAATTACCCTATTGGCTTCATTTCTCTGGAGAACCCTGATACCGTTGCCATCGCTAGAAACCAAAAGGGTCCTATCTTTTACTATCTCTTTCTAGGTTGATAAACTTCTTTATGGAGTAAAACCGCATAACATTTATTCTAAGAGTCAAATCTATAACAAAAAACCTACCTGCATAGGGAGTCACAAATTTCATCCTCATTGTCACAAAAATCTGGGAAGGTAGTTATTATTATCTTCGTTTTAAGGAAAAGGAATGTGAGGGTTTTTTTAAAATATAAATTTATTTATTTATTTTTGGCTGTGTTGGGTCTCCGTTGCTGCGCGAGGGCTTTCTCTAGTTGCGGTGAGCGGGGGCTACTCTTCGTTACTGTGCGCACTGCAGTGGCTTCTCTTGCTGCAGGGCACAGGCTCTAGGCATGTGGGCTTCAGTAGTTGTGGCACGTGGGCTCAGTAGCTGTGGCTCGCAGGCTCTAGTAGTTGTGGCACACTGGCTTTGTTGTTCCGCAGCATGTGGGATCTTCCCGGACCAGGGCTCGAACCTGTGTCCCCTGCATTGCCAGGCAGATTCTTAACCACTGTGCCACCAGGGAAGTCCCTTCCTCTCCATTTTACATAAGAGTGATAAACTTCCATTTTTTTAAGCTACTTTTTTTAGTCTCTCTCACTTGCTGCCAAACATAATTCAAAGCGATCCTGTTTATTTGATGGAACTATTGACATATAGAACTGTAAGATTTTAGAGCTGGAAGGAAGTTTTCAGGGCCTTAAGTCCTATATTCACATTTCAGAAATGGGGACCTTAAGTCTTTAAAAGAGGGGACTGTTCTTTTAAAGATGAATCAATAATCATTTTAGTTATCTCTTTGCTTGATATGATAAATGCCCTTACATTTTAATCCAATGGCATAAATTTCTTGGCACCCAAACTTCTCTGATTATTTAGCCAGTTTGATTTCAACTTTCTCAAGGAATCAATAGGAATAATTGAAAAATAAAACATGAGCTTTTATTTCATATATTCATGAATTTGGATCCCAATTGTATCTACGTTTTGACTCCAGAACTTCCTGGTCCTTACTCAGTTCAATTACTTGTACATTTCAGCTGATAACACTTAACTTTATAAAATTTTAAGAAGATGATATAATGAGTTGATGTCTACGAAACACCAGTGTCAAATACATAGCAGGAGCTCAATCAATATAATTTTATTCTTTCATATGGGGAACACAGCCTCCCTCCACAGTTTGGACAGTGTGGTGTGATGTAATGAATATTTATCTGGACACAACCTGGGTTTTATTCTATTACCCCATCCACTGAGTATTTGATTTTTAACAATACTTATTAGACCCTTATTTTTCAAGATGCAAATTAGTTTCATTGTATATCATATAGATGGTGACAATGATTAGATATAATTTGTCCAAAGACTCTGATATATAGTAGGTGTTCACTAAATAGAAGCTATTATTAATGCTGCGGTTCCATTGCTACTCCCGGCAACATACATTTCTTAATATAACAGAAGTTTCTCTGGATTCACTGCAGTAATGAGAGGAAAACTAAGATTAGTCTGACTTTGGGGTTTTCAAACATTTTTATTATTCTTACTGAAAGACATAATGGGATAACTCAAGTCCTTTTTAAGTACATTTAGAGGTACATTTAGAAAAAATGATAAATAATTTAAATTAACTTGCCTCTTTTGGTTATAAATGAGGGAAACCCCAATGAACACTGACGTGAGCACCACACACCCCAAAATGTACTGTCTACGTAATTGAGAAGCCTCAGCCATGGTTCAATGTACATATTTAATCTGCATATTTAATTAATATGTACATATTTAATGATGCCATCATGCACGTGCTCTCTCCCGCCCTCCTCCTACTCATAGCTCTGCCTTCATCTATTTCAGCATTTTTACTAGTTGAGTTACCCCCACAAGATGGCAAAGATGTCCACCAGTAGCTACAAGCTTACATCCTGTCAGCTTAGCCACCTAAGAAAGAGAATGTCACTTTCCCACCAGTGTTTGAAAATTAAATTAGTAGAGGAGAAGTAGATTATGAAGGGCTTTGTGTGCATATCAAGGGTTTTGGCTTCATCATGAAAGCCATAGGGAACCATTGAAAATTTCCAAGTTGGAAATATTCACTCTCCATAATAGACAATGTAAGAGGGTAGCAAGAGTAAAAGCATGGAGATGAGTTGGAAAGTAGTTGCAGAAGTTTAGGTGGGTCATTAGATCATGAACTATAATGATGGCAACAGAGACAGAGAGGAGAATTCTGAATCAAGAAATCGTTTTGAGGTCAAATTGATAAGATATGGCTACTTCTATTGGGAGGAGAAGTAGAAAGAGTGATTCAGGGTATTTCTAAGTTGAGCAAATTAGATCTTCGCGGAGTTACTTGAAACTGGTAATCTAAGAAGAATGTCGGTAGGAGGAAGTGAGGAGTTCAATGGACAACTTGAGTATGACCTGTCTCCACAAGTAGAGATGCTCATAGTTGGAAAGATGTCCAGAGCATTGTAGAACTGTGGAGACCAGAGATACAGTGTGAAAAAGAATTGAGGACAATTCACAGAGGCACACTTCAAGTGGGTAACTGACAAATTAGAACAAATTCAGGGCAGGAAGCCATGATGATGAGGTGCCTGAGAGTTAGTATCCAGTGGCCAGGTATTTTATCTGTCTGTTTCTTATTATTATGGTGAATAATTAAAGTATTTCAATGAGTGCAGGGCTTTCTCAGGAGTACTAAATACTCAATGAAAGGAAATTGTTATTAAGAATCAAAGAAGGGGGCTTCCCTGGTGATGCAGTGGTTGAGAGTCCGCCTGCCGATGCAGGGGACACGGGTTCGTGTCCCGGTCCTGGAAGATCCCACGTGCCGCGGAACGACTGGGCCCGTGAGCCATGGCCGCTGAGCCTGCGCGGCCGGAGCCTGTCCACCGCAAAGGGGAAAGCAAAAAAAGAGGGCCGCCCGCCGACCGAAAAAAAAAAAAAAAAAAAAAGAAGAATCAAAGAAGGAAAGAGTTGCTTGGCTCTAAAAAACAAATAATATGGCAGCTGGTAACGGATCAAGTGATGCACTAATGCATGTACATGTATATCAAATCATACTGTTGTACACCTTAAATATATTATATAATATATTATATTATATATTATATATATTATATTATATATATAATATATTATATATATTATTAAATATATTATAATTTTGTCAATTATACTTCAATAAAGCTGGAGAATTATCTTAAAAGTCATTAAAACTATTTCCAAGGGATAGAAAAAGAAATTTTCTGCCTACAAATAAGGCACCCTGAGAACACTCCCCACGACTTAAATAACCCTGCTCATGCCCTTTGGGATTTTGTAGAAATACATTTCAAAGGTAAAAGAAAAGCAATATCTAGCAATGTGCATTAGACCCAGAGAAAATTGAAAACTATAACGTCAATTGTCCTCTATTTGCAACTGAATACCTTTTGCATAAGCCTAGTGAGGCTCGTCAGGCTAATGAAATTTGGGACTTGGTCGCATTTCTATAGAAAATGAATTAGAGATGAGACTCACAGAAATTTTAGTACTGGGAAATGCCTTAGAGATGTTTGGTACAACCCACTTACTTTATAAATGTGAAAGTGAAACCCAGAGAAGTCAAATGACATCCTCAAACCCTGGAAGCTCGTTTTAGTAAAAGAGTAACTGCTAGAACCAAGTCAACTTGGAGATGTCTGTTCTCTTTCACTCTGTAGAAAATACACCGCTGCGGTTGGTGCCGATCTGCAGGAATGGGATACCCTTCCAATGCGGGTCACACATGAAAAAGAAATAATGATTTGATCTATTTGTAAAGGGTTAGCTTTCCTTTTCTCAGTTTGCAGAGAAATATGAAGCATTCAAGTTTTCTCTAAAAATCAGTAATAGGAAACACACTCTTTTCGTAAGCAAGCATTTAAGAACTTGTCTGGGCCCCTGAGAAAGGCAGAGACCAAACAGAGAAGACAGAAGATCAGAGAGAGGAAAAGATACATGTTAGGATGTAATAAGGAATAGGAAAGGTAGAAGAGGAAGAGGGGGGAAAGTAAGAAAAGAAGTAGAAAAGAGCAATAAGAGAAGACAGGAAGTAATAGAAAGAAAAAGGGGAAAACTCAAACGGAAACCATTAATCCCAATATTAGGAAGAAAGTGAACATATAAGGTGAAGCATACTCCAGAATCAGAGAAAGAGCACATTGGTGTACGAGGTGCACTTACTGGATCCTGTAATATTGTATGAAGAGTTATTGCTTGGCCATACATTAGAGAAATGACATTAGAGAAAATCATGTCCAGTTAATACTATCCTTTGGACAGTATTTTCTATTTATCATTAAGAACAACAGTATCTACCATTTTTAAAGCTCCTACTGTGTACCAGGTACTCTACAAGGGTCAGTGCTAACCTTCAGAATATGTGAGTATTATCATGTTTCCTGACAGAAAGCGAAGGTCTTGAGAAGTAACTTGCCCAAGTTCACCAGGAAACAGCTTTCTTCTTTCCATTTAAAAGTGTTGTTATATGAGGAATAAGGCTAGTTTCTCCCCAAATAAATCAAGAAGATTTTACAAGTTGTAAAGTAAGAACTTTGATTTTAGAAATCCTTTTGTTCTGTAATTCAGCACCAAAAACAATTCTCAGAACATTTTGAGCATTCAAACCACATTTGTTGAATGAATAAGTAAGTGGATGGCTGGGTGGATCCACCAGTATTTGTTGAGAATTATGCCTCCCATACTGGACACTGAAGATACAGAGGTGACTAGATATGTAAGCAATTATAAGATATTTTGATGAAAGTTGAGGCTGTAATTAGAAAACCCGAGTAAACCAAACAAAGACGCAGTTTCTAGGGTCCTAGACCCTGAATTGTAATTTCTTGGAGGTGGGAGGATTGTAATCTGTAGTGTAAAAATTTCCCCAGGTGACTCTTATACACATTATTGTTGAGAACCATCACTAGGTCCAGGATTTCTTAACTTTGCCCAAAGATAATATCCCCAAAGGATAAGCATACAAGTCCAGGGTCCCAGCCCAGACCAAGAGAATCAGAATACCTTGGGTTACTGTCTGTGTCTTCCTTCCTTCCTGGTCAGCTAGGACTTGCTGGGTATGTGATAAATTGCAGAAAACGAATAACAAAATTGTAGGGGTGAGTATTGCCCAGCGTACTGAGGACAGCCCTGGTTGCGATTTTCTTCTTCAAGATGACCCCTGAACAAGAATTCCTAATGTAATTACCTTAATCATTCATTAGAAACTTTCTCTCTGCAGGGCACTGGGCTTAGATCATTCATTCAAACAGCATCTCATTACATTCTCACCACAACAGGAGGAGGTCAACATTCTTAGCATACTCTTGTTAGAAATGGGGAAAGTGAGGCTCCAAGACCTTGAGAAACATGTCCAAGGTCACCCAGCTAGGTCTGAGAAAGCCAGAATTCAAATCCAGGTCTGCCTAGCTGGAACTCTCCATCAGCAATTACTATGATCCTTTATCAACCACATTTTTGTTTATTCTGCTCCCAGCCTCTCACCCGCCTGGATTTCCAAATTTTCCCTGGTTGCCCTACAACAAGCCTCCCCAGGAAACTTTTTCCCCCAGGCTAACTATGACCTTTAGCTCTTGATAAGATGTGCTAAGGTGTCTCTGCTTTCCCGTGAAGCTAGACTAACAGCGGAAATTGGGAGGCTAATTAGGAAGTTGTAGGATCATAGGTAAGTTTTGTAACTGCAGACAAGCCCTCGGTTATTTAATCTGTCAAATAGGGATATTGAAGTATACCTTGCTAGGCTGTTGTGGGAATGAACCAAATAACATAAATAAAGAAACTTGCACATGTCCGTCAGGGCTCTGACAGGTATTAATTCCCTCCCCTTCTCCGACTGCTGGAGCTGAACTTTGCACTAAATCTGAGTGGCAGAGAGTTCTATTGTCACCAGGAATTAGCTTGAGTGCAAGAAGACTCAGGCTCATAGAATGCTTTCAGATCTATTTTAAGGGCATTAAAGACAATGACCTTCCTCTCATCCATCTATATCCCCGCCCCCATCACAGTGCCTGGGGCTGTGTCTGGCATATAACAAGTATCAAATGGGTATTTGAATGAAAGACTTTCCTATGAAAACATGGCAAGCCTGGTCACGTTCACCATCTATCTTAAGTCTCCTTGCAAGTGTGGAGAGTTTAGCCTAGAGGTTTAAAGCATGGAGGCTAGAGTCAGACCACTTGGGATTAAACCCTTTCTCCTCCACTTACTATCTGTGTGACCTGGAGGAAGTTACATAACGCCTCTGTGTCTCAGTTTCCTCATCTGTAAAATGGGGATGAGATACCAACCAACATCATAGTGTTGTCATGACAACATAGTGAATTAATAAAGTGTTTAGAACAGTGCCTGGCAGATGGTACATGTGATAAAAAGTCAGTTATTATCATTGTTATAATCATCCCATCTTATGGATGAGAAAGCTAAGGCTCAAATGATTTGTCTGCAGTCGTAAAGTAGCTCTGTGGCATGACTGCTGTCTTGGACACCTAGCCATAGGCTCCGGCCATAAGGGGGGCTTCTCAAGTTTTCCCTTGGGATTGGAGAAGTGCTGCGGAGGGTGGAAGGCAGGAAAGGAAAGCAAAAGTCAAGCATTTTCCAGAAGGGATCAGCTTATCCCTTATCCCTGGGGAGCTTATAGCTCTCCCCATCTTCCTCGACCTCCTACCCCCATACGTACATTTCAAGCTGCTATTCTCATAGTCTGCAAGCAACGGGATGCCAAACACCCATTGAAAGAAATGCCCTGCGCTGAGGACCCATGGTCTCAACACAGCTTTATTAAAAACTAAGTCGCAAATTATAACACTCACTGGGGAAGACTTGCTTTCCTCCCAATTACAGTTAATAGAAGAAAATTAATGTAGCAATTAATGTGGCTGTTCTTACAGCCCAATGTAATATGTGCAGGGACACAGCTCCCATTATAACCACGGCCTGATGACAGAACCAGGGCCTAGAGCTTAGCAAAGTTTTGCTTTGCCTGTGTTTAAACTCTCAGGTCATAACTTACTTAAGAAACACACAAAAGAAGAGATTATTTAACATTTTAGAGGTTCCCATGAGCCATAAATCATTTTCACACGTGCCATATTTGTTGAAAAGGACAGAACACATTCAATTTTACAGTATATTAAACTTCATCTAATTTGAACGTAAGAACAGGCCAGCAAAATAAATGACCAATTTCTGAAGCAGAAATTACCATTTGGTTGGTGCCATTACAGAGCTGCTGGTATTTTATCATGTTCTTAACATAACATTGCTTGTCTAGCGATGCATAGTTATAATGCTATTCAAAATTAGAAGGCGGTGAAAGAGAAGTGCATGCGTTTTTTTTTTAACAGGTGTCATTTGTCAGATGTTATTCGGAGGGCTTTGTGCTGATGATAATATGCAGATTAAAGGAGAAGCAAATCGGGAAAAAGGAGCCGCCAGGAGGAAAGAAGTCCCCTCTCTTGGGCTTCTAGGAGCTCCAGCTGTCAGGGAGAGAGCGATGGCCAGGTGGCCACAGCCCCCAAACACAGATAACAGTAATTAATTTGCCCTGACAACGTCCAGGGAAAGGAAGTTGGTGGTGTTCGACAAAAAGAAAAATGCCACCCGGAATTCCAATGTGGGGTCTTAGCCTGTATAGTAACAACTGTAATAACCACTGGCAGGTTGCCGGGTCATCTACGAAATGTTTCACATCCATTATCAGGCTGGATGGGCAAAGAAAGCCCCAGAGGTCGTCACCTCGTTCCCTGATTAAACCTGTGTTAGAGGGAATTAGACCTAGGGTTGATAAAGTAAAGGAACTTGCTGGAGTGGTCACAGGTAGGAAAGGCAGAGCAGGGATGCAAAACCAGGCCGATCAGCCTTTATTCATCAATTTAGCCGTTCATTCGACAAATGGTAAGCTGCCAGGCTCTGTGCCAGGTGTATGAATAATACAGAGCTTGGACCCCGACTCTCTGGAAAGCTCATGGTCTAAGGAGCCCTAAGCTGAGCACATGAGTTAAATGAATGGATTTGGAATTAAACTGCCTGGGTTTGAATCCCAGTTTGTCACTTAAAAACTGTGTGACCTTAAGCAGATTACTTAACCTCTCTGTGACTCACTTTTCTTCTCTGTAAGGAGGACACACTAGTAGCACCTATAGCACAGACTCATGAAAGTGAAATCGGTTAAGCTGCACCTGGACAGCGCCCAGCTCACTGTCACTTATTATCTGCTTTACGTCCAACCTGTACATTCTCTGTCACTGGCTAATCCAAGTCACCATCATCTCTCACCTGGAGTTCTCTGCCTCTGACCTGGTCGTCCAGGCTCCTCGGTCAATTTTGCATAGAAACCCCCCGGGGGAAATCTGTGGAGAGAAAATCCGATCACGCTGTGCCTTCTTCCCATTTCCCTTTGGATGAAGTTCAAACTCCTTATCCTGGCTAAAAAAAGGTCTCCACAATCAGACCCCTGTCCACCTCTCCAACATCTTTCTCTCACTACCCACCCTCTCTAATCTATTCTGCTCTCCACCATACTGAATGACTAACCACTCCAGAGTTTTCTAACCCGTCTCCCATTTCTTTGACTTTGCAAAAGACAATCTCTCTTCCTAAAAGTCTCATTCATGTTTAAGCTTAAAGAGCCCCTCCTCTGGAAAGCCAACCCTCATGCTCAAGACTAGCTGAGATGCTGCCATCTTTGCTCCCTGAATTTGGTTCCTGGACCCAATTCCGTGTGTGTGGGAAAGCTTCCTCATACCAACCAGCAATTCTCAGATACCACCAGGGTGTCCAAGAATTCAACTCAACGCAACTCAGTTCTGACGCTATTTACCCAGAGATAGAATCAGATTCCACAGGTTAAGGGCTCAGCCCCACAAGACCACCCTCAACTTCAGATGCCGATCGCCAGCCCAGCTTGTCACCTGTAATTGATCCCCTCCCTGGGTTCTATTAATTTGCTAGAACAGCTCACAATACTCAGGAAACCCATTTACTCACTAGATCATCAATTTATTACAAAGGATATTAAATGATATAAATCAACAGCCAGATGAAGAGATACACAGGGTGAGGTCCTGAACAAAGGAGCCTCTGTCCTCAGGGATCTTGGGACTTGATACAGTGGCACTGAGGCAGGAGATAGACAGGCCCCAGGCTGAGCAGCTGGAGTTTGTCCCCCGTGGAAGAGCTGAACCCCGCCCACATAAAAGACAGAGACCACATATTTCTCATTCTCAAGGTCAAGGAGACCTTCCCGAGTATACATGTGCAGAAAGCCTCCTTGGAGGTCAAAAAGGGAGCGATGTCAACCTTCCCATAGGCCTCTTCACTAGAACCCATCTTGGCTAAGAGATGTGCACGCACGCATGGGAGGATCCTGAGATAAACCAGATACGGACTCAGAACCAGGCAAAGCAAGATGATTGGCCAAAGGAAACCTGGAAGAAATGCCCCATAAAAGTGATACAAACTACCACGAGGGCGCAACTTTCTCTCTGAGTCCACCCATGTATCTATGTATCCACACGTACTCTTTTCCCTCCTAATAAACATTTTACTTGTTTCACTACTTTCCATTTCTTTGTGGAAATTCATTTTCTGCAAAGCCGAAGGGCCAGAGGCCTTGTCACTGGCCACTGTTCCTGGTGGTCTAGTGGCTCTCACTGAAGCAGACTGACTTCAGTCTCTGGCTGGGGAAATGAAATCATGCTTCAAGCCACTGCAGGCCGAGGCCACTTGAGATCAGCACATGGAAGGGCTCTGGTTTCCCAACCTGGAAATTCTCAGAACCCCTGCTTTTGGGTGTTTATGGAGGCTTCATTATATAGGCATGATTTGATTAACTCATTGGCCATTGGTGATTGTTTCAACATCTAACCCCTCTCCCCTCCCTGGAATTCAGGGGGTGGGACTGAAACTTCCAATGCTCTATTCACAGTTGGTTCCCTTGGCAACTAGCCTCCAACCTCAGGTGCTTTCCAAAAGTCACCTTCATGACATAAACCCAGCTGTGGAAAGGGCCTTGTTATGAATAACAAAACACCCATTTCACTTTTATGGCTCTGAAGTGTTTTCAGGAACTGAGGACAAGAGACCAAATATGATAATAAAAGGTGCTCTCATTGCTCTTATCACTCAGGAAATTCCAAGGGTTTTGGGAGCTGTGATGAAAACCAAATACATATGAGAAATATATTTTGGTCATCTGAATGACCAAACAAGTGTATTTCTCACAAACCACAATACCACACTCCCATGGCACCTTGTGTTTCCCTTATCATAGCTCTTCTTATACCATAATAAAATTATTGGCTGTCTTGTTTATTCCTCCCAATGGAGTATGCGTATCAATAGAGTCGGGACTGTGTCTTTCAAGTTCTCCGCTTATATCCCAAGTACCAAGCACAGGACCGGGCACAGAGAAAGTTTGCAATATTTATTCGTTGAGTAAATGATTGAATAAATGAGACCCAGCAGCCTCTGAGCTCGGACCTTGACCTCATCCTCTGTAACACCCACAGTAAGGTGAGAAGGGGCTCAGGGCTTGTGCTGTGTGCCAAGGTGTGCCAGGCTGAATCAGGGGTCCCTGCAAGCCTCGGATTTATGCCTCCCAGATCACATAAATCATCATGCGGCAATCTGGCTCCCAAGATGGAGAACCTCCTAAGCTCAGAGCTCTCTGCAAAGGGGCCACTGGAATTAGGCATAAATCCACTTCTCGATTGAATAAGCAAACACCCCACTGCTCAAAATGGTTTACTAAATTACAATGAACAATGGTAGGCTTGGGAGATGCAAGCGTGGACCTGCTTAGCAAGCAGACCTCCTCTAACCATATGGCTTCCTCTGCCTCTGCCCCTCTATGGTACCACCTGTGACTTCTCTCCACCTGCTCGGTACAATCAACATTCATGGAGTCCCCACATCTTGCCAGGTTAGGTGCTTACACATGTATTAGCTCATGTAAGTAAGTTTAATCTATCCAACAACCCCAGAAATTTGGTATCATTTTTTTCTCCCATTTTTCAGGTGAGGGAACTGAGGTTCAGAGAGGTTAAGAAACACCCAGTATCATACAGCTAGTAAGAGGCACAGTTGAGATTCAACCTGCAAAATATCCGTCAACAAGCCCAAGAATATGTCTACTGCAGACCAGATTCTCTGTTGTAGTGTTTCTTTTTTTCGTCCATAAATACCTCTTTCCACTTCCTTTTTTTATGCTTTTTCTTTTACTTTTTTTTTCCAGCTTTACTGAAGTGTCATTGCTATACAAAACACTGCATATAATGAATGTGTACATTTTGAAGAGTTTGGACATATATACAGTGGTGTTACCAATACCACAGTCAAGGTAATAAAAATATCCATCACCTCCCAAAGTTCCCTTTATTGTTTTTTGATTGTTTGGGTTGTCTGTTTGTTTTTGGTGGTAAGTACACTTAAAATGAGATCTACCTCCAACACATTTTTAAACGCACAGTACCCTATTATTAACTATCTGCACTATGTTGTACAGCAGATCTCTGGAACCTTCCCATCTGTATAACTATAACTTTATATCCTTTGAACAATAACCTCCCATATTCCCTCCCCTATCCCCCCATAACCACCATTCTATTGGCTACTTCTTAATGTTAGATTATTTTAGATGTCTTATATAAGAGGAATCATGCGGTATCTGTCCTTCTGTGACTGACTTATTTCACTTAGCGTGATGTCTTCCAGGTCCATCATGTTGTTGTTTTTCTTTCTCTTCTACTTGCATGAGTCAGGATAGGGTAGGTTATGCTGAAGTGACAATACCCCATATCTCAATGGCTTAATAGAACAGAAGCTTTTCTGTTTTTTGTTCAACCTCCACATTTAATACAGTCAAGCTCCAAGTCTTTACTACACATAGACACTCAGGCACTTAGGCTGACAGTCTCTGCCCTTCTGTAGGGCATCGTTTGGAACGCAGGGTCATCTTGATCACTAGGCAGGAAAATAGAGAGAATGGAAAGTTTAGCACGGACGATTGATGGCTTTGACTGAGAGGTACACCTGACCCTTCTGCTCCCAAGCCACTTGATAGGACATAATTAGTCATGTGGTCCCACATCCCCACAACAAGATTCAGAAGTACAGTCTTCCATGTGTTCTAAAGGATATAACATTTTATTGATGAGTACTGCACCACAGGCTTCTCCCCCTCTTCTTGTTCTCACTCACTTACAGAGGTGAAGCCAAGCACACATGATCCCTGCACTCAGGAAGCTTACTTTATGATTAGGGACACATATGTTAATTCAATAAGTGTGCAAGTAAACCAGTGTCCAGTTCTGTGAAAGATAAACGAACGGCTTTATGAAAATCTATAACAGAAGTGTGATCTAATCTGGCAATAAGGGAAAGCTTTTGTTCAAGTGAAATTTTTGATGGCAAGCCACAGAATCCAACTCTGGCCAAATTAAATAGAGAAGGAATGTAATCAGAGGCTATTGGGTAGATCACAGAAGTGAATCTACACAAGCCCTGATTCTTTCAATTTGAAATCTGGGACACGTACTTTTGTTTGGCGAAATAATGTCTCTTTTGTGGCTCAAAGAAATTCTGGAAACAAAAGTATCTGGCTTCTACAGATGCCAAAAAAGAGTGACAAGTGTCCATTGCAGCTACTCTGAGAAAGTAATAGTGGAGCTGAGATTTAAGGGAATAACAGGATCTAACAAAAGGAATAGGAAAGGGAGCAATAATCGTATACTTTCCTGTTCCCATCTAAAAAATACAATTACATACAAAAGTAGAGAAGATAATATAAAGAAACTCCATGTACCCATCACTTTGCTTCAACAATAATGAACCCCACATGGTTTCATTTATACCCTCATCCACTTTTCCCTGCCTATGTATAATTATAATATACCTACATATCCCAGACACCATGCAAATAGTTTATTTGTATATATATTATTTATTTTGATATCTTTATTGGAGTATAATTGCTTTACAGTGTTGTGTTAGTTTCTGCTGTACAACAAAGTGAATCAGCTATATGTATACATATATCCCCATATCCCCTCCCTCTTGAGCCTCCCTCCCACCCTCCCTATCCCACCCCTCTATATCATCACAATGTATATATAGTTATTAAAAAATAACAACTTATTTAGGAAAACAACATAACCCTGATGCAATTATCACACCTAAATATACAATAATTATTTGTTATCACCAAATACCCAATTAGCATTTACATTTCCTTGATTGTCTCAAAAATTGTTATTCAGTGCAATTGATCTGACTCCAAATGAAGTCCATATCTTGTGACTGATTGACATGTCTCTTATCTCTCTTTTAAGATGTAGGTCTATCCTCTATATATTTTCCTTGTAATTGTTAAGAAGGCGTTGACACAAAGTCAGATATAGGCATAGATACGAAAAGTACCTAGACATAGTTATAGGCAAAAACATAAATATAGACAGCTAGAAAAAAAACTGAGTCACGTGTTTCCATAGTTTGAATTATGCCAATTGTTCCTCTATCTCTTGTATTTCCTATAAATTTGTGTAGACCCAGATGCTTGATCAGATTCAATTTCAAGTTTTTGGAAGTACACATCATGGGAGATGTGTACTTCCATTAGAAGGCACGTCATTTTTGGTTGTCTTCATTTTTATCACGCCATTGCTAATCAATGACTAGACCAATTATTTCATTAGGGATTGCAAAATGGTGATGTTTGTGTTATACTATATCTTCTTTGTTCATTAGGCGGGATGCAGAGTTAATATAGGAAATTCAGGATAAATGCTTAATTCTTCCCTTTATTTACCAGTTTTCAAAACAATGAATTGGTTCTTCAGCATTTTCCAATAGTAAACAATAGGTTGTTTATTTTTTTAGAATCATCATGAACTCATGAATTTAAAAATACTTGATGCAATTTAATTTATTGAAGTTAGGATCCTTGTTTTTTTCCTCTAGTGGTCCCATTTTTGGCCAGAGGGATCTTACCATGTTGGTTTCTGAGTCCTTGTCTCAACCCTACAACTCTCTGATAGCTCTCTTGCTTTCTAGAAAAACAATATACTTCAGGCTTATATTGCACATTTTCTCCCATACTCCTGGATTTAGCTATTTTGCCAATCAGCCTTGGCTGCTCTGAGTGAGAAATGGTATTTAGAGATAATAATATGAGCAGTAGAAGTATTCATTGCCAATGAGTTGGTCATTGTTTCTAGGCCTTTTCAGTGGGCTCCCTTCATACTTATTCATCCTCTTCTTCCAGACCTTCTTGACATCAAAGACTATGAGCTTTTACCACTATGAAAGCAGCTCTTTTGCCCCTTTCCCATTTGCCCATTTCTGTTCCCCTGTAACCTTAAAAGAACCTAATTATAGGAATGAGATCACTAGGCAATTTAACCTAACTCTTGACTTATGCTGTCCTGAATGCACACCATGCCTCGTCTAACCTGTTGATTCTTTTCCCAGAAAAAATAAAGTAAGAATGAAGAATTAAGTAGTTAGAGAATGCTTAGCCCTCTACCCTCAACAGCCCCCTAAGGAATCCTGCAGGCAGATCACCCAGGCAAGATAACATCAGAAGAGAGAGTCAGCCAGTCTGCGTGCAGTGGAGATTGGTGCAGGACCGAACTTCTTGCCTCTGTGACTCACTGAGATTCTTCCCCCTATTTTTTTCCTTTAAAAAGTGTCATGGCTGAGCAGAATCTTGGGAATTGGTCTCTGGACACGAGCCTACCTTCTCCCCAGATTGCCAGCCTTTCTGATTGAAGCATCTTTCCTTTCTACTGCACTTGCCTCTTGAATTATTGGCTTTTGGGCGGTGAGCAGCCAAACCTGGGTTCAGTAACGACTGCTTGTTGCTGGAGTCTAAGCAACAGTCAGTAGCAAACGTAAAGGCTGGTGGTGAAGACATTGCAGGTGGCCAACCATCGAAAGCAGACCCCCCCGCTTCCCTGGCCAAAGGATTCATTCCTCTTGAGTTGACAAGAAGTTTGAGCACAGTGTCCTTCTTCTACCAAGCAGGGGGCTGGGGGGAGAGCCAGGAAAAGCCTCAAGTCCCTGGTTGGGAAGTAAGTCATTCCTCAGCTCTTCTCTGCACCTCTACCTCCTGATCCAACCCTCCCTCATCACTCACAAAGCTATTATAGCAACCTCAGAACTCTTTTTCCTGAAGTCTATAATCAAAGTTCCAGCCACTGTAGCTGTTTTAAAGTATCGGTGAGATCCTACCTCTCCTTTACCCAAAACTCTCCAAAGGTTCCTCCTCTTTCCCAAAGTAAAAGCCTAAATCCTCGCAGTGACATATAGGGCTGCTCCTTGTCAGTGTCACCACCTCTCTGGGACTTGTCGGACTGCTGTATCCCAAGTGCCAGCCGTGTAGAAGACACTCAACAAACGTTTGTCTAGTGAAGAGTAAATGAGGCAGAAGTCCCTTGCAGGGCAGTACGCTGAGACTGACATGATAGGAAATGGCTCTCAATGATCCCTGCCTCCTGGCGTTCACAGCTTTGTATAATCTCTTTCCCTTGAGTGTGGGTGAGACCTGTGACTTAATTCTAACCATTAGAATAGGGCAAGGGTGATAGCATGTATGTGATTATGTGTATATGATTATGTACTAAGATTGTAGTGTTCATTTTGCTGAGGTCTCTCTCTCACACCCTATTGGCTTTGAATGAGCAAGTTGCCATATTGTGGGCTACCTATGTTGAGAGGCTCACGTGCCAGGAACTGAAGGCAGCCTCCAGCAATAAACTGGCTTATAATCAGTCTTATAATCATAAGGAATTGCCGTATTCCGACAAAGGCAGTCCGTTGCTGATTGCAGCCCCAGCTGACACCTTGACTACAGCATTATAAGCATCGTTATGAGTGGAGGTCATAGCTAAGTCATGCCTGGCTCACAGAACTATAAGATAATAAGTGTGTGTTGCTTTCAACCACTAAATTTTTGATAATGTGTGTGCAGGAATAGAAACTAACACAAACAGGCTAATACTCATGGTCTGTTATCCATCACATGGAAGATTCTAGGTCTAAGATAGTGTATCAGTTAGCTTATGCTGTGTAACTAGCCATTGCAAGAACTCAGTGGCTTAAAACGACAGCATAGTTAGTTTATGACTCTGGCTTAACTGTGGTTTAACAGTTAACCCAAGGGTTTCTTGTGGTCTGGGCCAACAGGATCCATCTCTGCTCAACTCTCCCAGGCATCTTTGGGTAGCTAGCATTCAATCATATTTTGAGCTCCTACAATGAACCAGGACTTATAATTAATTCTTCCATTTATACAAACCACTCTCTCATTCTGATGCATAATCTTTTTATACAACTAGCACAAACATACCTAAGCCCACGCGTGCATGCACGCACACACACGCACACACACACACACACATCTTATTCTTTTAGATCCCCTTATCTTTTTACATTTTCTTTCATGCTAGTCAAGTGAATCTTAAATAAAAGAAGCCTTTCAAAATTGCTACTCGCATCTAAACTAGCTCTGTGGAAGAGAAGAAAGCACTTGCCACACAAAACGTTCTGGAAACCAGGCTTCAGGGGCTAAAGGTGTGTCCACTGTCGGCCACAGAGGAGTCTGTGCTATGTCCCTTTTCATGGGAATCTGAAGAAGAGATAAGATTTTAGTAGGATCTTCAACTTTTAATTTTCTCTGGAAGAATTGAAGTTCTGGTTTCCCACGAGAATTTTGTGATGGAAGTAAGTATTGGGATTACTTGAATGAATTAATTCACTCAACAGAGAGGTATTCATCCTACATGCCAGGCACTGTGCTGGGTGCTTACCGTGGGTAGCGGGCAGAGATCTGCCCTTATGACGCTTATTCTCTAGTGAAGTGAGATGGATGTTTCATAAGTCAACACATAGATGTATCAATATAAGACACTTTTAGAGTTCAGTAAGTGTTATTTTGGACATAAAGTAGGGTAAAGGGGTAGAGTGTGACAAAGGGAGACGCTAGTGTGGTTGCTTTCTATAGGGGGTTCTTTCTGTGTTTCTCAACCCTACCCAGAACCCATCTGTGAAGCAAGGCAGCCCAAGCAAGGAGACTTAGATCTCTCATGCAAGTGGGAACCATGGTGAGAAGAATGGCAAAGGTGAAACAGATACAGCTAAGACATGTGCCTAAACAAAGCCCAAAGTCACGGATCAAAATTTGGGGATGATGGGGGCTTGGGAAACAGAGGAATCCCGACAGAGATTGTCAATCCTGGCTTCCTATTGGAATCACTGGGGAACAATTTTTTTTTATCCTCTTTTTGATGTGGACCATTTTTTAAAAGTCTTTATTGAATTTGTTACACGATTGCTTCTGTTCTATGTTTTTTTGTCCATGAAACATGTGGGATCCCAGCTCCCTGATCAGGGATCAAACCCGCACCCCCTGCACTGGAAGGTGAAGTCCTAACCACTGGACCACCAGGGAAGTCCCTCACTGGGGAGCTTTAAAACATAACAATATTTGAGCTCCCAGGCCCAGTGAATCTGATGCCATCGGTCTCAAGTGGGACCAGGGCATCAGCCTGTAATAAAGGCTCCCCTGGGGATCTTAATAGGAAGCCATGGACGAGAACCACTGGGTCAAGGACCACCCCAAAGGCTTCATCTCTCTTGCTACAATCCACGTGAAACTCTGAATTCTCAGCTTGCTTCCCACACCCTTTTCTTAATTATCCTGTTGTTGATCTTGTTTCCCTGACTCCAGCAGTGACTGACTCCAGAGTTCTAGCCTCTTCTCTCAGGAAGTTTTCCCTGTCTACTGCAGCCTGATGATCCCAGCTTTCATGCATAATGTAATGCAGGAAGAATCACAGCATGAAGGAAGAATGCAAATTCTGGTGTCACAGAGGAAGAATGCAACAACGTGATGGAAAAGCCAGCAGGGGAATTCAAAAGATGCAGTGCTATAAAGAAATGTGGTATAGGGACAACAAGGCTACCTATGTCAAAGACCCTGGACTAGAGTAGCTTAATCCAGTACAGTGGTTCTCGACGTGAGATCCCCAGACCAGCAGCGTCACCATCACCTGGGAACTTGTTAGAAATACAGACTTCATACCTCTTTGAAGCTACTGAATTAGAATCTCTGTGTGGGGAAGGGTGGAGTACAGGAATCTGTGTTTTAGCCAGCCTCCGGATAATTCTCAGGCGAACCCAAGATTGAGAACCATTGTCCTAGTGGATGTTCAAAATGATGGCCATGCGAAAAATTAAATTATTCTTTGAGAAGCTGATGCACGTATGATGCCTGTTAAACAGATTTCCACCAACCCATCTTCAGTCTACAACCCCGTGGGTGTGATAAAGATTCTCTCCTATTTACTTGACCTATTCTCGGTTCTTCTGTTCATTCATAAGAAATTACTGAGCACTGGCTTCATCCTGAGTGCACAGTGCCTGCCCTCTCTTAGTGGGGGAGAGCTGTGAACAAATCGTGACAACACAGAGTGCAGGAGTCCATAGACCTCGACCATGTCTTTGAAGCCCAGCAAAGGGAGGAGCTGCCTGGAGCACCTACAAGATTCCTAGAGAAAGTCTGCTTGATCTGTGTCTTGCAAGGGGGCAATCATTCCCAAGACTCAGAGTGGGACCCGGGAGCCTGGGCAGCAAAGGGCAGAGACAGAAAAGAACACTGCATCTCAAGGCACAGAAGGCCCCTCGAATGTCAAATGTGGCCAATTTCAGAAATGGAATGAGGAGACCTGAATGCTGGGATCTGGTGTACACAAGAAAATGCTTTTAATCAAGATTCTGCTGCAGTTGAATTTTGCACAGGGAAAGTATAGACTTTTCAGTCTGGGCTCACCCTCTCCTACCATCGGATCCTTCAGTAAAACCTGTCAGTTCCTGAGATCAATATTTCTGTTTCTTCTCCTCAGCCTGTCTCCCAGTTTCTCTTATCACGATGCTTCAAACAGGGCCTGTATCTTTCTCAGCTCGCACCTGTCAGCGCTTGCTAGAGAGAGGTAAGAGTCTGTTATGGAAAGTGGGCCAAGGCCTCAGAGGTGCCTTTCTTGCAGTGTGTGTGTGCGGGGAGGGTGGCGTGCACACGTGCACAACTTTGGAGCAGAGAGAAGAGGCCATGACAATTTCAGGGACTGTCATCATGGCACATTTTAGGGCAAGAAAGCCACTTAAAAATTATCTTTCTGTTGTAAGGAAAAAAAAAATATATATATATATATAAGAATGTTTATATATGTATAACTGAATCATTTTGCTGTACAGCAGAAATTAACACAACATGGTAAATCAATGATACTTCAATAAAAAATTAAAAAATATAAATAGTGAAGGTAAAAACAAGTAAGTGACCCCAGAGAGTTCAGTGATTTCTCAAAGTCACACAGCAATACTCATGTGGGTAGACAGCACGGAGTAATTAGATGTTCCCAAATTTAACTGCCTATTAAAAAGTCCTGGGAAGCTTTTAAAAGCAGATAGATTGTGAACACCCCTCACACTGGTGGAACTAAAAGTTTTCAGAGAATCTGTGTTTTTTATAAAGCTACCTAGATATTCTAGGAAGAGCCTAGAGCCTGAGATCCATGATATGGGAAAAAAAGCAAAGGTCTTGGCATGTGATTTATTAGCATTATTTTCATTCCAAGTTCTTAATTCATACTGGCAAAAGCCAAAACAGGGATTTATTCTTTGTGAAACTAATTCCAGGATTAACGGTTTCAGGCATGGCTGGATCCAGGCGCTTTGAATAATGTCATCTGCAATCTCTCTTCATCTCTCAGCTCTGCTTCATTCTCAGCTAGGTTCTTCCCACCAGTGGCAAAAATAGTCACTAATGTCTCAGAGTTTGCATTTTATCTTTTTAATGATTCTGGCAGAACAAGAGCATCTCTTTTACAACTCCATCAAAATTATCTGGATTATTGCCCTGCCAGTCTATGCCATGTGCCCATCCCTAAATCAACCACTGTATTGGAGAAATGCTCTGATTAGCCTGGCCTAAACCACATGCCCAACCCTGGATCCAAAAATTTGTGGAACGAGTCCTGCATGATATTCACTATGCGTGGGTCCAAATTTGGGGGCCATAAGTGCTAGAAAGGGGACTAGAACTCAAGGTTCCTGAGTAGGGTCTTCCATTACAACACAAGGAGGGGGCAAGATGTTTAAATATCATCTTCTATCATCATCACGTAAGACCCTGCATTAGCTCTAATGTTGTCTGAGTGATTGACTCCTGGCCCCTTTAAATAGACACAAACACACACCTCAGAAAATCCCAGCTTTAGATGCAGTCTCCTCTCCTTGTTTGAAACAGATCACTGGTGGCTCCCCACTCTCCATTCTGTCCCATGTTGCCGTTTCAGCTGGACACATTCCCAGCATCCCTTGCAGCTATGGGTGGTCATGTGACGGTAAACTAGCCACTGCTAAACTGATTGGGCAGAGGATCCCCTGATCTCTGACATCCTCCTTATGAGATGGGAGAAGGACAGAAATGGGGCAGCTGATCTGAACCACAGAGGAAGCTTCGTGTTTAGGGTGGCAATTCAACCTGCTCACCACCTGTACCCCTGGACGGTTCTGTGAGAGAGAAACGAAACTCCCTTTTGTTTAAGACACTTTAACTTTGAGTTTCTCTATTATAGCAGCTCAGCCTTATCCTAACTAATAAGCCATCCTTGTAATTCATCCAAATCATCTCCCTTTAGCCACTTCCGACCTACTGATCTCCATTCCATCCTTCCTGGATTTTCTAATCCACTGACAGTTTCTTTATCTTAGCTCACAATGTGCCTTAGGACCCTAGCATTGTAGGTTCATTTTCCAGATGGGAAAAATAAGGACCAAAGTCATATGACCTTTTAGTGTTGGAGTGAGGAACAGAACATAGATCCTCTGCCACCAGCTAGTTCTTGGAATTCAGAATTCATTCCTAAATAACTTCTAAATAACTTCACCTCAAGAGATGGCATTCCCAGACATGGACATGACATTCTCATGAGAATGTCAGGACTCTTCAAAACACAAATAAAAATCTCTCCCTATTTAATACATGGGAAAATGAGACCCCAAGACAAAATCAGCTGATTTATCTAATGTTCCCTTTTGAGGCTTTTCCACACAGTGATTTAGAGCAAGGGGTTCATCAGCTGGGCCTAAGGGGTTTCATGAATGAGAAAAGAAGAGAAGGAAAGAGGGGAGGAGAGGGAAGGTGAGGGAGGGAGTGGGGAGAGGAGGAGAGCAGAATAAGAGAAGGCGATTACAGATAACATTGTAGTGAAAAATCTTTGTACATATAGATTTTTTTCTTTTCTTGAACTACATCTAGACATTTTTTGAGGACTTACATATTGGTATATATATGTGTGTACATGTGTTGTATGTATATATATATATATATGCATGTATATGTGTATATGTTGTGTGTTTGTGTGTGTATATATATATATATGTGTGTATATATATAAATATGCTTTTAACTTTACTTTCTTAAAGGAGGGTATTCATTTCTATTGCTTTTTACATATTATTTAAAATGTATTTTAGTATCCATAAGCAGTGTGTCTGTGTAAGTATGTGTGTGTGCGCATGTGTACACACACACACAGGTAAACCACAAAGGTGACAATTGGATTATTTCCCGTCTATTGAGAAAGAACCTTTGTCTCCTATGTTTCATTACAGTTTATTTTTCCTGTCCTAATGACAAAGATGATCATAAAAACCACAATAACCATAATAAATTAGATTGATTGAAAGCTTACTGACACATATTAGGTGCAATGTTAAGTTCTTTTTAGGCCTTTTTACATCCAATCAGGGAGGTACAATTATTCATTCCAGTGTAAAAATCTAGAGACTGAAGTAAATAGAAGATGAGTAACTTAGCAAGTTGGCAAGGATAGAGCCAGAATAGGACCCCATATCTGAGGTGAAAGCTCTACTACGGGAAACAAAGAATAAAAACCAGAAAAAGCTTTGACCAGGTTTTTCCCAGACAGACAATTTTGCAGATGCCTAGGCCCATGTGATGCTTACCTGGAATGCTTTTATGAAGCCAGTACCTCCTCTCCCAGAGGGTACTCCCTAAATAATTAAGGGGGTAACACATATCTTCTTCCATAATGGGGTACCCTCTGTTTGTATGCCCTGGGCATAAGCTACTTTCTTGGTTATCCCTATTCCCACTGTTTTTTATCATCTGAAGTATTGGAAGGATATAGCACAGTAGTCTTCCAATTTCAGCTATTTCTTGCATATCACCAGCATGATTTGGCATAACTGTGCACTATCTGTACTATAATAGTAATATAGCATGTTAATTAAATTAATTATTTTATATTAATTGATATTAATACACTGTGAATGCTACTTATTGAATGCTTATCAAGTGCTAACCATGTATTAACTCACTTCGATTTGAATATAATTCTATACGGTAAGTACTACCCATGCCCACTTCTCAAATGCAGAAACTAGAGGCACAGAGAGTTTAAGTCGCTTGTCAGAGGTCACAGGGCCGGTACATGGTAGAGCCTCCCTTTTAATTTTTAGACCCAACTATAATAATCTACCTATATTTGTCCTAATCCAAATAAACTTTTTTCTTTTTGAATGACCTATCTCTCTTAGTCTCACACTAAACTCAAGATCCATGAACCACAGTTTTGATAGGTTGGTTACATATTTTTTCTAAAACACATGAAAATAAACACATAGTTATTACAATAAAAATGATCTCCATAAAGTCAGCTCACCCGCCTGCAGAAGCGTGAGTGCCCACTTTAGAAAATTCTGATGAGCAGAGAGACCCCCCAACTTTGCCTTAATATCCTGCATTGAAACCCTGACCCTTCCACCTACTGGGTGAATGAATATGGTGGTCTCTTCACCTTCTTGTACTTGAGGTTCCCTGAAGCTTTTCTTCTGTAAAATGGGAATTGGAGCACGTACCTCTGTGAGTGGGGACGAGGAGGGATAATATTTATATGAGAAACATGAAAGCAGCCAATACCATGCTTAGCACAGAGTGATTTTAAAAAAATACTAGCATATTTAGTACCTGTTCTGTGCCCAGAAGTAAGGAAGGTATATATATGCCTTTTGAATACACACACACACACACACACACATGCACACACACACACACACACACACACACACACACAAACATACATTCAAATCCTCAATCTCATAACAGACCTGCAAGATACACATTGCTATTTTAAAAACAGAAAAATAGAATCTGGGAAGCTAAGAAACTCATCCATAATGACACAGCCGGTAAGTGAGGTAGTCAGGACTTGAATCTGAGTCTGCTTGTATCCAGAGATTGTATTCTTTATTATTTCCAAATTGCATTCCATTCATCCTTTATATATTTTTTCAACATCACAGATGGGCATAATTGAGCTGTGTTCCAGACACCAAACTAGGCACTGAACAGAAAATAAGAAGATATGGGGCTTCCCTGATGGCGCAGTGGTTGAGAGTCCGCCTGCCGATGCAGGGGACACGGGTTCGTGCCCCGGTCTGGGAAGATCCCACATGCCGCGTAGCAGCTGGGCCTGTGAGCCATGGCCGCTGAGCCTGCGCGTCCAGAGCCTGTGCTCCGCAAGGGGAGAGGCCACAACAGTGAGAGGCCCACGTGCCGCAAAAAAAAAAAAAAAAAAAAAGGAGATATGTACTTTGCCATTGGGGAGTGCAAAATTTGATGCCTGAGACAGAAGGTTAATCAAATAATCACAGTGTTGGGTGGTAAGTCCACAGGATGTTTTGGGGCCCAGAATTGACAGCTGGGCTATCAGAACTGGACAGAGACAGGAGCTGGGGAAACATTACTCAGGGTTCTTTTAGCTGTTTGCTTCCTAGGCTGGAAATCAGATGGTCTTTACTGGGGTGGGGAGAAAGGGCAGTTAGGGGTCTCTTCCAGCTGATGGAGGCAGGACCTAGTGCAGGTGGCGGGCGCCAGCATCACCAGCTCTGTTCCTGCTTATAATCTAACTGAGGGAAATGCATTCAGCTAATGTTATAATGCTGGTCACCTGCCTGAAGCAGCTTCAGCCCAGAGAACAGAATGTTGCAGTCTTTCCGGTCCACTCAACAAACATTCACTGCAGGCTTCCATGAGCCTGGCCCTGTGCCGGACCCTGGGGTCTCAGAGATGCTCTGGGGTCTTGGAGGAAAATGTAGCACAGCCAAAACTGAAGCTGCAGTGTTATCTGGGGTCAGGTTATAAAGGTCCTGAGTGCCAGACCGTGGAGTAGGGGGCATATCTTCTAGGTAATGGGAGCTCTGAAAGGCTATTAAACAGAAAGAGGCAGCATCTCTATGCTTTGCAAAGACCATTCTGGGAGAATCTTGGAAAATGGAGACACATGGTTGGAAGCCCAGGGGTCAGGGAACTCAGACCTGGCAAGTTCACCTGTTTCAATACTTCCAAAAACCAACAAAGTTGGAAAGAGACCAGATTCACATTTTCTTTACTCTGAGGAAGAACTAGAAGTTGAAAAATATGGCTGGAAAAAGTCAGGTCTTTCTCCAGTTGCAAATGGTAGAGATCCAATCCCAACGGACCGCAGCCAAAAGAGACTGTCTTTGTTCACGTATCTAAAATGTGCAGGGATAATTCAGCCTTGGGCAAAGCATCATCTAAAGGCTCAGACAATGTCTTCAGGAATCTGACTGTGTCAGCGCTATCTTCCTCTGCATTAGACCTATTTTAGGCAAACCTTTTCCTCATGTTGACGAGATGGTTGCCAGTAGCTCCAGACCCACCATTATCTCTGAACTTCCAGCAGAAAGAGGGATTCTGTTCCCTAGTGTCTCAAAGACAGCTTTCAGAACTAAGTGTCATTGGTATAGTCAGCCCACCTAAACCTAAATATTCTGGGAGAATGGGTGAAAAATGGTTACCAAAGGAAAATCAGAGTAGTGGTTTTTTGTTTGTTTGGATTTTTTGTTTACTTAAAGAAAAGAAAAATGAATCCTAAGTGAGCAAAATCAATAGATGCAACACTATAATAATGCCCATATTCTATTGATAAGATGGTTCTAAGTCAGTGATTCTCAACCAGGACAATATTGCCCATCCCCGGAGGACCTGGGGCAATGTCTGAAGATAGTTTTGGTTATCACAGTCTGGGGAGAGAGGTGTCACTAGCATTTAGAGAGTAGAGACCAAGGATGCTTTTAAACATTCAACGATGTACAGCACAGGCCCCTGCAACAAAGAGTTATCCAGCTCAGTAAGCTTGAGGAGCAATAAGATATTAACCAGAACTATCACTCCATGAGATAGTTATTATCGCAAAGGGGGAAAGAGTAACTTTACACCGAACAAACCTGGCAGACTCAGCCTTAACCACATGATTAAACCATTAGGGAGATGAGTAGACATCACGTGCCTCTGTGCATTGGATTCGTGCACTGAGAAGAACACAATGGTCCTTGGGTAGCATTTCTGCCAAAAGTGCAAAGCCTGAATCTAACCATGAGGAAACATCAAACAAACCAAAATTCGAGGACATTCTATATAATAATGGACAGGTACTCTTCAACAGTGTCAATGACACGAAACAAAAGAAAGACCGAGAAACGGTTCCCAGTGAAAAGAGACTGGATTTAACGTACAATCCAGGATTTTCTTACTGTAAAGACATTTGGCGGATAATTGATGGAATCTGACTACTAAGGCTTGTACTTAAACAATATTATTGCATCAGTGTTAATTTCCTCATTTTGTAAAAGATTAAACAATAAATAAGAAGGGGAAAAAGTAAGTTGTAGAATATATACATATGTGTGTGTATATATACGTTTGTATGTGTGTATATATATATATACATACACACACATATACCATTCTTTAAAAAAAATACAAATATTAGAGATAAATTTTCTAAGCACAAAATAAAGGTGAGAAGCATCAAAAAGAGTAATCCAGCCTGAAATATCAACAATGCTGAGACTGAAAAACCCTGGGATAAGCGATAAAGTGCCTTGGAACATAGAGAGCTCCCCAGCAGGAAAGGTAACCAAGCAGAACCTGCTTGGCCATTCGTCTGGCAATGCTGCATTAAGGATTTAAGGTCTGGTGAAAGGTCAGACTACATCAGAATGTCTCATCGCTTAGCTCCTCTTTGGCATACAGGCTGCAGGGATCCTACAGGTGGCAGGTAACATATAAGTCATAAGCCTATGCTTATTTAAACTACACATTATCCTCTGCTCTCGCTTATACACGAATACAGATTGGTTCTTCCTCATGAAGGAAAGCATCTCACCAACCAAACTTGGGAATCACTGACTTATTTTTATAAGGCGCCTCTAGTCCTGACATATGATTATTGGAGACATTGAGGCCTTAAAAAATGAAAGCAATTTTGGGGGGACAAGCTTAACAAGGGGAGACTGCAGGCCCTTAGAATTCATTCACGTATTTATTCATATATTCCTTCAGCAAAAAGTTTACCAAGCACTATTCTAGGTGCTGGGAAAAAATAGGAAATAAGATATATTTACCCAACTCTCATGAATATCCAGGTTTGATAGGAGAAGAACACAAACAAATGGAACAGTAATTATAAAATAGCACTAGGAGTATTTTGATAAAATTGTACAGAATGTGCTCTGGAAGCACAGAGTAGTGTTTGCTGAGCCCAACTTGGGTTCAGGGAAGGCTTTCGGGGAGGTGACATTTAAGCTGAAGGATATGAAGGAGGTATCCAGGGGGAGTGAGGGAGAAGGGCCAGGCAGAGGAAGCAGCATGAGAAACGCTTGGAGGTAAGAAAGATCCCAGTGGTAAGCCTTTGCCACCTTCCAAGTCGGCACCACCATACGCCGGGCTGGGAAGAAGAAGGTGCTGGATTTTCTAGCTCTTTGGGCGAACTGGCCAAGAAAGAATCCAGTTTGGGGCCTGACCCATCTGTCTTGATGTTTCCAGCTCTCCAGAAGTGAATAATTTCCCACTTGCTTCTGGGGTGACATTTTTCCTCCCAAACCATGATCTGTAAAATTAGACGTCTCCAGCAGCAATGTTCTCTGAAGGGAAGACTGCGTGCTCTGAGCCCAGGCTGGAAGATGTGTGTGTGTTTCTGTTTTCTGCCAGGAGAGCTGGATGGAACCCAGACACAGCAATTGCCAGAGACATTTGGGAGGAAATAGAGGGTGTGAAAGACACTGGGTTTTCATACGGGAAAGGCTTACATCTTTGATGCCTTGGGTATGAGAATATTCAGAAGGCTAGTGAGGGGTTGAACTAATAATAAAAGAGAATCCTGCATATTTAAGAATTTTAATATGGCAAACAAGACCCTTGATGATCCAGCTTCTCTTTGCTTCTTCATCCTCCTGTCATGTCACTTTCACTGCCCCCAGACACACTGAAATCCTTTTACTTCCTTTAAGCCACCATATTGTCCCTCATTTTCAAGCCTTACTCTCCCTGTGCAAGGAATAATGGAAGATTCTTCCTCTGTGACTTTACCAAACCAAACGTCCTCAGCTCAAACAGCCTTTTCTGGCCTAGCCTACCTCTCAAAAGGATATTATGTAGTATATGTTCATCTGTAGTGCACTTACTTATCCCAGTGTCATCTTTATCATGTAGCACTACAATGGCTTTTAAATTTGTCCATCTATCCTTGTATGTGTAACTTGCTCTCCACATATATCTGGCAAGTAATAAAGTGCCTTATATACACTTTCAATAAATATTTGATGAATAAATGAGTGATTGAATTAGATGTGGAAGAAAATTTAGAGCTGATGAAAAGCGCACCCGCATCTTCCACAGGAGAAACTGAAGTCTTGGAGGTAGTAAGTGAAAACCAGGATTCGGTGTCAGCCTTCCTTGTTTCCACCAAGGCCAGGCCAATTTCCACTGCAAAACTCTAAATTGGGTATGAGATAAGTGCCCCCAGGGAATTACCACTTTTTGTTTGTTTGTTTGTTTTACTTTGGGGAGCAAGGGGCAGGGCAGTGTCTAATAATGGAAATTTGAGGCCGAGGCTGGGTAATAAAGACCTGAATAATTTACCGTGGGTGCACCTGTATGGAACCTTCCTTCGAGGACCAGGCATCTAGCTCTCTGCTTCTGTTGGCCTTTGACATTCATGACCCTACCATCCCCACTTGATCCCGAATAGGAGCCCCAGTGACTCCACCCATGAGATCCACCCTCCTCCCTAGGGACAGAAACCACTGGCAGTGTCAGCACTTGGCTTTTCCATCTAGAATCTCTCACCTTCCCTCATCTTAGACCCTACTTTTTACGCCTAGAAATCTGGACATGGGGCAGTAGGAATGTCTATGTAAAGCCTCCTTTCTAGAACAGAAATAAACAGGAATTGCATTAGTGTTTTGCAGAGAAACAGAATCAATTGGATATATATGTATATTTATATATGTATATTTATTTACGTATACAAACTATATACACATATTTTATATAGACATACTATATAAAGACATACATATATACATATAAAGAAGATAGATTAATCATTTGATTGATTGATTACGAAGGCTGAGAAGTCCATACCCAAGAGAGCCAATGGTATTGTTCCAAGTCCAAGTGCCTGAGAAGCAGGAGAGCTTCTTCTGGCATAAAGTTCAGTCTGAGTCTGATCTTGTGTTTCCCAAGGCAGAAGACCAGCCTTGTGCCAGCCCCAATATAAGCAGAGAAATGTATATCATAAATTTAACAATTGCTTATAAAGGAGCTCAGCCTAGTTGGATAAGATGAACTGGGCTGGGCAGTAACTTTGGGAGATACAGAGAAAAAGCCCATGGAAAACTAGACGGAGGAGTCTAGTTGACCCAATCCACACTAAAGGCCACGCACTGCAGGTTCTTTAGCACCAGATGCCAAGGGACCGTGAGTGGCAGTGATGGGCATCCATTCTGGGCTAAAGCGATTCACGGTTGCTGTGTATCCTCAATACGTCCCTTTCCTTCATGTAGTATATTTGCGGCCTACATTTTACACATGGTGTCGCTACATAATAGTGGAGGATCACCTGACCCACATTACATTTCCCTCAACAATTTGTTATAAAATATTTCAAAAATACAGAAAGTTTGGAAGAATTGTACAGTGAACACCCATATACCTATCATTAACATCTTATCATACTTACTTTATCACACATATCAATCCTCTATCATCATTTAATCCATCCATCACCTATCTGTTTTTTGAAACTGCATCTGATTTAATAAGAACAATTAATAAACCTCGGTGGGGCTGAGCCACTGAGATTTCAAGTTTTTCTGTCGCATCCGTCAACCTCAATTATTCTGACTACTACACATGATCCATTCCTGAAATCAACCATTTTCTGAAGAGTTTAGATACTCAACAAGCTATGGAAGATTCTCAGAGATGGATGTCCAGCCTGATCTAGCTGTATCTAAAAGAATGGACAGAATTTAACAGGTAGGAAAGTAGGAAGCTCTATATATCCATGGTCCTTGCAAATAAGGTCTAAGGGGTAAGAAAACTTTTCTGCATGAGGGCTAATCAAGCAAAAAGAATAATAAATACATTTATCAAAAGAAATTATTTCATGGTATAAGAAAATTCAGTGTAAATCTCCTTTATCATTTGTTTAGCCCTCCCCCTATCTTTGAAAGGTTTTTATACTCATTTTGCCATGAAAATGTTTTTATTGAGGTAAAATTCACATAACACACAATTAATCTTTTTAAAGTGTGGAATTCAGGAGTACTTAGTGTGTTCACAATGTTGTGCAACCAACAGCTTTCTCTACTTTCAAAATATGTTCATCACCCATAAAAAATCCTATATTCATTAATTACTTCTCACTTTCCCCTCCCCTTCACCCTGGTAACTTCTAAGCTGCTTTTTCTCTGTGGCTTTGCCTAAGGGTTTAATACCTAGAATCTGTAAAGAACTGTTACAACTCAGCAACAAAAAGACAAACAATCCAGTTTTTTAAATGGGAAAACAACTTGAATAGACATTTCTCCAAAGACATACAAATGGCCAACAAGCACATGCAAAGATGTGCAGCATCATTGATTAAGGAAACACAAACCATGGTGAGATACAACATCACACCCCCTACAATGTCTTTAATTTTTTTAAAAAAAATGAAAAATAAGAAGTGTTTATGAAGATATGGAGAAATAAAAACTTTTGTACATTGCTGGTGGGAGTATAAAATGGTGCAGCTACTGTAGAAAACAGTTTGGCAGCTCCTCAAAACATCAAACATAGGTTTACTATGTGACGCAACACTTCCGCTCCTAAGTATAGACTCAGGAGAAATGAAAATATATGTCCACACAGAAACTTGCACATGAATTTTTATAGTAACATTATTCATAATAACCAAACTGTGGAAACAACCCAAATGTCCATCAATGGATGGATGGATGGATGGATAAACAAATTATTGAATGTTTTCTTTTTCTTTTTCTTTTTCTTTTTTTTTTTGTGGTACGCGGGCCTCTCACTGCTGTGGCCTCTCCCGTTGCGGAGCACAGGCTCTGGACGCACAGGCTCAGCGGCCATGGCTCACAGGCCCAGCCGCTCCGCGGCATGTGGGATCTTCCCGGACCGGGGCACGAACCCGTGTCCCCTGCATCGGCAGGCAGACTCTCAACCACTGCGCCACCAGGGAAGCCCGAATATTTTCATTTTTAAAGATAAATCTCAGAAGCTGTTTTTCTTTTATTTATCTTCCCTTGACTGACTCTGTGATTCTCAGATACTTAACTGCAGAATAAGGTTTGTTCCACCATAACTTTCAATATTGCATTATTTTGAAGTAAAGTATATATTTCCAATTGCAAGTAAAGCAAATAGCAATGCTTTTAACACTCACAAAGATGTACTCCTCAATACACGTTCATTGAAATTTCCTTTCATTCATTACATATCTATTATTGGTATTAACCATAAGAACATATTGAGAAAATAACCCTCATCAGTCTTCCTATATCAGAACAGAATCACTCTTTGCTTTTCCCAGTAGATTTTTAAATTATAAGATGGAACTTAGAGACCACCAATCCGTGTATATCTGAGACTTAGTTATGCTTCTCAGGTCCTGCATAATCTAGTGCCTTACTAGACTACAAACGAGTCTATAAACCAGTCTATAAACTCATCTTGTTTCTCTCTACCCCTTGATCAAAATACTCCAGTCACTCTGGGTTCCTGGGTTAATACAAGCTCAATTTCAAGTCCTTTGCATCTGCCAGCAATATTTTTCCTCTTGCAAGTTCCATGGTTTCCTTTCTTTATTCAGGTGTCAGCTCACTTTTGAAGTCAAGGAATCCTTCCCTGACTGCCTTCTCTGCTGTGGCCTCCAATCTGGTTCACTTTCTTTCACATTCTTATGTTTAATTCCTTATAAGAAATTTGGCACTCTCTCCAGTTACCTTGTATATTCATTTGTTTCCTTTATTTTATACCTCTCCATAATAGAATGCGTGTTCCATGGGGACAACAAACTCCTTTCACTGGTCTATCCTCAGTGTCATAATAGTTTCTGCCATACAGTGAGCTCCCAATAAATATTTGTTTAATCAGTGAGATAATTAGGCTACCACTCCTAATTCTAGAAGGCTTTTCAAAAGAGATGACATTTGATCTGAGCCTTTACAGTAGAGTAGAATTTGTTGTATATGAACAATTGCAGAATCCAGAGAAAACCATAATTTGAAAGGATACATGCATCCCAGTGTTCACTGAAGCACTATTTACAATAGCCGGGACATGGAAGCAACCTAAATGTCCATCGACAGAGGAGTGGATAAAGATGTGATACGTATACACAATGGGATATTACTTAGCCATAAAAAGAATGAAATAATGTCATTTGCAGTGACATGGATGGGCCTAAAAATTGTCATACTGAGTGAAGTAAGTCAGACAAAGAAAGACAAACATCATATGATATTGCTTATATGTGGAATATAAAAAATGGTAAAAATGAACCTATTTACAAGACAGAAATAGAATCACAGATGTAGAAAACAAGCTCATGGTTACCAAGGAGAAAAGGGAGGGAGGGATAAATTGGGAGGCTGGGATTGACATATACACACTATTATATATAAAATAGATAACTAATAAGAACCTACTGTATAGCACAGGGAACTCCATTCAATACTCTGTAATGACCTATATGGGAATAGAATCTAAAAAAGAGTGGATATACGTACAGTATACGTATAATTGATTCACTTTGCTGTACAGCAGAAACTAACACAGCAGTGTAAATCAACTGTACTCCAATAAAAATTAATTTATTAAAAAAAAAGAACAATTGCAAAGACCCAGAGGAGGAAATGAGCATTGATGGGTGTGTGGAGAGGCACTCTCTCCAACCACCTTTAGTATAACAATTACCATGTGCCAAGCAGTGTGCTAAGTGCTTTACCAACATCACCTCATTTAATCCTCATAACAATCTTACAAATATGGCAATATTGTCATTATATTTTCTAAATGAAACAAATTCTCAGATTGAAAAAAGCACTTGAATAAAGGATCCAGTGGTTATGTGTTGGGGTGCTCTTAGGTACTGTGCCTTACTGATGTAGTGAGTAGGAGGAGTGGGAGATAACTGGAAAGTAGGGGGAATTCGTGGTTGAAGTCTTCGTACTCCAAGATAAGAAATCTGGATCCATTTCTATCAGGAATTAGGGATCCTTCTAAGGTAAGGGAAACATAACCAGATTTGCGTATTAGTCATATCACTGTCCAGTGTGAAGACGGATGTGAGGGGGCAGAGATAAAGTTAAGACGTAAAGAAATTAGAAAGTTTAGGAGAGAAAGAAGATAGTTTTGTCCAAAATAGTGGTAGTGGAGGTACAGAGGAGAGTGATTTGGAGGAGAGGGTTTAGACTCATGAAGAGGGTTCAATAGCTAGTTGGATAAATAGGGAAATGATCTCCCTAAGAGGGAAAAATAAAGATGCTCAGCCTCTAAGAATCAGACTTTAGCACACAGCTGGAGTAGTACATGCAGGTCTAGTTACTCTCTCTTCGTGAAAGGCAGAGCCAAGCTGTCACAGGTCCAGAGGAGTCTGCCAGCCCTGTTATTTCAACTCAGTGAGAGGAGCCATACACCCCTTTGCTCAAGACACACTCCGTCCTCTGCCTCACTTCCCACGCTAATTCGTCATAGCGTCCAGCCTCTTCTCCCTCCACCTAAATCTCCTAAATCCCTCTACACATCACAGTTTCCATGCCACCGCCATAGACGGACACGATCGCCTCCTGCCCAGACAGAGGGGTTCTCGCATCCTCTCTTGATGCACTTGAAATGAATGCCTTTCAAGAGTTTCCAAATGTTCTTACCTCAGATCCATAAGATGATAAACAAGGACCTGCATGATCTCTGCATTTAACTCTGCCTACCTTTCCAGCTAATCTTGATTTTTGTATATTTTGGTAGAATTTCAAATTTATAGAAAAGTTGTATGAACGCCCATATTTTCACTTAGATTGATCACTTATTTCCATTTTGCCCTATTTGAATTACATTTTCTCTAGATAGATAGATGATAGCTAGCTAGCTAGCTAGATAGGTGTTAGATAATATAGAATTATTTTTTCTGAGGAATGGTGTGCTTTTTCAGTGTGTATCTCTCAGAACAAAAGCATTCTCTTACATGTCCAGTTATCAAAATCAAACATTTTAACACTGATGCAACACTATTATCTAATCCTCAGCCATATGCAAAATTTGTCAATTCTCCCAATATATCCTTTTAAGCTATTTTCATTTTTTAGTCCAGGATCTAATCCAGAATAAGGCATGGGATTCAGTTGTCATGTCTTTTTTTGTCTCTTTTAATCAAGAACAGTTCCATGCCTTTGTCTTTTTCTATCTTGACATTTTTGAAGCCTGCAGGTCAGTTATTTTGTAGCATGTCCTTGATTTTGAGTTTGCCTGATGTCTCCTCATGACTGGATCTGAGTTAAGAATTTTGTCAGAACTCTGCAGAAGTGTTGTGTTTTTCTCAGTACATCATATCATCAGGAGGCCCATCATGTCAGGTTGCCCCAGTATCTGCAATGCTAACATCGATCAACTGGTTAAATTTGTATCACTAAGTTTCTCTACCTATAGAGTTTCTATTTTCCCCTTTTTTAAATTAATAAGCATCTTGTGAGAAAGTATATAAATATCGCATGTCTCATCAAATTTTAGCCACAAATTTTATAATTCATTGATAACCTTCTAACGTCATCATTCCTTCTATATTTATTAGTTGTACTTTCTGTAAGGAGGAGCTGCCCTTTCTTCTAGTGTTTATTTAGATATTTATTCATCAACTTATGACAGAGATGATTCACTGATTTTTATTTCATTGGATGGATTAGAATCCATTTCTATCATCATTTATCTTGATGATCAAATTGTCCCTTATTTGGCCAGGGGATGGCCGTTTATTTATTTATTTATTCATTCATTTATTTTATTGAAGTATAGTTGATTTACAATGTTGTGTTAGTTTCAGGTATACAGCACAATGATTCAGATATATATATATATATATATATATATATATATATATATATATAGTTTTCCAGATTCTTTTCCCTTATACGTTATTACAAAATATTTAGTATAGTTCCCTGTGCTATACAGTAGGTCCTTTTTGGTTATCTATTTTATATATAGTATATGTTAACATATGTGTATATGTTAATCCTAACTCCCCTTTGGTAATACTCCTGGGCATATATCCAGAGAAAACGCTAATTTGAAGAAACATATGCACCCCAAAGTTCATAACAGCACTGTTTACAATAGCCAAGACATGGAAGCAATCTAAATGTCCACTGACAGGTGAAATGGATAAAGAATATGCGGTACATATATATATAATGGAATATTACTCAGCCATAAAAATGAATGAAATAATGCCATTTGTGGTAACAAGGACGGACCTAGAGATTATTATACTAAGTGAAGTAAGCCAGACAAAGATAAATATAATATGATATCGCTTATATGTTGAATCTAAAGAAAAAGATACAAATGAACTTATTTAGAAAACAGAAATAGACCCACAGATATAGGAGGTGGCCCTTCAGGTTGGTTCCTTGACCTTTCAATATGTCCCTATCTTTCTGAGCAAGTTATCACTTGTAAGGCACAAGATGTTCCAGCCTAGCCAATCCTATACTTCTCTCTAAGAAAATCTCTTATCCAGTCATACTGGCCTTTTTTCCATTCTTTAAGTAGTACAGGCTCTTCTTTCTGCATTAGGGCTTTGGGGCACGTTTGTCCAGCTATCTACATAGTTTTTCCTCCCATATGTTTACCAGATACATAGTAAGAGTACGACAAATGTAGCTGACCAAATGAATAAAAATGTGAAATAAGGAAGCAGATTTCTATCTGAGTTCAGAAGACGAAAATATGGACACATGAGTAGCAATTACAGTGTCAGGATTCTACTTAGTGTAACAAGGAACTTGGGAATGTATTCAAGCAGTTACTTTTGACCTTTTGCCAGTAATGTCACAGAGAGAAACCTTGCTCTATAGAAAGGAGTGGACCAGATGGGCTCTGATGTTTCTTCTGATTCTAAGAACCTGTTTCTGGTATTCTAGAAAATATTCTTGGGCAGACATTTCTAATATATCTGAGAGCCCAGCATGTGGGTGGATTTCTAACCTTCCTTTTCTCCTAGCATTTTCACTAAGATTCCTGGGCAGTTTGATGATTTCAGTTGCAGATTTTCCCATCAAGGTTGTCATCAGTTAAGAGGAGTTAACAAGCATACTCAGGAAGAATTCAGTTATAGCAATTTATTCTTTCCAACTTTAGAAGGCATAATTACGTGCCTTTCAACATGGAGGAGGGATCCAATCCCTTTTTGCCCTAGGAATCAGGGTGGTACAGAGGAAGGGCAACTGAACTAGTGATGAACAAAGTGGGCTTGTCTTACAGATTCCACGTCTGCTGGTTAAGGTTTCGGGCTGGTTTAAGATGAGAATCCTAGCTTAACTATCCAAGAAGTGTGGGAAATTTATAATGCTCCAACTCAGTAAACCTCAATTTCCTCATCTACAAAATGGGAAAATAAAGCCTATCTATCAGGAATGCTGTAAGCATTAAGAGATAATATTGGTGAATTAATTGGCAAAGAGCAAGGCTCATAGTAAGGGCTAAATACATAATGATTGCTATTGTTATATAAAAGACCTTAAGCAAGTTGCTTAAGCTCTTCGAATCTTACTCTCTGCATCTATTACACTGAATGATAATTACAAGTCAGCCCTCCATATCCGCGGATTCCACACCCGCGGATTCAACCAACCTCGGATCAGAACCAGCGGGTAAAGAGTGCCGACTGCACTCTACCATTCTATGTAAGGGACTTGAGCATCTCCAGATTTTGGTATCCACAGGGGTCGTGGAACCAATTCCTCGTGGACACAGAGGAACAACTTATCTTACAGGTTTTTTTTTATTAAGTTTTCACTGCACTAGGGCATGTTTGAGTTTCGAGCATACAGACAAGTTCTAAGTAAATGCTCTGAAATTTTTGTTAAAATTTAATCTGCTATATAGCGACTTATACAAGAGTTTAGAGTTTAGCAATATGATTTTTTTAATCAAATTCTCTGACCAAAGATAGGCAAAATATAATTTTTTCCATGCAGACTTTACCTTTACAAATTTGCACCAGCCAGGACTTAATTGAAAAATACCTCTTTCTATTTGGTTTCCAAAATACGAAAGTAGCTTAAAAGGCTGTGACATTTTCAAATATTTCTCGTCTCACTGAGAAAATATTTTTCAATGCAAAATGCTTTGGGCTTCTTATTTTTACTAATGAGACTGTATGGATGACAAGAATTGCTTTTGGGACAAGTCCAGGTTGACTTGTTCTAATCAACTCCTTTTTTATTTCCTGGTCTTACTCTGTCCACACACAGTGCCCTGGATAAGTCACCAGACAACTTGCAATTAGCCTTTGGGTTCTGTAGAGTGTGGTTGCCGTATGTACTGCAGGTGTGAAATAGTCCTCTCCTCCTGTACATCATTTCACATGATGTATCACCCCCCTGAAATGTCCATCCTCCTTGCCACTCTACTCGTGCCCGTCCTCCTGTAAAACTCCTACTCTGGTTTCAAATCCAAGCTCAAACAATTAACAGTCTCTCCATGGTTTATCAAACTTGGAAAGGTGTTTCAAGTAACCTGTTTGAACGAGCAGGAGAGACTAGTAGAATTTCCAAGAATAGTGATAGACCTGTATTGGGAGGAGGGAAAGAGGAAAATTTTGTGTTGGGGGGGTGGCCCAAGAAAACAAACTCACCATCTACACAATGAAAGGTCAAAAAAAAATCTGAAGTTGATAAAAAAAAAATACAATGAGCGTATTACCTTAAAATATGGTAAATACCACCAAAAGAGCTAACAATGATAATGATGAAATGTGGAGACAAAAAGTGGGGGGAATGATTCAACAAAGACTCTTGCATTATTTTATAGGTTTAAAAATCCATATTCCTATATTGTTCTGATATGATAAATTAAATTAAATCATTTCTCTCATGTCCCTGGGTAAGTCATTCCTGAGTGACTCTGGAATCCCCGGATACAACAACACATTGTTTATAATTATGTTTGTTTGTTTGTTTTTCGGTACACAGGCCTCTCACTGTTGCGGCCTCTCCCGTTGCGGGGCACAGGCTCCGGACGCGCAGGCTCGGCGGCCATGGCTCACGGGCCCAGCGGCCATGGCTCACGGGCCCAGCCGCTCCGCGGCATGTGGGATCTTCCCGGACCGGGGCACGAACCCGTGTCCTCTGCATCGGCAGGCGGACTCTCAACCACTGCGCCACCAGGGAAGCCCTATAATTATGTTTTTATATTTAACTCTTATCAAACTGTGAGTGCCTCATTGGCAGGTACTGTACCTTGATTAACTCAGTTGCCTTAATGGGTCCAGCACATAGTAAGTACACAGGAAAAGGTTGCTGAATGAATTCCAGAGAACTGGGGTTATGAAAAGGAACTAAAACTGACATGAAGCTTTCATTTAGAAGTTAATTAAATCATCCTATTAGTGAATATGTAATAGCAAACTGATTATAATGCTCTGATGAATAAGTACACAGTTCTAGGAAACCGTGAAACAAAGGACCTGAGTTAGGCTCGTGAGAATGATAGGGGTGGTCAGGGAGGTCTTAAAGAAATAACGTCTGTGCAGAAAACTGGCATGAATGGGTCAAAATAAATCAACTGTAGTCACTTGTAAGAAGGGAACAAAGGAATAGCCACTAATTCAGGCTTTACATTCTGCTCTTATTGCAACTGAATGTTTTGGGACAGAAAAAAGGTGTTTTCAGCCAGATGTTTTCTGAGTTCAAGCCAGAGACAGATTCAGGAGCCAACACTTTTGGAAGAGAAAGGGGCTGTCATAGGAAACGGTATGAAGCATTCATCGAAAGGGGTAGGGAAATGGTGTTTACTGCTCAATGTGTTGTGATTTCTCCCATTAGAAAAATAAGTTTTGATGCTTCCTCTACTGCCATATTCTGTCCTATTTCTTTGGTCTCCTTGGCAGTAAAATATATAGTGTTCTACATTTTCTATCTCTAATTCTTCTCTTCCCTTTCTCTCTTAAACTTGCTCCATAAAAACTGCTCTTTTTTAGGTCAATAGTGACCTCCAGGTTGCCAAATCCTGGGATAAATGATTAGCCTTATTAACCCTGAGCCCTCAGGAGCGCTTCACATCATCATTCTTGCTTTCTCCCAGATATCCTTTCTTCACTTGACTTTCCTGGAGTTTCTCCTGTCTCATTGGTTCTCCTTCTCAGTTTCTTTTGTAGATCCTCATCTTCCTTAACCCCTTATTGCTGGAGTGCCAAGAACTCAGTCCTCGGACCTATTCTCTTCTCTATTTACACAAAACTCTTGGGTTTCATTCAATCTCATGACTATTCCTAGTGACTCCCAGTTTTGTATTTCCAACCCAGAATTCACTCCTAATCTTCAGACACATAAATGGGGCTGCTTAATCAGTATTTCTGCTAGGATGTCCAAGAGACATCTCAAACTTACCATGTCCAAAGCTAAATGCTTGGCATACCCAAATCCTGCTGCAAACACAACCTTTCCCAGCTCCCGTGAAGGCATCTCCCACCGGTTATCAGTGTGGAGGACAATAAACATTCATCCTTATCTAACGCTGTACAGAAAAATAAGACGGATTATGAACTGAAATGTAAAAGATAAAGCTATAAAATGTCTAGAACGAAACAGGAAAAAAGATCTTTGTGAGCTTGTGTTAGACAAGGATGTCTTACATAGAGCACAGGAACTCAAAATCTTATCTCTGGCAGCAATAATTTCAAGGAACCGCTTATGTTGCAATCACTCAACAAAAACACTTTCTAATTGGGGTTTCCAGAAAGCTGAATAAGCAGTTAGGGATGAGATACAAAGCGGGTATCGTCAGAAGGCTTTAAAGAAAACATCAGCCCCATCCAGATGTCCTTACCGACTTCATCCTCCCTGAAGGTAGAACTAAGACTCCTCGGGGTTAATCTTGGCTCTAGAGCTGATGTTCTTTTCACAATTATCCATTCAGTTCAATTAAACAAATACTTAAATCTGCCAGTGTAGTGCTGGTACTGTGCCAAACAGGGATGAGCAAGCATCAGAATCACCTAGAGAACTGGTTAAAACATAAATTGCTAGAGCACCTCAGACTTCCTGATAATGGAGCTCTTGGGGGGCTCCGTTTGCAATTCCAGCACATTCCTCTGTGATACCGACGGTGTTGCTCCTAGTCTGGGGATTTCACTTTCAGATCCACTGCTTTAAGCTAAGGAATCTGGCATTAAAGGTGCAGGTTTTTTTTTAAATGAAAAGTGCTATTTCAAGAAAAATAAACGTATATAATTTTTTTAAAAAAAGAGCTTGTGATTTCTCGTTCGACCAGTGGTGTGCTCGAGCCAGCTTCTGCTGGCTTGCAAGAGCTGATCTGTGGCTTGAAATCCACTATGATGGGAATAGTTCCACCAGAGAAACTGACAAACTCTATAAATGAGGAGTCATTTTTATTTCCTAGAGAGCTCCTTGTTGACATTGACCAACATGCTGTTGAATCAGACACACCTATCCAAGTTCAAATGCTAGTTTTCCTGTACCTGTTAATATGTGAACCCTTTAGCAAGGCACTTAACATCACTAAGCCTCAGTTTCCCCATCTGCAAACAGGCACGCCTACCTCTACAGGATTGTTGTAAAGATTAGCTGATAATAACATTAAGCATTTAGTACATGGCACATTTTATGTGCCCATAATGGAGCTATTATTTTATTATTAGTGAGCAGACTGCAATGTAAATGCACATTGGAGATACAGTCCGACACATGCCCTCTTAGAAGGATTGGCAGAGCGACATCAGGTACAAAAGAAGGCTCTAACTTCCAGATCGGAAGGGGATGGTCAGGGACATCTTCCTTTATCATTTCTTTAGAATCCAGCAGGATGGATGTATGGGGGAGGGGGAAGGGAGGGACCCAAGAGCCTGGCTCTCATGGAGGAATCTTATGAAATTAGATAGTTAGACTTGATTCCTACACAGTGAAATCCAGGTTCTGCACATCATTAAATAAGTGTCAGCTTCAGTTTGTCATCCTTGATCACATCGAGAGCCCCGTTCCTGTTAGCCTAGACTTCATAGCTGATTGCTGTGGCATTACGGCTGTCTGCTGAAGGCTTTAATAATGAAAAGGAGTGGGGTTTATGCAATACTTTACAGTTTGCACAGAATTTTTGCTTTCGTATCTTATTTCATTTTCACAAACAATATGATAAGAAATATAGGTTTATTTGTTCATTTGCCTATTTATTCAGAGACTATTCCCTTGGTGCCCACACTGTGCCAGACACTATAAAGAACACTTAAGATACTGTAGAACACAACAGATAGGGTCCTTGCACTCACGGAAAGTGTGGATTTAACCCACTCGTCCTTCGTTTCCTAGTTTAATTACTATTGGGAAAATAAAATGTGAGCTCATAATTAGGAAACTCATGTGTCTGAGAAAGTGACGTTTACCCTGATACCTAAAAGGATGAAGGGGAATTAGCCAATGATGTTGGGTAGGAGATAAGGAAGAGGACTCCATGCTCGGGGAGAACTTTGTACCAAGGAAGCAGCAGAAACTGGGGCTGTCGATGATGTAAAAAATAAAGGACAGTGTGGCTAGAGATCAGGAAGCAAAAGGGAAATGCATGACATGCAGCTGAGAAAAGCGCCACGGTATGATTACACAGGGCCTTACAAGCCAGGCTAAGGATCTGGGTCTTTTTCCTAAGAGAATTAAAGATTCTAAGCAGGGAAGTGACATGATCAGATTTGCATCTTTGAAAGCTCTCTGTAGAAAAGGGAAACATCTGAGACAAAGACTGGAAGGATATTCTGCAAGACTTGTTGATTCTTTGGAGGTAGATGGTGAGAGAGAGGGTAAGGTCAAAGACGAGTCTTGGGTTTTAGATGTGAAAGTCTGGGTGGGTGGGATGCTCTATTATGGAGATTAACACTGGGGAAGATCAGCTTGGGAAACTGGAGGTGCTGAGGAGGAACTGGGACCATGTGAGATATCTAGGTGGTGAGCTCAAGCCATCAGAGATATCTGGGAATGGACCTCAGAGGAAAGATCTGGGCTAGAATGATAAACGTCCAGAGTTTATCAGCAAATATTTGGGGGGGGGGGGCAAAAGTTCCATCTTATGGAAAAACCCAAACTAAACTTCTGGCCAACCCAATAGATGACAGTTAAAGCCATGGATGTAAATGCTCTCAACTGGGGGCAGGGAGGCCGTGGGAAGAAACAGGGTCTGGGATGCTGCCCTAAGTAATGACAATGAAAGAACTGGACAAGGAGAGTCAGGGAAGACAGAGGAACATGGTGGGGAGTGTGATGAGAAATAAGCCAAAGAAAGACAATTTTTCTAGAAAAAGAAAGTGGTCAGTAGTCCATATCAGCTAAGCTGTAAGCAGTAAGTAAAGCCAGGAATGGAAAGAGCTCCTTGGACCTATAGCCAAACAGAGTAATTAGTGACCTCAGGGAGGAATCTTCTGGGGGATTGCCGAAGGCAGCGTCCAGATTGGAGGAGGTGGGTGGCAAATGAAGGTGAAGGAGGGGAGTCAGTGAATTTACTGAGACTTTTCCTGTGAGTTGTTCGCCGTGAAGAGGAAGCAAGAGAAATTTAGCTGCTACAGTGAGATTTAGGAGACATTTTTGTCTTACGTTTCCATTTTGTGCCCGTTACGATGCCTTTCTGCATCTGTATCAAGTAACAATGGCAAATTGATCATTCAGTGAATTGAATTTCTTTTTTCTTTACAGTTTGATTTTAGGCTAATTTCAGTAAATTGACCTAGAGCCAAATTCAGAAGTCCATGTCAATAAAAAAACATCAACTTTTGAGTACTTTCTACATGGCAGGCTCCCTGCTGGGTCAGTAGTACTCTATGTTGCCACATTAACTCCTCACAAATCACTGGCAAATAGGTGGTTTTCGTCTCAATTTACCAGCCAGGAGACCGAGGCACAGGAAGGGTCTGTAACTTGCCTAAGGTCACCCAGCTGGTAAGGGATGGAGTCTGAATTCAAGTTGGACCTGCCTGGCACCAAGGCCAGGGCTCTTCATTGCCAAGCCTGGGCTTGCTTCCAGCGCATGGGAAAGTTCTGGAATACCACACTAAAAACTGTCATCCTTAACTGTAAGCAGCAAGGAACTACCTTAGATCCTAGAGTGAGAGTGTGATCTTAGAAAACCATTATTCAAGGCTTTTCTCAGATACCTAGGAAGGGTGGGCTTATATTGGGGAGGGCTTCCTTCTTCTTCTCACCTTGACTTAAATATACTATTTCATCTCTCAGATTTCAGTGTAATTGTCTCTTTGTCACTAAGTGGGAGATTTCCCTTTATGGATGTGGAGTTCCATAGCTCCGTGCTTCACTTCTTTTCAGCACTTAGTTTTCATGTGATGTTGGGATGAGTAACATCTACCCTCTCCACCCCCGTTAGAAGGTTAGATGTATGAAGTCAGGAACCGGGAAGCCTTCCTTTGCTCTAGCACATTACACAGTCCTTGGAACGTATTAGTGCTCAATAAACGTTCGTTGAATTAACATGTTGCGGGAGCATCTCACCAGGGTTTCAGGGATGGGATTGTAGCTCCATCACAACATCTACCCTCATCCTGGATACCCTACAATGCTGAGAGTGCAGGATGTGAGTTCCCTGGGGAGCAGACAGTCACAGGGATGGAAAGGAGGAGGTTGGTTCAGGCACTTAGGTCTCGAGATCTGTCTTAGTGAATCAAAGAGGCCAAATAGCTTAGCCATGCTTTAATCCCCCTGCTGGGGACCCTGGCTGATGAAATTGGCCTCTGGATCGAAAGGACATTGAACTGGATAATAATAATCAGATATTTCTGCTCTGCTTTTTTTTTTTTTTTTTTGCGGTACGCGGGCCTCTCACTGCTGCGGCCTCTCCCGTTGCGGAGCACAGGCTCCGGATGCGCAGGCTCAGCGACCATGGCTCACTAGCCCAGCCGCTCTGCGGTATGTGGGATCTTCGCAGACAGGGGCACGAACCCGCGTGCCCTGCATCGGCAGGCGGACTCTCAACCACTGCGCCACCAGGGAAGCCCCTCTGCTCTGCTTTTTAAATGGAAGGGCCTTTGGTGTATTTGGCAGGCTATGGACAGATGTCAAATCAGGCTTGCTTGTCCATAGTTGTGTTGGGGATCAGGGGACACCATGACCAGGATGTCCGAGTCAGCTCCTCAGCCATCTTAGAATTCTCCCTGGCCCCCCATCCCCTCCCTCTGCCTTCCTCTACACATATGCACAAGCTCATAATTATGGAGTCTTCCTCATAAATCTCTCCCTAATTCATCCTCGCTTCTCCAATCCCATTGCCTTAGTTCCGGATTTCACTTTCTTACCTAGGGTTTCATTTCAACCTGCCATTGGTATCACCTGCCATCCCTTCACGCAGCAGGCATGATCTTTGTCAAACACCAATCTGCTCATGTCACTCCTCTTAGAAAGCACATCAGCGGCTCTCCATTGTCCTTAGGATAGAGTGCAAGCTCTCTAGACAGGCAATAACATCTCCCCACAATCTAGTTCCATCAGATCCCTCCCACTCCATCTCTGACCATTTCTCTTAAGGAGGACTTTTGCTTTAGTCATGATGTACCTGGCCTCTCCTGATCGTGTACCCTGTGAATATATTCAAGTCACCATGCCTACGAAAAAGTCACTTCCTCCACCTAGAAAGCCAGGTCCACATGGTAAAGTCCTGGTGACTTTTCAGGGCTGAAATCATTTATCCCCTTTGCCCAGTCATCCCCCAAACCTTAGGATAATTCAGTTGTATTCAGCTGATAGTCAGACGATAATCCATTGTCGGTGAACCCCCTGAACCTTATGCAATGATCTCAGAGCTCTTAACACCTTCTGTTGTATTTATCTGCATGTCTGCCTCCCCACTGGACTGTGGGAAACTTGGAGAGGTTCAGGGTAATATAGCCAAGAGGTTCAGAATTCAGGCTATGGTCTCATAAAGTTCTAAGTCTAAATCCTGGTTATGTCACAGTGTGACCCTGGGGGATTTACTTAACTCTCTGCACTTGAGATATTTTTAATCTGTAAAATGGGCACAATAGCTACCGACTTGTGTTCTTCTTATGATATGGATTGAGTATTGAATGCTTAGCAACATCAACTGATGGCTTTATAGGACAGCACATAAAGTGTAGAGAGATAATCAGATGAAAACGTTAATCAAAGACACATTTCATGTCCTTTCGTCTTCTCATCCCAACAATACAGTGGTATTAAAGGAGGTATAAAATACTGGGGAATGAATGAGGTAAGCTTTCATAGGGAGATGTGGGGACCAGGAGACACACCCATTTCTTCTATCTGTACTCACAGGCTAGAATTTCACCACCCAGCTTTGAGTTCTTCTAAGCACAGAGGTTGGAAAGAGATTTGACGTTTTCCTAAGCAACCATCATTGAACCCTGTCTGTGTTCCAGGTTACTGTGCTGTATGCCTTCACGTGTGAGCCCGATGTGAGCATTTCCCATTTTTAAACAAGAAAACTGATGCAGTGAAGGTAAGTCAGTAAGTAGCACTGGAAGGGCTTGAACCAAGATCTGCCTGATTCCAGGTTCCAACCTCCAACTTCTGTAGTCAGCAGCGGCAGCAGCATTATTCCCAACTAGAAAGTTCTCCCAGGTTTCCCAGGCAGCCCTGGCATTTCTTTGCAGAAAAAGATTCAGAGGATCGTCCATTATGCCAATGCTGTTGCCTTGAAACATAAATAGTCACTCACTGTGGAACTGTTTGTTATGAGGAATGTGCAGACTGGAGAGAAGTGAGACATAAAACCATTATTTCACGCAGAAAGACATTGCCAAAAGGATAGAATTACTTACTATATTAATTCTGTCCTTCAGCCCCCAGCTCATCTCTCTGCATAATGACTTAGTCACAGAATGTATTGTTGGCAACATTTGGGGACATTTCCACTATGATTTTTGAAGAAATTGAATCATCTAAGACTTCCCGTTCTATTCCCTTTCGCTCTAACTACCTCCTCTCTCTTCTGCTGGTCTGTCAACACTTCTTCCTCTACCCCACCCTATTTCACCCTATGTGCAATCCCTATTTCTTCCCATCCACCTCCTTTCCTTCTACTACTCACTCATATGCACTTCTTATTTCCCTTTCTCTTCCGCCAAACCCCTCTGTCAACCCTCCATTTCTTCTCTCTCATTTTCCATCTGTTGAATGTCATCTTCTACAACAGGCTGGAGGAGCTGACAGTGGAAATTCCACACTAGTCTTAAAAATGGCACTATGGGGAGAGTGCACATAGGGCATCATTTAGAATCATTGTCTAGAAGCATCCTGTAGAATCACCCTCTGGATTCAACCCATAGATCCATCATGTAGAGCTATCATAGAGAGCTATCCTATAAAACCACCAGTTAGAACCATCACATAGCATCTCAGAATTAGAATGACAAGGATTAAGACAGTGGGGAGGTAAACAACATCTGTTTGCCCCTGTGTTTATGTTTCCATGAATCATTCTTAATCCAAATCATACTTAATGGCAGAACATGATAGGCATTTCCAATTCAGTTAGAAATCCGATAGCTTTCATTTGATGTGGTTGGATGGATCTGCTATGGAGTGTGAAGCTGGACTGAGAAAAACAGAGTTAAATCCACAATATTCCAACTTGGACGATGTTTGCTGTCTTGTGGTCTCACTTCAAAAGATTTATGGGCTAACTGTACCAGGTGCATAGAGAGTTGTCATGTGGAAGAGGAATTTTCTTCATGGTCTAGTATGATCGTGATTCTCTAAGGCTGTTCTACAATTTCTTTTAAATTAACACCAATTCTTACCATCACAAGTTGAACACCTGCTGTGTTGGGCACTGCTCTGGGAGCTTTAAAATTACCACCTCATTTAACCCTCACAGCATCTGTGAGAGGCAGGGGTGAGCACGTCTGGTTCAAAAATGAGCTGAGGGGGCTTCCCTGGTGGCGTAGTGGTTGAGGGTCTGCCTGCCGATGCAGGGAACACGGGTTCGTGTCCCGGTCCGGGAAGATCCTACATGCCGCGGAGCGGCTGGGCCCGTGAGCCATGGCCGCTGAGCCTGCGCGTCCGGAGCCTGTGCTCCGCAACGGGAGAGGCCACAGCAGTGAGAGGCCCGCGTACCGAAAAAAAAAAAAAAAAAGAGCTGAGGAAGTTCGGAGAGGTGGAGGAATCTCCCCTATATTACAGTGCTGTGGAATATAAATAGTAGTTATAACTGTTGCAAGGTGGACACGAAGTGCTCAAGATCAGTAAACAATTGCTACAAATATTTACCGAGAGCTCATAAAAGCAGGCTGAGAAAACTGAGCCTTGCTATGTGTTTCTTTGGAAGAATAATATTTTAAAACTATTAACTCTCCTAATTTATGAGTGTAAACAATTTAAAGCCAAATCTGAGTAATTTTTCACATCTTAACAGAGTTATTCTTAAATTGAAAAAATAAACATCCTGGAGCAGCTAGAAAAATATTAATAAGCAGTGAGAAGAGTGTATGTTAGTGTAAACTAATAAACTAATTTACTAATAGAATAACGTAATGATATGCTAATGAATATGTCTATAAATTATAAAATTAATATACTTGTTTCAAACATTATGGGAACTGGCTCAAGAATGGGTAGTTTGATCAAAGAAAACACAGAGATAGCTCAAGAAGAGACTTGAGCTTTATATATATAAAGAGATTTATATATATATATATATAAATGTACAAGATGATAAATATGGCATTTTCCATCAGCAAGAGTAGGGAGAATCTTATTCTATATATGGTCAACCCACTATTCACTTATAAAAATGACAGTAGTAAGAAGAAGAAAAAAGAGAAGCAGAAAGGAGACGTTGAATGGTTACTTGAAGGTATAAAACAAAATAAATAAGTGGATTAAAGCATTGTAATGTTACAAGCAAAGGAAGACAAGAAGGGAGGAAGGAAATAAGGAAAGAAACTACAAATAATGAAAGATACTCTATGTAACCAAACTTGGTATAGAAAGGAAGACTTCTTTAGAATAACTCGAAAAGAAAAAATAAAGGAATATATCAATAGATATGATTACCTTAAATATTTTCATATAAAGTATTTATATCAAAAATATCATAAAACTGAAAGGCCAATTACAAATTGTGAAAAAGTTTTTGTCAACTATGTAACAGAAATAGTCTAGTTAAGTTTTTTAATGTTTATGTCTATTCTATTACTATTTATGTAACACAAATAGAATATTCTAACTATGCAGACCTCTTAGAAATCACTAAGAAATGACACGTGCCCTGAGAGGAAAATGGGCAAAAGGTATGAACTAGCTGTTTCCAGGAAAAAAAAAAAATCCAAATACTTAATAAACATGGAGTGTTGGATTCCTAGCAGTTAAAAAAAAAAGGGAAGAAAAAGATTGTGAACTATGTTTCACTCAACTTGGTAGTGAATAAAAACCATTGTTGATGAGTGTGTGGGGTAAAAAACATGCTCATACAATAATGAGAATAGGCAAGGGGCTAAAATGCTATGACATTTTTTTATTGTTGAAGATATTATGGGTTTATGTATCAAAAGCCTTAGGAAACATGCATAACAATAAACAATATGCATGATCCAACCCAATGATTCTCCCAGAAAACATATTCCAAATAAGCAACCAGAGGTATACTACAATATGTGTGAGGATGAAGACGTCTCCAGGTAAGAATACAGATATTCATAGCAACCTGCGGTAGGCAGCTTCTAACATGACTTTCAATTACTCTGTCTTCTGGTATGTACACCCTTGCGTTACCCCACTGCACTTAGCCACTTGCTTCTATAACAAATAGAATATGGGAAAATGATGGGCTGTGTCTTCTGTGATTAAGTTACAAAGACTGATTTCTGTCTTGCTGGCACTGCCTTCTCTCTCTCTCTCTTTTTTTTTTTTTTATAAATTTATTCTATTTATTTATTTTTGGCTGCATTGGGTCTTCGTTGCTATGCACCGGCTTTCTCTAGTTGTGGTGAGCGGGGGCTACTCTTCGTTGCGATGCGCAGGCTTCTCATTGCAGTGCTTCTCCTGTTGCGTGTAGAGCACGGGCTCTAGGCATGCGGGCTTCAGTAGTCGTGGCACGCGGGCTCACGAGTTGTGGCTCGCGGGCTCTAGAGCGCAGGCTCATAGCGTACGGGCTTAGTTGCTCTGCGGCATGTGGGATCTTCCCGGACCAGGGCTCGAACCCGTGTCCCCTGCATTGGCAGGCGGATTCTTAACCACTGCGCCACCAGGGAGGTCCCTCCCTTCTCTCATGATTGCTCTGACAAAGTAAGATGCCAGGCTGTGAGGTATCCCCTGCAGAGGTCCATGTGGAACAGGACCTAGGGAGGCCTCCAGCCAATGGTCAGTGAGGAACTGAGGCACTCGGACCACCAACTCGCAAAGAACTGAATCCTGCCACCAACCACGTGTGTGGTCTAGGAAGTGGATCCTTCCCAGATGAGCCTTTAGATATGATCAAGGCTGCAGTCAAGGAATCAGGGTTCCTTGATTACAGCCTGTGAGACACCCAGCTAAACTATGCTCAGATTCTTGAGCACAGAAACTGTGAGATAATAAATGTAGTTTTAGGCCACTAAATTTGAGAGTAAATGGGCCCGTGGAAGAAGCTGATCAGACAATTTAAAGACACAGGTTTCCGGAATTCCTCCCAACTGAATTTAATCTCTTCTCCCTCTCCAAGCTCTCCCTTCTCTATCTCAGGCAACTTTGACCAGTATGAGAGTTTCTCATTGGCAACTGGGACCTGGAGTCATTATCATGAACCAAAGCACAGAGATGGCCTTCAAGGCACAGCATCTCCCAGCCCACGTGAGTTTGTTGGCATCTGTCTGCGGCAGATGCTTTGTAATCCAGACCCACTGTGCCTCCCATGGAGCTCTGCGGTGGACACTGGTCACTGCGTGTAACTGGACCTTTAGGTCATTCTCTCTGTCATGCAGCTAACTAGCCCAGTGGCCAAGGCTCTTCTCCTAGTCTGCTTACTACTGACTATTGCTATAATCACTGACAATTATTAAGCACTTGCTCTGTGATAAGAGCATGGTAGACATAATCCCATGTAATCCTCTCCACAAATGTGTGAGGTAGGTATGGCTATGAGAAAACTGGGGTTCGGGGTGGGCTGAACTCATTTAGTGTCATAAAATCAGGAAGTGCCAGGATTGAGATATGAGCCCAGATGTCCTTGGTTTCAGGCCTTTTTATTTGCCTTTCCCCAAGAAATCACATTTTGATCTCCTCACTTTTTTTCCTCCTCCCTTCCTATCTCATAGTATCTGATTTGGGGTGCTTCTTGGTTTTTGGAAACACATTGAGCAGAACTGTTTCCTGACCCATACAGCCTCTCTATCCTTGCAATGCTAGCCTCTGAAATTGAATCTGCCCCTCACCCCAGCATTACTCCACTCAGGCCTTGCCTTCCTTCTCCCTCATCCATGCTACCCCTGCTATGAAATGATGGAGGTCAATTGCAATGCAAACTGTAAAGTGATGAGTACATGAGGGTGACCCTATGGATGACATGGGACACTCAAATCTTCTGCTCTGGGCCTGGGGCCCTGTGTATATCTTGTTGTGCAGTGAACAACCTATACAGCATATGAGGTGGCCCCTGCCTCCCTTATTGTAGGTTTCAGGGTCAAAAATCCATTGGTTTCCCAGCGAAACCTAGGCTGCATAGCAGAATCACCTGACATCAGAGAGAGAGAGAGAGAGAGAGAGAGAGAGAGAGAGAGAGAGAGAGAGAGACATCCCCAAGTGTCACTCCAGACCCAGAGAATGGAAATTGGAGAGCAGAACGTAATCTTTATTTTTCATAAGCATTTCATAGAATTCTCAAGAAGCCTCTCTATGGTCAGACGTTTCCTTTTCCTAAATGGATTATGTCTATAGCACCATTCAGGTGATTATACAGGTGAAACCCAGGTCCTAGGGCTGTTTGCCCAGGAGATGAATTTCCAAGTCTCTCCTGCATCCTCCAGCCTTCATCACAGAGGATGGAATTCCAGGCATGGTTAATGAATCTGTGGGAGGTTGTGTGAAAGAATGTGGCATTTTATAATTGGGGGTTGCCCACTGAGCCGTCTATTGGCTTTACCCCTAAGCTGATCTTGTTTGTGAGCCCAGGCAGGCCTCAATGATTTAATCCATGTAACTCAGAGACTGTAATAGTGTACTAAAGCTATGTTACAGGCTTAATTGTGTTCCCTCAAAATTCATCTTAAAGTCTTTACTCCCGGGCTTCCCTGGTGGCGCAGTGGTTGAGAGTCTGCCTGCCGATGCAGGGGACATGGGTTCGAGCCCCGGTCCGGGAAGATCCCACATGCCGTGGAGCGGCTGGGACCCGTGAGCCATGGCCGCTGAGCCTGCACGTCCGGAGCCTGTTGCTCCACAACGGGAGAGGTCACAACAGTGAGAGGCCCGTGTAACGCAAAAAAAAAAAAAAAGAAAAAAGTCTTTACTCCCATAAACCTCAGAGTGTGACTATATGTGGAGATAGGGCCTTCAATGTGGTGATTAGGTTAAACTCCAATATGACTGCTGTCCTTATAAGAAAAGGAAAAGACACCAGGAATGCAGGCACACAGAAATGACCATGTGCAGAGGCAGCAAGAAGGTGGTCAGTTGCAAGCCAAGGAGAGAGGCCCCAGAGGAAACCAAACTTTCTTGTTTAAGATACCCCAACTCTGTGGATGGACCTAGAGATTGTCATACAGAGTGAAGTAAGTCAGAAAGAGAAAAACAAAGATCGTATAATATCACTTCTATGCGGAATCTAGAAGAACGTACCTGTACCAGGTGACCTTATTTGCAAAGCAGAAATAGAGTCACAGATGTAGAGAACAAACTTATGGTTACCAAGCGGGGAGGGGGGTGGGATGAACTGGGAGGTTGCGATTGACATATATGCACTACTATGTATAAAATAGGTAACTAATGAGAACCTGCTGTATAGCACAGGGAACACAGTGATCTGTGGTGACCTAAATGGGAAGGAAATCTAAAAAAGAGTGGATATATATATATGTATAACTGATTCACTTTGCTGTACAGCAGTAACTAACACAACATGGTAAAGCAACTATACTCCAATGAAAAAAAAAAGGAGACCCCGTCTCTTATTCTTTATTAGGGCAGCCTGTGTTCGTCTGCTAGGACTGCCATAACAAAATGCAACAGACTGCCATTTCTCTCTGTGTCTGTGTCCTCTTCTTATGAGGACACCAGTCATATTGGATTAGGGCCCACCCAGAGGACCTTATTTACCTTAATCACCTCTTTAAAGACCCTATCTCCAAATGCAATGATATTGTGAGGTAGTGGGGCTTAGGACTTCCACATATGAATTTGGGGTCGGGGGTGGGGACACAATCCAGCCCATAACAGAGACCTTAAGAAAGATAAGGAGAGAGAGAAGAACACTGCTTCTCTGGATGACGTGCTTTGGGCCAAACCCTGCACTGGGTGCGTCCAATCCTTACAAAAGCGCTGGGAGGTAAACCACATGGTCTCCCTTTTAAAGGTGAAAGAGCCGAGGCCTGGAGAGTAAACATCCAGTCACCACCCCCAGCCCCAGGTGGGAAGGGAAGGGAAGGGCTTGTGGGGTATGAATTTCTTCTCAGTGTAGCCCTGGGTCACCTAACCCGCCTCTTTTCTAGCCGTTCACAGCTCCCAACCAGAACCAATTTTTGCAGAATTGGCCAGTCACAACTGGGATGCTAATGGGACCAGGCTCTTAGGCTTGTGGGGGCATGAGATTGCCATGCAGAGCACTCAGCAAAGTGCTCAGACCTGGCAGATGCTCTAAGCAGTGACGGCTCTGCTCATCACGACGATTATTTTGTTGCCTTGAAAACTTTTGAGTGCAAGAGAAAGAGGCTATCGAACTGGTGATTTTAGCATCTACTTCTAGGTACCTCAGCCAACACCTGGAAACTGAGCTAGGGATGTTTTCACACACATTAGCAGCCCTGGGAAGGAAGAATCATTATTATCTTCCAGGTAGAGATATCCCTAAGGAGGCCCAGCTGAAAATGCAGCAGCCCAGGCTTTGTCAGCTCACTTGAATGGGCTCATCTAAATAGAACTGAACACCAGCCTCAGCCACTGCCTCAGCCCTACCCCCACACATCATCGTGCTCCACAGCCCTGGAGATGGGAAATCACAGCCAGTCTCTTCTCAGCCAAAGAACACACAACCTCATCCTCTGTCCCACCTAGACTCTCCTTCCAATTTTCGCTAGTCAAAGCTTCCTGATCTTAAAAGTTCACCCCTGCAGCTCCGTTCCTGGATCTGCTCTAGGTCCCTGAGGAATCTTCCGTATTGAAGGGTAGAGGAGAAATATCTAATGGTTATTAGGGCCTAGGGTAGACCTTTCACATCCTGTATGCTTTACTGCTCCTAACTAGTGTTATGAGGAGGCAGTGCATTAGTCCAGACTTTAGGGATGACTGAGGTCATAAAAATGTTCAGTAACTTGCCAAGGTCACCCTACCACTAAGGGACAAACCCAAGCCAGACTGACTTCATCTTTCCAGGGTATGTATATATACGTATATATATTACATACATACGTATGTATGTATATATATATATATATTTCTTTTTTTTTTTTCTGTGTTTGATTCTTAAGCCTCCAACCAATTTTACCAATAAGGAAATTGAGAGTGATTTGGTGACATGCTAAGCTCAGTTAGCTCCCAAGATAGAGCTGAGATTAGAAACTAGTTCTTCTAAGTCCAATGGTCCAATCAAGGCTCATTTATTTATTCAACATAAATGAACTGAGCTAAAACACAGAAGCGACCCCAATGTCCATCCATGGATGAATAGATAAGCAAAATGTGTTCGATACACACAACAGAACATCCTCCTGTCTTAAAAAGAAAGGACATTCTGACGTATGCTGCGACGTGGATGAACCTTGAGGACATTACGCCAAATGAAACAAGCCAGTCGCGGAAGGACACTCTCCGTATGAGTCCACTTGTATGAGGCACATAGAGACAGAAAAGAGAATGGTGGCTGCCGGAGGCTGGCGGAAGCGGGCAATGGTGAGTTACTATTTAATGGGCCCAGAGTTTCAGTTTTATAAGCGGAAAAGAGCTACGGAGATGGATGGCTGTGACACTTGCACAACATTATGAGTGCATTTAATACCACGGAACTGTGCCCTTAAAAATGGTCTAGATGGTCCATTTTATGTTATGTGTATTTACCAGAATTAAAATATCAGGAAAAAACTTGGACTGAGCACCTGCTGTGTACAAGGTAGCCTACGAGTCAATGAGAATTCAGTCTCATCCCTGCCTATCTAGTGGCAGGGGATGGGGGCGATGTACAGTTAACAATAAATGTAACGTGAATACTCTGGGTCATATGTTAATAGGTAGGAAAAGTTAAAAGGTACGTTAAATGGGGAAAATGGTGGCCATTTTAAATGAGTGAGGAGGTAACCTTTGAGCAAAGACTTGAAGGAGGAAGAGGAATGAGGCTGTGGTTACCTAGGAGGGAAGCATCCCAGACAGAGCAAAGACAGAGAATGAACATGGCGGCCGAGCACGCTGGCTTGGTACACAGCAATAAGGTCAACATGGGTGAGGCAAGGGCAGTGGTAGGAGATGATGACAGAGAGGAAGATGAGTCATGGAAACCACTGGAGGGACTTGGCCTTCTAACATGAGAAATACAGGAAAGCCCACAGTCACAGACTAAATTGTCCCCACGGCCCAGGCTGGTGATGTCACCCCAGGATGGCTCAGGTAGGCAAACAAGTGTGTCTGCCTCTTGTGAATGGGGCAGCCCCTACTCACTTTCATTCCAGATGTCCCCGAAGGAGAAGGCAAGCCTGATGTTGTCTGCTCTGCTTTTCAACAGAAGCCAGAAATCTGGACTTTTACATGAAGCTTCCTGATTTTTTAAAAATATTAGCAATGGGTTCCATTTTGTCAAAGCACCACATCTCCACCCAGGAAGCCTCTGATTATAGAATTGTAACAAATTGACCCAGTTTGAAGCCTGTGCATTATACCGGGTTGCCATGTAATCCTACATCACCAGGCCTGTCTGATAGATTTTGAGGCATTAGGAAGAATCAGGCCATTATATTCATTACCTGTATTCAGACATGAGATTTAACCTCTATCAGTGCAGTTACCTCTTTGTGTTGCAATGATCTGTGTATATGTCTGTTTCTCTTACTAATTTGTGAGCTAGTCAAGGCCAGACACTGAGTTTTCCTTGGCTTTGAACCCCTGGAAGAAGGCTACACACATAATAGGAGTCCAGTAAATATTTATTGAATAAAGCTGTAATGGTGAATGGGTAAAAATAGCTTGCATATGTATTGAGGACAGAAGGAAAAGAAAAGACATGAAAGTAAAATGTGGATTGTGTTAGAGGTTGGCATTTAAGGAAGTTATTTTCTTTTGTTTTCCAAACTCCCCATACTGTTATTACATTGATTTTGTAACTGTTAATGGGAGAAAACGTTTTAACAAAAAAACATCAGTTAGTCTTCTAGGCCTCTCCTTTCAGAGATGCTCTCGTTGGGATACAAACCCTGTTGGGGAGAATTCCCTGCAATATCCCACTTGCTGGCCCCAAGCACTTGCTCACATCACTGAGCTCAGAACCAATCCAACATTATAGCTGGACATATGGGAATCCACACGATAGGCTTGATATCTTCTCTATACCAAAGAGCCAATCCAGCCCAGCCCAGACAATTCCTGCTAAATTCCCAGGGTCTTTCTAAGAAAGGTTGTATTTAAGAAATGCTGGTGTTTCTGCAGGGAGGACAAACATCAGGGAAGCAGGGTCTTGGTGATGGGACAAAATAGATGACATGTTGACCTCACAGGTCATGTGTAACAGGTGTGTGTGGTGGTGTGGGAATTCAATTCAGCAGCCAGGGCATAGCACAACAGAAGCCAAGTGACAATTGAACACTGGGGACCAGATGCATAGTGAACGTCCATCCACTCCTTCCTGTGGCTACCACTCCATGTACTCCATTTTGGAACAAGATGTGATGTGGGTATCTGCAAATGGTGCCCGAGTAGGCAAATGTGCTCTGCATGGGGTGGGGGGTAGGGGTGTCCATGTGGGCTCTGGTGTGTGAACAAAACACTGGTATATTAGGCAGGGGAATCGATCAGTCCTAACTGGAAGCACCTATTACAGAATCTCTGTCCTGTGGATTAAGCCAACAGAGTGGAGAGGAAAATGGAACCAACTTGCTATGATGGATTCTGGTACTAAAGATCTACCTCCATCCTGCTCCAGGGTCTGACTACAGAGAATAAAGAAACTGATAGCCAAGTGAGAACTTGGCCATCAGCTTTATTAAAACCCAATCCCTCCTTGACCCCCTTCCCTCCAGAGGGAGGCCCTCTGGAGAGCATGGATTGAATCTGACCCTAGAGTAGAGGTTTCCAATTCTATTCCTCATGCTTTGGGGTGATGCTGTTCTGTACAGCAGACCCAGAGTTGACCCAAGGTTGAATGGAAGAAGCTGGGGAACAGAGCCATCTCCTCCTCCATATCTTCCCTCTAAGCACAGGCAGGTCCAAGAGATCAAGGTCCAAGGTACACATGAGCAGTGATCAAACCTATAGGCAAACATTGTCCAACACATACCATGTTCTCATCAGTTATAGTGGCTACTCAACCTCCTGTGGGGAAGAACAAGAAAGATGGGTAGAAGCTCTCCTTACAGCCTTTCTTGGAAGGTTAGAAGCTTTGACAAAAGTCTCCCTTTCTGTAGAAACACAAGAATGAGTAGGAACATACCTACTATGGATTAGACAATTTCCTCTGTCTAATCCTCTATAAGAATGCTACCATGGATTGAGCCCTTTCCAGTGCTCTAGGCATCTTTCCATATATTCACTCATTTAACCCTCCCAACAATCTTATGAGGTAACTAAGATGAGATGAGGCACAGGGAGGCCAAATGATGCAGCTAGTAAGTGACCGAGTCAGACTAAGAACCCAAAGGCATCACACCAGAGTATGGACTCTGAACCTCTGCTCTGGAGCTGATGCAAGCAACATTACACCAGCCCTTTGTCCCGGTTTGATAGCTAAGGAACTTGAGGTTTGCCCATGATGTCAAAGAAAGCTGGGTCTAAACTCCATGCCTGCCTGAACCTAGAGCGTGTTCAATTACCCCACGAAAGAGCTGCTGCATATAAGCAGTTATAAAGGCCCCCAAGTCTTGTATCTGATGGGCAGATAGCAACTCACCTGAGGAGATCCCACAATTCCAGTTGAGCCAATGCATCATGGTTCTGACCCGTTATTTAATCCTAAACTCCAGTCAACTGAACGCACACGAGACAAGAGGAAGGCAGAGGTTACTGTGCTCCCTACCTCTCTGGTCTGGAAGGTCAGAGTTTGCAGCTGGCGAGGGTGAAGGCTGTAACCATCATCCCTGGTTGCACCTTAGAACCACTTGGGATAAATTTTTAAAAACATTTTTTAAAAGTTCCAGTGTAATTGATCTGAAGTACAGCCCTGGCATAAAGGTGTTTTTGTTTTATTTTAAGTTCCCTAGGGGATTCTAATGTGTAGCCATAGTAGAGAAACACTGGGCCGGGAAACACACCCCAAGCTGACAATTAGAATTAAAATCTTCCCCTAAACTAACCTTCATCTTAGACACCTGGGACTTGACTGAGCAATGACACTTGAAATGGAAACAGTCTGCCATTATTTATGGAGTTTAATTTCAGCTGGTGATCCTAATGCTGGGTCTGTGAGGAGGGCTTGGGGAGGGGAACTTGGCGGGGGAGGTGAAATTGAAGGGTGAGGCCATACAGATGGGACAAGAACCAGCAATTCACTGCCCTTGTTTGGTAAACACACCCAGTGCTTAATGGTGCCTAATGGTGCCTGTAATTGATGTCTAAAGTTATTTAAAAGTAAATTTACTAGAAAATAATTAGCAATTTTATAGTTCACTACTTTCTCATTTTGGGGATAAAAATTTTTTCAATGGTTTTATCAGGCACCACAATACAACAGTGCTGTGAAATCAGTTGCCCAAAATGGAGGTAGACATGGGTCCCCTAAAGAGATAAATACGTTTAAAAAAATGTTTGATTAGCTATTTTCATTCATTGGAATGTAAGCCTATTTCCCCCTCCACTACCACTCCCCACCATGCCAATCTCCCGTTTGAATCTGTAATAAATTATCCTTAATCAACAACAAGGGAAAGTTATAGGAAGGCAGCTTGGGGATGGCTTAGATTTGACCTTGGGAGTCCTTAACCTTAGCAGTGGGAGTGGAGAAGAAAACTGTTCTCTCATTAGGCCAGATACATCTTTCCTTAATGAGCTTGCAGGAATATTCATTACAACACATTAGCTCATCTCTTCCTCTTTCTGCCCAGCTAGCCCAGGGCTACCAGGAGAGATGGAATGATAGAAATAAATTTACTAAAGATTTTATTAAAGATCTACTAAAGAGGGCTTCCCTGGTGGCGCAGTGGTTGAGAGTCCGCCTGCCGATGCAGGGGACACGGGTTCGTGCCCCGGTCTGGGAGGATCCCACATGCCGCGGAGCAGCTGGGCCCGTGAGCCGTGGCTGCTGAGCCTGCGCGTCCGGAGCCTGTGCTCCGCAACGGGAGAGGCCACAGCAGTGAGAGGTCCGCATACCGCAAAAAAACAAAAAAGATTTACTAAAGAATTTGCTTGGACTTCTCTTTCTGGAGCCCTCTGCTCACAGCCAATGGGGAGAGGAATTGCTGTTGTTTTCAGTTCAGACAGAGGCTCTCAGTGGCTTTTACAAACTGTCTGCAGATGATCACCAGTTTCCACATCTGTGAAATGGGTAAGACAGTCGTTCCTCTGCTTGTTCATGGCTCAGCAGCATCAGCGACCTTGGAAGTTTGTTAGAAACGCAGAATTTCAGGCTCCTCCTCAAAACTACCCAAAAAGAATCTCTAGGGGTGTGAAGCTAGATACTAGTGTTTTCGTAAGTTTTCAGGTACTTCTTACGCATGCTTGAGTTTAAGAACCAGTGCTTTACAGGAGTGCTGTGAACAGCAAATGAGATAAGTGAAAATATACTCTGGAAAAAAACTGGAAGATGCTAACAAGATTCTGGGTATTACTGTTTCTCTTCATATTATTAAATGTAAATGTCACAAAAATATTAAGAGGTATAGGCCTAGAAGACTCATCCTGTAGCTTCATCAAAATTCTCTATCGGTGATGTTAAATCTTGAGCCTTTTGGAGGCAGACATATGGAAGACAGAAAGCAGGCTGATGGAAGTCTCTAAGGACATATGGGGAGTGGGGTGAAGTAGGGACCCACACCCTTCCTAGGAGCACTCCAGTTCTGTTTCAAAACAATAGAATTGTGCAGGCCAGATAGAACAGTTCTGCAAACTGAATTTGGTCTGGGGACTAATGATATGCATGGTACAAAAGTTTGGAATGCCCAAGAAATATGTGTCCCCAATATCCCTTTTATTACTTTTCTTCAATTTTTGATATTATAGAAATTAATTGTTTAAGAGTCTAGTGGAAGTCACTCCAAAAGGTTCTGCCTCATATTAGCTTTCCTGATCATTTATAAATTTATAATTTTATTTTCACATGGCTGTTGGTTAGCTGTGTTTCACTGAACATTTTCATTTTGGGATATCAGTTGTTAGAAAGATAGCTAAACATGACACCTTCTTACTGAATATCTGGGGTCTATAACTGTGTGTTTACATATGACTTATTTCTTCATCTAGAAAAATATTTTGGCTGCAATATTACCTTCTTGTAGCATCAATACTGTGCTTGAAATGTGAACTAAACTCTTTTAAAATATTTTTCCCTATATTAAAATCCACTACAAAATAACATAGCCATTAAGAATATGAGTTTTACAAGAGAAAAAGACAACATGGGAGAAAATATTTGCAAATGAAGCAACTGACAAAGGATTAATCTCCAAAATATATAAGCAGCTCATGCAGCTCAGTCTCAAAAAAACAAACAACCCAATCCAAAAATGGGCAGAAGACCTAAATAGACATTTCTCCAAAGAAGATATACAGACTGCCAACAAACACATGAAAGAATGCTCAACATCATTAATCATTAGAGAAATGCAAATGAAAACTACAATGAGGTATCACCTCACACCAGTCAGAATGGCCATCATCAAAAATTCTGCAAACAATAAATACTGGAGAGGGTGTGGAGAAAGGGGAACCCTCTTGCACTGTTGGTGGGAATGTAAATTGATGCAGTCACTATGGAGAACAGTATGGATGTTCCTTAAAAAACTAAAAATAGAACTACCATATGACCCAGCAATCCCACTACTGGGCATATACCCTGAGAAAACCATAATTCAAAAAGTCATTACCACAATGTTCATTGCAGCTCTATTTACAATAGCCAGACATGGAAGCAACCTAAATGTCCATCAACAGAGGAATGGATAAAGAAGATGTAGCATATATACACAATGGAATATTACTCAGCCATAAAAAGGAACGAAACTGACTTATTTGTAGTGAGGTGGATGGACCTAGAGTCTGTCATACAGAGTGAAGTAAGTCAGAAAGAGAAAAACAAATACCGTATGCTAACACATATATATGGAATCTAAAAAAAAAAAAAGGTTCTGAAGAACATAGGGGCAGGACAGGAATAAAGACACAGACCTACTAGAGAATGGACTTGAGGACACGGGGAGCGGGAAGGGTAAGCTGGAACGAAGTGAGAGAGTGGCATGGACATATATACACTACCAAATGTAAAATAGGTAGCTGGTGGGAAGCAGCCGCATAGCACAGTGCGGTCAGCTCGGTGCTTTATGTCCACTTAGAGGGGTGGGATAGGCAGGGTGGGAGGGAGCCGCAAGAAGGAGGAGATATGGGGATATATGTACATGTATAGCTGATTCACTTTGTTATAAAGCAGAAACGGACACACCATTGTGGAGCAATTTTACTCCAATAAAGATGTTAAAAAATTTTTTTAAAAAAAGAATATGCATTTTAGAGCAAGACAAACTTGGGCTCAGATAGTGGTTCTGTGCCTTACTAGCTGTGTATCCTTGGAAAAATAACTCCCACTCTTTAAACCTTAGTTGTATTATCTGAAAAATGGGGTCAATAATTTCTACCTTACAACGCTGTTTTAAGAATAAATGAGATGGGAAATGAGTATCATGCTGTATGTGGCATCTTTTATTATTATTTAATATATATAGGATAATATTGTTGCTATGTTTGTTCATAGAACAGTGTATTGTATTGGGAGATGATATCTTGTAGGAGAATGGTTCCTTATGAAGTGAATAATTAAAAAAAAAATAAGAGTCTAGTGGAGTTCAGTAGTTTTCTTGAGTGACAGATTGTTTGGGCCATCTCCCCACGGTCTAGTAAGGTCACCTGGGAGAAGATGTCATCATTTTCCTCTGGGTAAGGAGGTTCTGTTTACTCTCTCTAGCCACAAAGCACTTCATAAGATTAAGAATGCAGAGGGGGTTGGCTAGAGTAAGGTCATCTTGGGTTAGCAACACTGGCTATCCATGAGGAATAGCCTCTCTGTTTGAATGGAATATAAAGATTTAATGGCCATTTTGTTTTTAAAAAGGAGGAACTTTGCAAATGGAATGCACCTTACCAGGAACTGTCAGGAAGATCCATTCTAGCAAAAATGACCAATAGCCTTGCATAGTCTGGGTTGCAGAAGGCTTTGGTATGAGTCTGTGTTCTTCCTGCCTGCTCCACATGTGGCTATAAGCTCACTGCCTGGGGAGAAGGGCAGGGAAAAGGAAACTAGACACAGTTGGAAAACCTCCTCTGGGACAGCTCTCTTAGCCTCCCTATCTTTTGTTTCTTTCTCTGCAGAATGGGAATCATAATCTAAATCAGAGTCCAGTGACATCGTGGATGGGAAAACGATTTATAACCTGCAAAGTTAAGAAGTCAGCCCCATAGCTCATCTGTGTCAGTCCAGCAATAGCTCAGTAAATCTCTTTCCTCTGGGGTCCACATGGTGACAGAGAATGGTTGGCCTGGGAAAATGTCCCACTAGGAACTTGAGAAGAATATAAAATCCCATCTCTGCTTTTCTAGTGAAGCCCAGAGATTCCCCAAAGAGGGAGATGCTCAACTGGACCCTGGGTCCTGGTTCTGCCACTTATTAGTTATGTGACCCCTTAACCCCTCTAAGCTTCAATTTCCTCATCTATAAAATGGAATGATATTAATGCCTACCTCATAGGGTTGTGGGGTAAATTTGAGTAAAATAATCTATGTGAGGTGCTCGATATGTCTTCATCAACTTGGTAAATATTTACTGAGTGCGTACTGTGTGTGAGGCACTTTTCCAGGAGCTCGGGGCAGAGTGGTAGACCACAGCCAGGGGGTCTTTACCCACTCACCTGTCCCCCCAAGGGTTATGTCCCAGTGGAGGAGACAGGTAGTGAGCAATTGAACACGTTATGGTGATGTATGCTGTAATATAAAAAGAGGCACTGAGAAATGCTAGGAACAAAAACAGTACAGGCTAAAGGGATAAAGCTCCAAGGTGGAAGGGTTGTGTCTTTAAATGCGGTGGTCAGGGAAGACCTTTCTAAGATAGGGATATTTGAGCAGAGACCTGATGGAATGAGGCGAGTCATGCAGTATCTGGCAGAAGAGCATTCCAGGTGGAGGGAATAGCACTTGACACTTAGTAGGTGCTCAGTAAACACTAGCTTAAAATAAAGGGAAAGCTCTACAAACAGATGGCATCTAGTCAGACATAAAGGTGGAACTCTTATCCATGATGATAGAATGCTAAAAGGAGTATTGATTGAGGTCTGAAGGCTCTGAAGCCTTTCTCCAAAGAGATAAAGAACTGTCTTCCTCTTGGAGTTCTTAATGATGTTTTCAGAAGAAAAGTCAGATGCCCATTCAGCCTGGCAAAATATACAGGGGAGATGTGCACAGCTCTTCTCTTTCCATTTTTCATCAGGTTATCCCTCTACAAGAGATCAGTACGCTCAGTAGGTAAAGAGGCAACAATGGGAAAGTGAGATTAAGAGAAGGTAACAGGACTTCCCTGACGGTCCAGTGGTTAAGACTCCGCACTTCCACTGCAGGGGGTGCGGGTTCGATTCCTGGTCGGGAACTAAGATCCCGCGTGATGTGCGGCGCAGCCAAAAAAAAAAAAAAAAAAAAGAAAGAAAGAAAGGGATGGGCTTGTTCAAGGTTAAAGAGTAGGTAACTAAGTAGAGGGGAGTGGGCTCAAATGAAGACTGCAATCTCTTTTCCTGGTGCTCTCCTCATTAAATAACATGTTTACTCATTCGTCGAACCTTTCATTCATCCCTTTGTTTGATACTTGCTATATCAATCCTAAGATGTGGCATCAGTGGAACAGAGCTGAATAAGACATTCCTATCCCATCCCTCCAAACAATGGCTCAGGGAAATGATTTACAGGGTCTCCATAGCATTGTAGAATCCTTAAAATGCGGAGGATGGGACAACCACTTCCGCCAGGGAATCGTGGAAGGAACATTTCCATCGGGTCTTTAAGCATGGGAAAGAAAGGATTGGTGCAGGGAGTACAGGTGAGCAAAAACTCTGTAGGGGATGATGACAAGTCGGTGCGGCAGGACCACTGAGTATGCAGTAGTCGCCAGGGAGGAGGCTGGAGGAGGGGATTGGTTTGGGGAGCAGACTGTAAAATTCTGAACGCACTAAGCTGAGGAATTTGGAATCTATCATGAAGGCGACAGGAAACTATGAAAAACGTTTTATCGGGGCTTCCCTGGTGGCGCAGTCGTTGATTATCTGCCTGCTAATGCAGGGGACACGGGTTCAAGCCCTGGTCTGGGAGGATCCCACATGCCGCGGAGCAACTGGGCCCGTGAGCCACAACTACTGAGCCTGCGCGTCTGGAGCCTGTGCTCCGCAACAAGAGAGGCCACGATAGGGAGAGGCCCGCGCACCGCGATGAAGAGTAGCCCCCGCTTGCCACAGCTAGAGAAAGCCCTCGCACAGAAACGAAGACCCAACACAGCATAAATAAATTAATAAAACTCCTATCCCAACATCTTCTAAAAAAAAAAAACAAAAAACATTTTATCGGCTTCCCGTCATCTCCTTTTGGAATCACTTCCCCCCATTCAATAATTGTGTTTTCCAAATCATAAGGGCAGGGTCTGCCTCTGCCTGGTTCCCACGTGGGACTGGAGCCAGGCTAGGAGACTGCTTTAGATCCTTGGCCACCGTGACTGCTTCCTGAGTGGCCATGCAATCCATTTTTGATGGAGCTCTTAGGAAAATGTGTTTCCTGGGGAATTGCTAAGAGTCATGTAGGTTGGACTGCAAGTGTCCATAACAATATAATATGAAAACACTTTGAGAATGATAAGACTGTTATCAAGTGAAAAGAGATCAGTGGAGACAAAATATTGGAAAAGAGAGTGGGTAAAGGAGAAGGGATTGAAAAAGAGCAAATTTACTGGTATTATTCAACCCTTGGATTCAGCATACCTTAAGCCAATACCTTCTGGAAAACTCAGTTGCGAGCCAGTCAATTCCTTTAGTCCTTAATCTCATTTGAGTCATGCTGTCTGTCACTGCCAGTTAAAGAGGTGACTGACTAGTCTAGAAGGCATGAGTAGTTTATTAGTAAGGGGATGTTATAATGTTTCCCTCGTCAGCTAACATAGCCCCAGATGCAGAATTGACTGTAAGTAAGAAAGGGACAACACTAGTGGAAGGGAGACCATTTATGTGCAGATCTCAGAAGACCATATGAGAAATGTAAATTGTGAGTATAAATGTGTTTTATGCAATTATTTGCTAAATCCGACAGCCCTAAGTGGAGGCGATGAGAAGTAGCTGAATTCTGGACATATTTGCTTTTAAATTATATGCAGGGGATAAGGAGAAAGAGAAAAATGAGGATGAATATAAGTTTTTGGCTTGGAGAGACAAAGAAGCCATTTACTCAGATGGAAAGACATTGGGGGGCACAGAATTGGGTGGGTTAAAACATCTGGAATTTGACTTGAGTGTATTAAGATTGAGATACCTTCTATACCCCCCAAATGGACAAGTCAAATGTTGTTCAATATAAGAATCTGGAGGTCAAGAGAGAGATCTGGGCTAAAAATGTGAGATTGAGAGTCACCAGCATAGAGATGGTGTTTAAAACCATGAGAATATATGAGATCACCGGTTAATGATTGTTAACATTCTGAGGTCATAATGATTCCCCAGATACTGAGGTATGCTGACCCATGCATTCTCTTTCTTGTCCCAAGGACTCTAGGGGCTTGTAATTTAGGATGCTTTAACATGCAAGAAAAAGTATTCATAATTACAAGATATTTCTTCTCTCACTTGACAAAAAGCTTTGTTGTCCTCATGGTTACAATTTGGCTGCCACAACTCTAAATCTGTCATCCTTTTACAACGGGGTTCAAATGTAGAAAACAATGGATTCCTATCATATCTTTTCTTATCATTGGCCACTCTTTTTTTTAACCTTTAAAGATTATATTTCTCAAAAGCCCTGAGCTGTCCACTGCTCAGGACCCACTGGCCATAAGAGGATCACGTGTCTCCTGGCAGTGGGGAATTAAATGAGCATAATTGCTTAGATTGGTCATGGTTCATTTCTTGGGGTTGTGGAAGAGGTCCACTTTCCATGTATGTATATTGACACCTCTTTCTAGAACAAAACCAGGCTCTGTTTTCAAGGAAAAGGGGAATAGATAGCTGTTGGATAGGCTACAAACAACATCTGTTATAAGAATTGTGACCATTGACACCATAGTTTTGGGAACTTGCTCATGACTTATAGTTGAAACCATGGGAGTAAATGAGATAGCGCAGAGCATCCACACAATGAGGAATGGACCAAGGATAGAAACCTCCACCATTAACTGAAAAAAAAAAAAAGACAGGAGGCGGAGTCTGTGAAGGAGAGATAGGAAGAGCTGGAAGAAGTATCAGAGAGAAGATGATATAGAAGATAGAGTAGGAGGGCTCCATGGAGCAAGGGGGTAACCAACAGTGTCAAATGCTAGGAGATTAAGTAGATGAAGGCTGAAAATGGCCTGTATATTGGCAATTGTAACTACTGACGACCTCAAGCATTTCTTTAGACTTATGGGAGCTGACCGCAGGACTCAGGGGTGTAAGAAGAGGAAAGCAGTTGAGAGACTGCAGAGAGAGCAGAATCTACTTTCCAAAGCTTTAGCTGTGAAGGCGGGATGGCGTATGGTCTTTTTAAAAATAAATTTATTTATTTATTTATTTATGGCTGCGTTGGGTCTTTGTTGCTGCGCGCGGGCTTTCTCTAGTTGCGGCGAGCAGGGGCTACTCTTCATTGCGGTGCGTGGGCTTCTCATTGCAGTGGCTTGTCTTGTTGTGAAGCGCGGGCTCTAGGCACGTGGACTTCAGCACTTGTGGCACGCAGGCTCAGTAGTTGTGGCGCACGGGCTTAGTTGCTCCGCGGCATGTGGGATCTTCCCAGACCAGGGCTCAAACCCGCGTCCCCTGCACTGGCAGGCAGATTCTTAACCACTGCGCCACCAGGGAAGTCCTGTATGGTATTTTGAAGAGTGCTACAGAAAGTTTTTGTCTTTAAATTAGTGATGGGATGATCTGTTTTAGATTGACCTTAAATGTAAATTCCAGCGAAGAGGGGGGTAAGTGAATAAAGTACGTGATTCTAGAGGTTAAGAATTAGGGATTCAAGGCAACAGTAGGACAAGATGAGACATGGGTGGAGGAATTAAGGATTCATACCATAGCTAGTAATTTATAATTTATAATAATATATTTATAGTAATGGTAATAACAGCAAGCGTACTGAGCTCTTTCCTCTTTCCAGTCCCTCTTTTAAGTTCCTTGCCTGTATCATCTCACTTAGTCCTCACCCTGTCCTATGAGGTGGGCACTATGATTGTTTCCATCTGACGGATGAGGGGAGGCAAGACCAATGAGAGGCAGAGAGAGATGACCTTGACTTTCTCTACTATGTCAATCCTCTTGACCAATAGAACAAAAGGGAGGGGACATGGGTAGGGATAGAAAGCTTGAAAGAAGGTGGAAATTTCTGAAACATATACAAGGGACCTGGGGAAAAAAAGCTGCCAGGGGAGAAATCAAAGGGATGAATAACAGAACTGAGAACCTAGCTGAGGTTAGAAACCAGAAATTGATAGAGACCCCAATCTGCATTGTCTCCCAAGAGCACCAGAGCAGAATAAATGGCTGATGGGATCCATCCTGGCTTGGGAACTAGTCTGCGAGTCTATGATTTAGACTCAGTGCTCAGATGTGCTGCTGTCTGTGGCATAAACAGTTCCCATTTGAATTTCTGCTTTTTCTTTCCTCTCAGCAGGATGGCCAGAGTAATGAAAGCCCTATTTCCAAGCCCTTCCCCCGAGCATTCCCAGAAGCAGAGCCTCTCCCCTGGCACCCTTTAGAAGCACTTCTACTGGGATAAAAGCGAACTCTTTTCTTCCTTAAATGACGGTAAAGAAGCTATCTCCTTCTCCATCACGCAGTCTTGCCTTTGATCGTCAAAGCCACAGGGGGATCTGCAGCCATCAGCTCCAACGTTACTTGCTCTTTCCTCGTGGGATAGAAGGAAGCAAAGTGTTTGCTAAATATTGCTTTTTTCCATGAGTTATCAAAAAGAACACACACCACTTTTTTTTTCTTTATACCATTTATTATAGATTTTTTCTTGTTCCCAAGGCTGTTCCCATGATCTTAGAAACCAACTAGTGACAAAAGCACATCCCCTAAAGGCACGTACATTTAAGGGGAAATATCCTTTGTCGTAGAGACACTGGCGTAACCGATTTGCAAGTAAGGATATGGCAGAGTTAGGTCTGCCAAGGAGACTGGGCTTCTTGAAATTTTTTAGGGAAAAAAGACTAAATCCTTCCATCCAGCACAGAGCTGTGTGAAGGCTACCCTGTACTGTCCCACTCTTGCCTTTGTGGACCCACTCCCAAGGCATGCAGGACATGAAGTGAGGGGTTCTTAACTTAACCTTTCAAGAACCATAACTTGTCATTTTTCCAACCTGGTTCCAACCTAATCCTGCATTCCAGCTCATCTTACTCCCTTTTCCCCAGAATATTTTGTGTTCCTTCCAGGCAGGGAAAACTAAAACAACAACCCCCAAAGAAAGTTAGTTAGAAATGTTCAAAAAGCTTAATATCAACTCCTGTCTCAAATTGAGACTTAAAGGAAGGAGATATCCAACATCTTCTAGAGCCCCAGATCCCCTTAATAATCAAATTCCAGAAGTTAATGTCCTCTGGGAAACCATCCTAGCCATTCTTGCTTACTGGCTGCATTGCTCTTGTACCTTTCCAGACAGATGGGCAACTTTCTCCTATTACAGCTTCAGGAGGATAGGTAATAGGACTTCTTGTTCACAACCTTTCTCTAACACCCGGCACACCTATGATACACAAATGCTTGCCAACTTAGTGATAGAATTGGATAAATGGTGGGGATTTCACAGCCTACTTGGTTTGCTTTAACAACTGTCACTGCCTAAAACTTCCCTCTTGTGCTTAATTTAGTGGATCCTGGATAGGGATGATTCCCAGTGGCCTCCTTGGGACTTCACATCTTGCTCCTGATCCCAAGATGCCTCTCCTGGTCGACAGATTAAACGTAGAGTTGACAAAGAGCAGTGGAAAGGTATGTGTACTGGTCAAACACACACACAGGTCTAGGTCCACCCAAAGGTGTGCTCTCTGCAGAACTCTGGAACGCTCTCAGCCTGCATCATCAGTATCTCATAAGGTGGGGCCTCTGACTTTGGGAACACCATTAAGAAAGGTTGGACTGCATTCCAACAAGGCAAAGCTGGGGCACATTTAGAATCAAGCATAAATTCATCCCTTGCTTCCTGAAAAAGTCTCCCTGTCAGTATTTGTAGAAGCACCACATTTCTGAGATCAGTCGGTTAGGCAAAGCTACTTTTAAGACCTTTGGTTTGTCTCCTTAATCTCGAATGTGAGGGTGTGGAAAGTGCATTGGGCTACAAGTCAGTAGATCCAGGTTGGGAGCGTGGCTATTCTATTATCTTAAATGAGACAGGATGCTTCTTAATTTTGCATCTATAAAGCGAAGACATAAGACATGATTCTTCACACCAAGTTCCTCTATTGGTCTGCACCTAGACTCCTACAGTAACTTATTCTAATTCTCAGAGCACCCTAAAGCTTCTTCCTGACTTTCTATTGCCTTTTTTTCTCAGAATAGCCTGTCCTGGAGCTACAGGACCCAGGTTCCCAAGGCACGTGGAATAGATAATCTGGCATCTCTGTAAGGGAAAGCTTCTCTCAGTAGAGACAATGATATATGTGGTTACTGGAAGATGAGAGCAAGAAAACAAGAAATTTATTAGGGAAATAAGCTGTCCAGGAAGGATCCATCCAGGACACGTGCTAGGAAGTATTTCCTGGGGCCAGGTGGCTGAGAGAGGGTATACTGCTCTGGGTCTCACTGTGAACATAGATCTTTGTTTGATCTTGGACCAAGGGCCAGGGAATGACGGGACTGGCCAATGAGAAATGTTCACCCAAATGAGCTCCTTGTCTCACATTCAGACCTACTTACCCCACAACTGTCATAACAACAGGGCGTTATAGGTCCACTCAGAGCCAGAAAGAAGCTGTGATGAAGATATTCCTGACCCCAAAACACAACAGACTGTTCCAGCTCTAGTCTACTCATGGCCTCAAGGATGAGCCGCTGACTGGTCATTCATTTGAAAATCATACTTTCCAAGTGATCCAGAATGATTAGATGAAATCAGAGCTATTCAAGGAAAGCTGTTTAAGCCCAGGAGAGGGCTTAGAGAAAAGATTACGAAAATACCCTTTGAAATGTTTCCTGCTGTTCTTTAGAACAGGCTGTACTGGAGCTTCTCTCTCCTACAATCCCCAGTTCAGCACCCTGTGTTGTGATTTTATTTCAGTCATTACACTGATGTGCAACTTTGGGAAAGTCCCTTAAATTCCCAAACCATCATAGTTCCCATCTGTAAATTACAGGGTAAGGCTTGTCGGTAATCCCTGACCTAGAGGACAAGTCTATATCCAACTTAAGATGTGCGAGTGTGTGTGTTTTCATTTCACTATTATTGAGTTTAGCACATTTTCAGAAAAGTTGGAAATTGGTTCCATTGGTCTGCTATATGAATCAACAAGTAGCTAACAGCTAAGGAAAGGGGGGGGGTCATCATTTGACCTTGGCCTTACACAACGCCAAGGACACTATAGTTGGGGGCGGAAATCTCTGTAAGGACTTACGTTCCCTATTAATGGCTTGGCTATGATCAGTTAGAGATACACACCTTTTCTTCTGTGAAAAAATTATCCTTGATAGCAACATCCCTCATGCATACTTCTCTCTTTTCCCTCCCAAATCTCTGCCTTATCACTGTCTTAATTATCCATTCTTGTATTATGTTTCATTTTGCTAGTGTCTACTTCTCTGTGCTTTAGCCTAACTCTAAAGAATAAGAATAGTTTTACGATTTGAGATGAGGCAAAATGCTGCTGAGTAGGGTCTTAGATACCACAAGCACTTGGTGGTCTTTCCTTTTCCCTAGTTATGACCACCCCACCCCACCCCCATTTCATGTTTCCATAGCACCATATGCATACCATCTCATAACAGTGTAAACCTTTTTTGTATACACTTCTCCTGTGTCCATCTTCCCCAGTAGGCTGGGAGCCATGTCAAGGCCAGTCAGCTTTGCTCTCTCTTTCAATTGCCCCTTGGTCACTCTACACATATTTGTGGAATAAAATCTGAAGGAAACATGGTTGACTCTGGAGCACAGCTTCTTTCCTGTACCCGGGGACACTCAAGATGCTTGCCTATCTTCCTCCTGTGGACTCACATTTTCTTGGCCTTTATTTTTTGCCTTGATGATGGATGATGTACTATCATTACCTTGAAATAACATATTTTCACAATTAAAAAAAGTGGTTTCCCATATCTCTTATATTTGAAACGGACACAACCTCACCCACTTGATGAGCTAGAAATCATATGAACTCATCTCTCCCCACCCCAAGTTGTCACACGAAGAACCTCAGGAGGTTCCCCCAGCCCACTTTATTTCCAGAAACATATGAGACCTGCTCCCAAGCCCCTGCCCTGATTCTCAAGCTTCTTCATCTTGCAGGTAAACGTTTAGGAGTCAGAGTTCCAAGCGCAGAAGTCATAGCCTGGAAGCTTGAAAACTTCACTCCCACTTCCATCTCAAGAGAACCTGTGTGGCTCTTTGTGAATGAGCCTTGGTGACTTGTAGCATCTTAAAGAACCTTGAGTGAGGAGAAAGGCCAGAGTGAGGTGACCCTGTCTGGGCATGGGGTGGGGGGAGGGGCCTGACATGGGTAGGGAGAAGATATCTCATTTAAATGCCTGAAATCCAGCCAGTTCTGAGACATTTATAGAGGGTTTTTCTTCTGGCCTCAGCTCAGAGCAAAGTCAATGGTGGTCCCCTTCTTCCTGGCCTTCTTATGATTGTCCAGTCTGAGTAAAGATACACCCTTGAAATACTGTAAAGGTATGTTGTTCTGGAAGGGCTATCGGGAGCCTCCTTCCTTCTTCTCCTCCCTCATCTTCTTCATGATCATCAGAAGGGTCACCACCATCATCTCACTATCCAGTGTGTTCTTTTCAAATACCTTCCCACCTATTAATTCAGTTTGGTCATCACAACAACTCTGGGTGGCAGTCCAGTAGGGATCAAATACGTCCATTTTTGACATAGGAAAACTAAGGTTCAGATAGGGAAGGCTACTTGTCCAAGATGGAGGCAAGGATAAAACCCAGCTACTGGGCTTCCCTGGTGGCACAGTGGTCGGGAGTCCGCCTGCCGATGCAGGGGACACGGGTTCGTGCCCCGGTCCGGGAAGATCCCACATGCCGCGGAGCAGAGCGACTGGGCCCGTGAGCCATGGCCGCTGAGCCTGCACGTCCGGAGCCTGTGCTCCGCGATGGGAGAGGCCACAACAGTGAGAGGCCCGCGTACCGCAAAAAACAAACAAACAAAGAAAACCCAGCTACCTTTCTTCTGACAGTAGTGAGACAGAAGTGGTGTTTTGGGGGGTGGGGTGGGGGTGGGGATGAGGTGGAGGATGGGCAAACGGGAAGGGGGAAGACAGGCTGGAAGGATCGGGAAGGCAGAACCAAGGGGCTGAAGATTTAAAGACGTGAAACTCAGATGAAGACCCCCAGTACCACGGGAATGCGCCGGCCACACTCCCCTGAACTTAAAGTTTGGTCCAAGAGGCTCATGAAGTTGGCAGGGAATTCCCAGTGAATGGCCACATCCTTCCAACTCTGAAATCAGGGTTTTCATACACAGTCTAAAGATAAATAGGGATGCTGAATGTTTTTGTTATTATTGCTATTGTGTTTGGAGCTGGGAGGTCTCAGTTATAAGGTCAAGGCATTCATACCCTTCAGGTACAGACTATTACCTGCAAAAAGTGATGAACACGAGAACAATGCCAGCTGCACTACTTGGAAGGATGAATTCTCCCTTTTTTATCTTCGAACCACTCGCAGCAGCCTTTCCATGGCTGTGAATCATCCATTCAAGGGAAGGGAAGGGAATAGAACATTAAATATAATTTATGTTTTGCTAATTGAAATCAAATACAAAATTCAGTCTCCCGTGAGTTGCCGTGCTCGTGTTTAAACAGGGCGGAAGTATCATTAACCTGATTCTATTTTAGTAGGTTGACTTAGCTTTTTCTGGATAGGAATTAATTCCTTTGTCAAGTTTCCCCACGGAAGAAGGGGATGTGGCTTAGTGACTCGCTCCAAGTCACAAGGATCAAGCTAGAAGAGACACTGCCGAAAAGAGAACTTAAACATGTCAAGTTGGCATTTCTTTTCAGAGCCATGAGCTTTCAACCATATCGCCAGACAGATGCTTAAAATAAAAATCCTCCAGGTCTCAAGGCTTAGGCCTCTGCCCTATTTCTCCAGAGAACTTTAGCCTACTGTTCTATGCAAGAGCGGATAAATTCTTTAAGGAGGTTTCCCCACTTTGATTTCCCAGGTCAAAATGGCTTCTTAACCATGGGCTAACCATTTTAAAAATGGATTCACTTGTCCTATTTATGTGAGGATGCATACTTGCTAGGTTTCTTTTTAAGCAGCACTTAAGGTCTTGATGTTCTGGGTTTATGGGGACAGGCAGACAGCCAGGGAGGTGGCACATGGACAGCAGGGGTGATTGAGGGGCTGAGCTAATAGGTGCCCACCCACCACAGAAGAGATGCTGGTAGGCTAGAGTAATGCTCATCCTTAGTTGGTGGAAAAACATCTTTAAAGCTTTCCTACCAGCAGCTGCTCCTTTGACCTCCTAAGTTATGAGATCATCCCTTACCTCGTTGTCACTGAACTCCCAAAGGGACCTATTCCTTCAAGGAAGCCATGAACCCTAGGGACCATGTCTCTCGGAAGTAATCCCCACAAAAGCATAAAAGGAGGGGAGGAAGGAGGATGAGGGGACAAAGAAATACACAGGTGAGACTTGCCTCATTCTCAATCCCACCTTCCATAAGATGGAATCTTTTGAAAGGATAGACGTCTGGGCCCTACCCTAGAAATTCTGATCCTTTAAAAAGGCTGCAGTGGGGCTTCCCTGGTGGCACAGTGGTTGAGCGTCCGCCTGTCGACGCAGAGGACACGGGTTCGTGCCCCGGTCCGCGAAGATCCGACAGGCCGCGGAGCGGCTAGGCCCGTGAGCCATGGCCGCTGAGCCTTCGCGTCCGGAGCCTGTGCTCCGCAACGGGAGAGGCCACAACAGTGAGAGGCCCGCGTACCGCAAAAACAAACAAACAAAAAAAAAGGCTGCAGTGGAGCTTAGGAAGCTGTAGCTTGAAAACACCAAACATCTGCCTCTGGTGTGTAACTAACTAGATCCACTCCTTGCTTTGCTTATAAAACAAGGCCCCAGACCAGCTAGCCCACAGTACACTCTTCTGATTAAGCAGGCGTTCTTTTTTCCAGTAGGTGTAGATGGGTACGTGTGTACGTATTTTTATATTTATCGTCTTTTACTTTGGTAGTAAAGGCATATATGTCGCCTTCAGCTCAATAACCACTTTCTTATCTGGAAAAAATTTATTTGTTTCTGAATCTGGCACGTCAGTCCATTCTTTGCCAGGATGGGTTAAGACAGGAGGGTACCGCACCCCTTACAGCAGTTGCTTCCTTTGTGCTATTTCAAGAATCATCCTGACCTGCAGACAGAATTCCCTGAAAGATTCTCTAATCTGGGTCTTTCCGGCTATCCCAGAGAAGGGATACTCCCAGAATTCGAGGGTAGGGGTAGAGGTGGGAATGGAGGTGACCAACACAAACACACCATCAAAACCCATTAATCAGATTGCATTAAGCTTTATAACAACACAGTTTTCAGTTAGCGGGAGAAATGACAGTTTAATAACAGCCGAACAGATTTCACTCCCCCCCCACTCATACATATTTCCAATTTTGCTAGAACAGTTCCTGGTTTTGGAGATCTGTGAAGAGCGCTTTATGTCAAATGCTGCATTTTAATGGAATCAAACTAATGGGAAGGGACATTGTATGCAGCAGCCCTTGATAGGGGCGTCCGCAGACAGCCCTTACCCTCCCCCACCCCCATACACTGGATCTGATAAATGGAGTCAACCCTCTTGTCACTGCCCCAATGTGTACCATCTCTGAATTAAGCAAAGGAAGCACGAGATGACCATGTAGGGGAGACGGTGGGACAAAGAGAAGGATGGTGACCGATCCCCTGTGGGTTGTGCTGCTAAAGGTTATTCACGACAAAAGACATGCCAGCTCTCTGGTCCTCGCCCCTCTGGCGACCCTAAGGGACAGAGCCCATCCTGATAGCCTGTGTCAGAACCATGCGGCTGAGGGTCTTCAGGGATGGAGACCTCCCACCAAAATGACTGGCTTTCTTTTTTTCACTCCCAGAGATGGCATTCATCTTTCCCAACCTCAGGGCTCTGAGCTCTGCTGCAACCCCCCTGCTGTGAGAGCAGCCCTGTGATTCTGATTCTAAGGAGGCACAGGCTAAGCTTCTCCACCGCCCAGGATACTCACAAAGAGAGAGACTCAACCCCGCTTCGGGGGCTCTTAGAAAGGCTTCCAGGGGTGTCAGCGTTTTTTGGTGAGAAACATGCATGCCTCTGCCTTCATAAGGTGAGGAGGGAGTAAGTCAAAGGTTGTGGGACGAGACCTTTAAGGAGAAGGTTAGAGACACTTTAAGAGGGAGGACCTTGCTCCCTAGGAGTCCTGGAGCAATTGGCCACAATTAGTATTCTGGCAAGATGCCAAAGCAGAGGTTGATAGAGCAGGGGCCTTTGCCAGATATGGGGCTAGAACTCGGGCCTCCCAGATTCAAGTGAGAGACTCCGGCCAAAAGTTGACCTTCCTTTCTTTTTCGTCATTTAAACAAACATTCATGCCACTGTCTCTGACCTTGACAACTATTTACGTATCCTGTCTTCAGACTTGATTAACGAGCAGAAGACAAGAATTAGCAGTGGATTCTGGTGGCCATCTGGTCAACCAGATGCTGCTACCCAGGCAGGCCTGGTACCCTCATGAGTATGCCATGGGATCCATCCCTTTGCCTAAGTCAACAGCGTTGGAAGCAATCCTGATTGGACAAAGGAGGAGATCTACTTGGCACCCCAGCAAGGCTGAGGCTGCAGACCCTGGGGGATTCAGGACTCAGGTAAGGAGCCTCCCTAGCTATTCACCAGCCTTCCCTCCACATCTCTAGCCTCATTTGTCACCCTCTTCCTGTTCCCACTGGAAATTTTGACCAGTCATTTGGTAAAACATCATGTTGAAGGGTTTGTAGAATTTCCGCAGTCTGTGGATCACATCGGGGTCGATGCGGGGATGAGTCCGACCTTTGCTCTTGCCTAAGCACCTGGGGGCGCTGCTGTCTTCCGGCTTCTTTAGGCAAGGGAACCCCTTGGTTTTGTTGAAATAGAAATGCTTCTCAGTCACAACGCGCTTGAGGCCTAGAAAATCCTGTACTTTGGCCATTTCCCCGGCGGGGTCCACTATGAGTCGCTCACCGCTGACGAAGAGGATCTGAGAGAGGGGGAAATACTGGAGCCAGTTTTCCAGATGCAGAGCATAGATCCCTATTCGAATGGCGCTCCAGGAGGCATCGATCAGCCCTAGGGTCCGATTTTTGAAGGCCAGCACCTCGAAGGTGGGGATCTCGGGTTTCTTTGACAGTGTCTGGGTGTAATCGGAGATGGCCCTGGTCACGGGGTTTCTCACCACCACGATGAGTTTGATGTCCTTGGCCATGGAGTGGATGCGCTTGGGGGCCTCATTTGTCACAAAGTAACTTGGTGTCTTCTCCATGGTTAACTGCCCATCCAAAGTCTTAGGCATCACATTTCTGGAAGACGGAGGAAAACAAAAGAGTGATTATTCCTGTCCAGAAATAACTGAACTTGTTGCATGAAATGTATGATATAAATAGCCCAGTGGGGAGCTACCCAATAAAATTCATGTATACTTGGGAGTTCTTTTTGGACTATATATCCCTCTATAGTTCTGATTATAGTATTATCAGAAAAAGCAGCATAAAGCTTGCGCAATTCATTCATGGGAATCTTATGCACCTCCATTTAAATTTCTGCTCTATCTCTTACCAGTTATGTTTAACCTAGATCGGCTCTTAATTTCTCTATGTATTAGTTTTATACTCTCTGAAATGAAGACAATGATAGCACCTACTTCACACAGGTGTAAAAAGATTAAGGGAGATAATGCTTTTAAAGCATTTGGCACAGAATCTGGCATGTGTAAGATCTTAATAAATCAGGGATATGATTGTTGTAGTATCTTTGAGAAAGCGTTTGAGCTCAACAAGACCTCAAAGATGATCTAGTCCAGGGGTTGGCAAACTACTGCCTGCCTCCTGTCATTGTATGGCCCACAGCTAAGAATGATTTTTCATCTTTAAAGGATGGGGAAAAAACCAAAATAATAAGACTAAAATTTTGTGATGCACGAAAATTATATGTAATTCAAATTTCATTGCTTATAAATAAACTTTTATTGGAACACGGCCACACATTCCTTTCTGTGGCTTTTTGCATCTACATCAGCAGAGTGGAGTAGTTGCAACAGAGACTGTATGACATGCAAAGCTGAACACATTTCCTATCTGGCCCTTTAAGAAAACATTTCTTGACCCCTAACCTAATCCAAAGGCATCTTTATGCAAATGAGGAAACTGAAGCCCAGAGACAGGGAATCAGACAGGCTTTGTGACCTCAGCAATTTGAATCACATCCCTGAGCCTTATTATCCTCATCTGTAAAAATCCTAAAACTTGCTTCAAGTTCAGTTGAGGATGAAACGAATGACATATAGTGTGACAGCATCTAGCATAGAATTAGTTTTATACATGGAATTTCTTCTTTCTTGGCTCCCAAGGTTGCCCAGTGACCCAGTGATAGATCCCACAGCAGGACCCATATCTCTTGGTTTCCTTCCCAAGGTTGCTTCTCCAAACCCACCCCTCCATCCACGTTTGCCTTCAGAGTGGCCTTGTCTTACTTGGGAACTTCAAGAGATTAAAGTAGTTTGATGTACTTGTACCTGTCGGTACAGCAGGTCATCTGCCACCACGTGCTCCATCCATCTCCATTAAGTCCATTCACTTCCGAGCCTTGCACCAAAGTGGTACATTTAGGATTACACAAGACCTCTTTGTTATGATGACATGCTTTTAAGTGTCTCAGCTAATAAAACTTAATACAGACGAAGATCCCTCAGCTTCCCCTACCATAATTAAATGTATTTACTATTGCGTGTGTGGAGAAGGAAGGATTCTTCTTTTATCTCTAATTCACATGCTCTGTCAATAGTTAATTGCTACTGGGTTCTGAGCGTTCTCGGCAAGCATTTCTATCAGGCAACAGGCACTTGCCTAATGTAGAGAAATTCACATGGAGGTTGATGTGGTTCGTGTATAATGGTTGGGCAGTGAGGAGTTTTCAGATCAAAGCAATAGCCCTGGCCATAAATAATCATGCTCATCTTGAACTGATATTATCTCCCCAGTATTTTGAAAGTGTTCATGTTTGTGTGCCTGTTTGGCTCTTATCAGGTTTAATTGTGACGTTTGGAGGGGCGGGGCTAAGGACCACAGTTTTACGGGAGTCACGTGTGCCTGATTTAAGACTTCTGACGACCTATGTCACCTTGATGAAGTGCCTAAACCCACTCTGAATCTCCATTTTCTCATCTAAAAAATAGGGTTAAAAAGAGTCCCTCCCTTACAGGATTGTAATGAAGATTGAACGCGATAAGGCAGGTAAATCACTTAGAATACTGTCCAGTGAATGCCAGAATTTTAAGAGGCACAAGAGCATTGGCACAGCAATTCTTAGAGAAGAGTAAGGAGAAGATATTTCCGTTTGACCAAATGGAAAAGGTGAACAACGTGGGAACTAAGGAACTGATCTAGAAAAGAAGGATATTCTGATTCAAGCCAGTGTCATCAACCGTTCTTCCTGATCTGGAGGCTGGTGAGCAATGGGGAAGCTGCTACTAGTTCAGCTGAAGTTGAAAGAATATACTGATATCCTACTTTTCTTCCAGTTGGAGAGAGAGATTCTCTTCTTTTATTACAGAACTCATTTCGTAGTATAAAAATATTAAATAAATGTTGATGCAAAAAATGCTGAAGATAGATATTTTTACATGGCCTCTTCCAGACTTTTGCCCCTCAGATATATCTTGCTTCTTTTAATTTGCTGTATTTTTCTTTAGCAAGGAGCAGCTGCTAGGTTTTTCTTCTCCTCCAGTCTCTGCCAGTCACTTCTTAGACCTCAGTGTTGATCTTTACGTTGACAAATGCATCTCCTTCACTTCAGCTAATTGTTACAGTCTGTCAAGATCTGTGTTGATCTCGAGTCTTTTATCTGAAGCATCTGAGATAAATGGTACCCAGCCTATAAGCCGGCATGTATAGGAGTAATTATGTGACTAGCTCAGTGCTCGGTGCAGAAGGCAATGAGAGGAGCGGGGCTAGAGAAGGCAATAGAGAAGGTAGAGGGAGCAGAGCCGCCTAAACGGCTTTGATCGTCATGTTACAGATGGATTACACCAGGCACTTGAGGACAGTTCCTGCATTGGGGGCACACATGGTAAAACCATCTATCTCATTAAGCCAAGATACAACTGTTGTTGCATGAGATATACAGGATTCTTTGCTGGTAAGAAGCTATCCAGTAACTGCTCAAAATCAATGGAGTAGCAGTACCCCCTTTCCAAAAATGATTCTGAATCAGTTATATTCATTCATTCATTCATTTGTTCCATAAACGCTCACTTCCATAAATGGCAATATACTAGTGAACAGAACAGACAAGGTCCGTTCCCTGACAGAGCTTCCAGTGTTACTACGACATCTGATAAAAGGAGAGTTCTTTATAGCATCACATAAATGACTATTTTAATCAACAGAGTGGGGTATCATTACTATTTCACTTTTAGAGAGAAGGAAACAGACTCAGAACCTAAAGATACTTTTTCGAAGTCTCACTGGGTGAGTATATCCTTGGTTCCTAAGCTCACTGGCCAAGCAAACACCTACCACCAGTTTCTGGCAAAGAGCAGGTGCTGAATAAATACCTGTTGAACGAATGGATGAATAAACCATTCATCTCCTGTCCTAAGGTGAGGCTTTGGTGTGATGGGTTTTGTTGTCCTAATCTGGTCATTTCTCAGGCCTTGTCCCCTCACCAGTCTTCTCACCTGGGCCCACGACCCAGCATCTATTTCTGTATCTATCCTAGTGTCTCTGTTCCTAAAAGACTAGAGAGGGCAGTCTACGTGTAAGACCAACTTCTCCCAAAGTGGGCTTTGGATGTTGTCTCCCTCTACTTTCTCAGGAATGATTCATCCCAAGTTTCCTTCTCTCTCCTGGTTTTAGGGAAGTTCTTCTCGACTGGGTCTGACATTTTGACTGCCCATGTTCTCACATCTCTATGTGAGTCTGACATTTTGACTGCCCATGTTCTCACATCTCTATGTGCTTGAGGAATGGGGAGGAGACCAGTCATGCCACAGGGGAGTGAGCAAAGCTAAGGAAGTGAGAAAATAAGGTCAAGGGGTGGGGAGGGAAAGACCACAGGGGGTCTTAGGGGCCACGGGAAGACACTGGGTTTTATTCCATGTGTGATGAGAAACCACTGAAGAACATGAAACAAGACAACATAAAATTTACATTTTAAGAGATTTCTTTTTTTCCTGGCTGCTTTGCTGAGAACACACAGGCATGTGGCAAGAGCAGAAGGAAGGCAGCCTGTTAAGAGGCCATTTCAGGAGAGCAGGTTAGAGATGGGGGTGGCAGGAATGCAGGTGGAGAGGGCAACCTGGGAAGCAGTGTTCACAATTAGGATGTCTTTAAAAGGTAAGGCCAACAGTCCTTTAGGATGGTTGGGATGTGTATGCAAGAGAGAGACAGAGAGTATCATAGAAGACTCCAAGATTGTTGGCCTGAGCTAATGGGTAAGTAGTAGTGCAGTTTATTGACGTGGAGACAACTGAGAAAGAAGCTAGTTTCAGGGGAAGATACCAAGTCTGATTTTGGACTTGGAATCTGAAATACTCAAGCGAAGGAGTTGAGTAATCATCCTGATACAGGAGTCTGGAACTCAAGGGAGATCCCAGTTGGAGGTGGACATTTATATCATGAGTTCACAGCCCACCTGCCAGAAAGTAGGGTGAAGGAATGTCAGATTCTCTTCACCTTCACGAGTAGAAGGTGGGACCTAACCTCTGCCTATCTGGGGAGTTCTCCTGGATAAGGAAAAGCATTCAGATGCTGGTGTGCAAAGCAAATCTTTAAATTCCATAGCAAAGATTTTCACTAACTCCTTTGAATGTCCAGGGTCTTTGATAACTTCCTGTATTACAGAGCTTAGGAGAATGTCATAATATGGTTGGTTCCCACCCCTCCATGGCTAAGCTCAGTTTCCGGAAGCCAAGGGCAATGTTTTATTCACCTTTGTATCCCCAGTGCCTGCCGCGTGGCAGCTGCCCCATAACTATGTGTGGTTATTAGATGAACGAACGAATGACATACGAATGGAAACAGGATCCCCAGCAGTCAGGAGAATTGGGGCAGCTTGGAGGGCTCCTCTAAGTAGGTTTCCCTCACGTGGGGTTCAGTGTTTCTGAATTCCAAGCCATCCCTCATCTGAAGGACCCTGCACTGCAGGGTGTACCATATGGTGAGAAAACACTGCATCTGGGCTTGGAACGGCTCGTTAACAGTATCTGGGGTGCTCAGAGCAGCCGTGACATCAGCGTCAACACACAGTCCTGAAGCGAGAATCAGCCTGCAAGATCACACAGCTGCTCTCACAACCCCAAATGTTTATGAGACACGATCCAACTCGCTCGCCCTCCACCACCTCCACTCTGCTGGTGGGGGAGCTGGGCGGAGCACGAGCCCCATCTGGATGCAGGTCAGCATCCAGGGCTTCATAGGAAACAACAATAATAGCGATCCTACAGTAGTTATCATACGCCATTTATCCAGTGCTCACTCTGTGCTGTTTGGTGGTTGAGAGTTCAAATTCTGACACCAGATCAATGTCTCTAAGCACGTTCAGACACTGGGCTCTACAGCCTGGTGGTTAAGAGCATAGCCTCCAGAGGAACCAAATTTGGATCCACTTATTAGCTCTGTGACTCCGGGCAAATTACTAACCCAAGTTGCATTATCTGGAAAACAGGCGTCATACTGATAATACCCATTTCATAGGGATTTTGTGACAATGATATGAGTTAATGCCTAAAAGATTGCCTCACAGATAGTAGGCTTACAATACATTAGCCGTGAATTTTTAAAACAACTTTCTTAAGAAGGTACTACTACCTTCACCACTTCAGAGGTCAGGAAACTGAGGCTCAGTGAAATTGATCTGTTAGTCCAAAGTAACAGGAGGTAGCGTTGAAATTCAACCCCAGGTCTGTCGTGAACTTTAGCCAGAGCTCTTAGTTACTGCCTGGCAATGCTTAACCAAACGACAGAGGCTCAACAAGGTTACGTGACTGGCCCAAGGTCACTCTGCTGGTGGATGGCAAAGCTGAATCTTAAACTGAGCCTCATTATGTGTGTTGTAAAGGTGGGCTGTCACTGACTCACCACTGGGAGTTACAGAAACACAGGCCAGAAGCCCCAGAAATTCTTGCCAGATCAAACTCCATTGTTCAGTTTGCGACATCTCTCTCCGGGGCGTCATCAATTGAAGCAAATGGACACCATCACGAATGCCGAGGGAGAGGGCAGTCACCCGTATTAGATGTAAAGAGCCCGTGCTCTCTGGAAGGGTTAGCAGCTGAGCTTGCCTTTCGCTTGCCTGAATCAGAGGTATATGGGCACCTCACATTTTCCCAAATGCATTATCCAGTGGGGTAAATGGTGCATAAATGAGCAATATTTTCTGAGGCCTCCAGATAAACTGTAACCCAAGAGAATGGTGGTTAGAGCCAGGGCATGAGGTAAGGCTGTTTCTTCTGCACCGAGGAAAGAAACTTAGAAATTCAATCGGGCGCCTGCTACTCGCCAAGCATCGAGACGGGCAATTTCACATATTATTCTGGCTGAACTGCACAAGGAGCATACAATTCACTGAGCCCATTATAGAGATGTGGAAACTGAGTCAAAGAGACAATAAACCCCGCTCAGGACTACTTTTCGGCCTCATTCTTTTGGAAAGCTGCTTTTCAAATCCAAGTTTATGAATCCTGGAATCCCTGAAGATGAAAAGTCAAACCCTTTGGAAACCACATTTCTTACGTAAACACCCAAGAAAAGCAGCCTTTGCCAGGGCCATACGGCTAAGGACCAAACTGAAGGTGAGACAGAAGGGATCCCGAGTTATAGCTCTGACTTAAGAACTAACTTGCAAATGCATTTAGGACAAGGACTTTTCCCTCTCTGGACCTGTACCATGAAAGGGCTGTGTTAATATGAACTCCCTCATTCATTCCAACGAGTGTTTGCCGGCGCTTATGATGTCGGGTATATAGCGATGCCAAAGCAGGCATGGTACCTGCCCTGCAACAGACTGCGAGTCCTTTGAAGGACACACCTGAACTTCCCATTTTTGTAAAGTGGTCTGTGCTTCAGATGAGGCATCTCTGGTGTGGGCAGAGGTCGCTTTTCAGACAAAATCACACCTGCCACCAAGAGGGAGAAGGAGGTGACAGAAAAGTGAGGGCAGAGGAGAGGAAAGGAGGGAGAGAGCGGAAGCAAAGAATGAAGGCACCTAGAAGCGACAGGAAGGAGAAATGAAGACAAGAGGAAGGAAAGGACTGAGGAAGGAAGGGGAGGAAGAAGGCAAACAGAAGGAGCTGGGCTTTGAAGAAACACAAAGAATTTGAATAACTGGAGAAGAATGAGGAAAGCATTCCAGTTTTGAATGACACATGACCACAGTGTTGTTGTTTTCTTTTTCAGTACGCGGGCCTCTCACTGCTGTGGCCTCTCCCGTTGCGGAGCAACGGAGCTCAGTGGCCATGGCTCACGGGCCCAGCCGCTCTGCGGCATGTGGGATCTTCCCGGACCGGGGCACGAACCCGCGTCCCCTGCATCGGCAGGCGGACTCTCAACCACTGTGCCACCAGGGAAGCCCGACACATGACCACATTGTGGCAGAAAAGAGCAAACCCGGATCCCAGGCACTTCTGTGGTTTTAAAGTTTGTGCCAGGCAGGTACAGATATTTTAGGATCTATGAAGGAAAAAGAGAGAAAACCATTTATCTGTTCATGAATTTGGCAACTGTCGTGTGCCAGGTACATTAGGAGATAAAATGAAGAGCAAGATGTGCCCTGAAGAAGTTCACATCTGAAAGAATAAAAATAGTCTGTGAGGTCTATCCTTGTCTCTGAGGATTCACGGAGTCCCATGAGTTTCAGGTGGAGAATCACTCCTGGCTGAGGGTCGACTTGATTCCAGAGTCCACAGTCACCTCCTTTAGAAGCTTGTCAGTGGGTGCTCTTCCTGACAAAGGCGGGTGGCTCAGCGTTTGACTTCGGGGTTCCGTCTCTGAACCACAAGTGGCTTTAGTAACTCATTTCATGTCTTTTATCCTCAGTTCCATCATCTGTCAAATGGGTATAATAGCATCTCCTCCTCATTCAGAAGAAAAGGTATCAGGCATCCTGGCACAGAGCAAGTATTGGTAAATGTCCCCCCTTGTTATTGCTGCTAGTGTAACGTAGCACATAGTAGGTACAAACAAATTTATTTGTTGAATGAGTGAAGGAGACCAGCCTTGTTTAAACTCTGAATCTAAATGCCTATTACTGGTTGCCTAATATATACACCCCTCTGTAAATGATGACCCTGATTCATGGAAACCCACGTCTCCAATGGGCGTTGATACGACCCACTCTGAGAGCACCAAACAGCTTCCGTTTAGCATAGATTCCAGTGAATTCCTAGAAATCTCTTTCTCCTCGCCATCCCAGGCTGCCCAAGCACTTGGGAAGCTTCAGTGCTAGGCAGAGCTTGGCCACTTTATGGGGCCCATACCTCAAATGGCACAAATCCTAGGCTTGCTTTTATTTCTCCTTGTCACCCCTGGCTTTTCCCAGTTCCCCCCAGGGCTTCGGCATCAATAGGCCACCATATGACAGAAGCTGACTTGTTCATATGGATTTTGTTTTCGTTTTTGTTTTTGCGGTACGCGGGCCTCTCACTGCTGCGGCCTCTCCCGTTGCGGAGCACAGGCTCCGGACGCGCAGGCTCAGCGGCCATGGCTCACGGGCCCAGCCGCTCCGCGGCACGTGGGATTCTCCCGGACCGGGACACGAACCCGCGTCCCCTGCATCGGCAGGCAGACTCTCAACCACTGCGCCACCAGGGAGGCCCCATATGGTTTGATTTAGAAAACACATATGGACAAAAAACAACTATGAATTTGACAATCCCTTAAAATGAATTTGTGACTGAGTCATCACCACTGAATCTACATTTTTGAATGTGGCCATGTGTGTGCGTATGTGTGTGTATGAGATTTTTATTGATGTAGTTTATACTCAGTGTTTGGTATCTATAGGGATGTGAAGGTCCCTGCAATAATTCTGAAGCCCACAGGTTGGGAAGCAGGGTTCTAAAATCTAAACCTTTGCCTACTTACAACCTCAGCTCCATCAGTGCCTTCTTACCCACAACTCTCCCTCCAATCCCTCCTCTCTTGTTATTGGACCATCTCACTCCAGAGATTCGAAAACAAGATGCTCCCTGATTTTGAATTCACAAGATTACGGCTCACTTCACCTGCCCCTGACTGGGGATTCCACCCAGAGTATACTTCTCTGATCCTTTATTCATACACATTCACAGAGTGTCCCACTGCAGAACCTCACACACCAACTTCTATCAGCTGTTTTATTGTATTTTCTTTCCTCGGGCTCGGCGTTTCAAAGGGCAGGTGCCACGATTAAATGATGATTATGGAGGCGTCAGCGTTGTCTGCCTGGGCACCTTGTGCTCACGATTTAACAGACGGTGACAGGAGAGGGCTCCTCTCGGGAAGGCCCCGTTCCAGGTCTCTCCGCCGCACACTGCACTCCCAGCTGTGCGTCTGCTCATCACTGCCTTGGGGGTGCTGCCAGCCCTGCTTCCTTCTCACCTGCATCCTGCGGCTGGCCAAGCCCTGCTTGCTCCTGCTGAGTCTGCCCCTGTCACCCTTTGCATGTCTCAGCCCTACTGTGTGGCTCTATCCTGGCTCTGCCATCCTCACTCTAACGGACTTTGGGAAACTTATTTAACCACGTCAAGCCTCAGTTTCCTCATACAATGGGTATCACAAACAAGACCTATCTCAGAGCATATGTTTTATGAAGGTTGAAAGGGCCGGTGCTTATGATGCTGCTGTAGAATGAATGTGTGTGCCCCCCTCCACACAAGTCATATGTTAAACCCTAACACCCAATGGGATGGTATTGGGGGTGTGGCCTTTGAGAGGGGATTAGGTCCTGAGGGTGGAGCTCTCATGAATAGAATTCGTGCCCTTATGAAAGAGACCCCAGAAAGCTCCCTCCCACCTTCTGCCGTGTGAGGACACAGTGAAAGGATAGCCCTCTATGAGCCAGGAAGCAGGTTCTCACCAGGCAGTGAATCTGTCAGCATCTTGATCCTGGAATTCTCAGCTTTTAGAACTGTAAGAAATAAATGTTTGCTGCTTAAGCCCCTCAGTCTATGGTATTTTCGTTACAGCAGCCAGAATGAATGAAGGCTTAAGCACAGAGCCTGGAAGGAATTAACTGCTGAGTACAAGTGTTAATTATTGTTGCTATTACATATGAATCCTGTTTACTCACTGTGCATTCACAGAGAATGCCATCTTAGGACCTGTGCTGACCGTGAGGTTATTTCATGTTTATCTCACATGCATCCTTAAAACAAACTTTGCTTTTGTAAATAATTTGTACGTGTCTCTTCCTTGTGATGCAAGGAATCTAACTGGCTAGACCGATATATATATAATAAAGCACTGGATGTTTTATTGGTAGAAGGGCTGCTCAGGTCGACTCATGCCTGCCCATGGAAACTTGTTAAATAACTCGGTCAAGATGGAGGCATCCATGCATATGAAGGACAGGTGTGAATGGTGCTGGGAAGAACAATATTTTGTCACACGGCCAGGCACCAACTCTAGTGTTGAAGGAAACTTGTTCTCTCCGCCAACAGAATGCAGCCCAGAAACCCCCCTTTTCCCTACATTTGGCCAGGATGGCAGGACCTCCTCTCCTACAAAGTGCCCAAGTAAGAGCCTTCCAGGTGTGTCCTTGAGATATTTCCTTCAGAAGGGTGCACCCCCAAATCCAGATCTCTAGCTTCAATGATGTAAAGCACAATCATAAATTCATCAGTGCACCCTACTGTGCCTGTACTTAGACCTGACTTTCACAGCTTGGAGCGCATGAAATACTAAACAGATTTTCAAACCCATCCATCTGATCATATAACAGATGGAGAAATGACAAATAGGAAAGAAGATCAGTGCACAACTAGAAAGATATACATAAACAGGCACACATACTGTGCCCCAAAGATTGAAGATTCTAATGTTATATCATCACATATTCACGCACACTGATCTCCTATGGAGGTTTCTCTTTTTCACACACACACACACACACACACACACACACACACACACACACACCTCTACTCGTCCCACAACTGGCTCCTTCTTATTATTCAAGTCTTGGCTCAAACATCACCTACTCAGAGGGCAATCCCCTTCCCCAGGCACCATCTAAATCACTCTCCTTCACACCAGCCTCTTTTTTTCCCTTCCTAGGGCTTCTTGTTATCTGACATTATCTTGCTTATGTGTTCATTTTCTTGTGTCTTGTCTGTCTGTCCTAAAGGAAACAAGCTCCCAAGAAGGAAGACAGTTGGGCACTTCTGTATCCTGCTGAATCTCCAGCATCTCGCTTAGTGCCTAGAACTGAGACATAGGTCTCAATAAATATTTGCCCAATGATGGAAGAGATGAAGGAAAGAAGAGGGAAAAAAGCACAGTTGGAAAGAAGAGAAGGGAGAATAAAGGAAAAGAGGAAGGAAGGAGGAGAGGGAGGGAGGAAGGGAAGGAGGAAGGATAGGAGGAAAGAAAGTTAGGAAGAAGGATGGAGAGAGCTGGCTTCTTCCCATCATTCAGGTCTCATATTAAGTGTCTGGCTTTGGATTATTATGAAAGCCACTAGCCACATGGAACTATTTAAATTTAAATTAATTAAAATTAAATTGAATTAAAGATTTAATTTCTCAGGGACTATAGCCACATCTCAAGTGCACAATAGCTACAAATGGCCAATGGCTACTGTGCTGGAGGTACAGCTCTAGTATATTCCATCATCACGTAACATTCTATTGGATAACGCTGGTCTGGTCCATCAGCTATGATTTTTGTGACATCAATATACCACTCAGAAGTCATCTCTCAGAGAGGCTCTCCCTGATCATTCTATCAAAAATCATGCCTGCTCCAAGTTCCTGTCTATCCCATTGTCTGGTTTCTCTTCTTGTTCACGCCGTGTGGCATTGGTCAAGATTTGGACTTATCTACTTTACTCACCAGTTCACATGATTTCTGATGCCCTTCTACCCGGAACTGCACTCTGCAATGGCAGGACTTCGTCTTATTCACTAGGTACTGTATCTGTCTCTAATGGAGCATTGTATATAACAGGTACTTAATAAATGACAATGAATAAACGAATGACCCCTCTGGATGTGCACATTTACATTTTTACACATTTTACACATTTTACTCATTTCATGCATCCACGCAGCAAGACAAGGGCAGTGAAGTAAGGTCTCAGCTGGTGGTAGGCGGGCCGCCATCTCTTCACCTCCAGCTGGTGAGAAGGTAGGAAAGGCTGAGAGCTGATGCTTCCTCTTGCTCACGGCCCAACCCCCTTGACTGAGGCTCTGCACATCTTGCCAGACTTCTCAGGGGCTGGACTCAGCGTCCTGGCCAGGCTCTAGCACCAAGGGGCGGGAGCCTTGGGAAAATCCAGGTCCACGGAGCTGTGCTGCTGGCTGGCTGGGGAGGAGCACATACAAAGTCACAGCCTTGGGTTTACCTGGTGGCGCAGTGGTTGAGAGTCCGCCTAACGATGCGGGGAACGCGGGTTCGTGCCCCGGTCCGGGAAGATCCCACATGCCGTGGAGCGGCTGGGCCCGTGAGCCAGGGCCGCTGAGCCTGCGCGTCCGGAGCCTGCGCTCCGCAACGGGAGAGGCCATGACAGTGAGAGGCCCGCGTACCGCAAAAAAAAAAAAAGTCACAGCCTTTGCTGCATGTCTGATCAATTGCCTACAAACTTCTTCCTCTCTCTTCTATCCACAGTGACACCGCAGTCATGGTATCAGCATGTTAAGGAAGCTCCACTTCTGGAGGATGTTTTCAGGGGGAATGAATATTCCCTTGCTGTTCTCTTTTTACGCTCCTCCCTAGACCCTCTCACAATAGTCCTGGCAGAGTAAGATTCTGCTTATGCTGAAAGATCCCAGGGAAGCAGGACATTGCCCCCAGATGACTGTGGATCTCATCTTCTGCCTGGACTCACTCTTCCTGGTCTACAGAATTTTTGGTCCCATTCCGGAGCTCAGTACACACTTGATATGCTGCCTTGGGAAACAGGCTTCCTCTTTACTTGTCAACCTGTGTGGATGTGTTCTCAATAAGCCTCAAACCTGTGTGCCTTGAATTGGGTAGACGTGCTACTCTGATTCCAGGGGAATCAGATGTTTCCCTTTCTAGGTCCAGATGGCTGGCTTAGTTGCAGAAAAACATAATACCATTGACTCCTCTACAGACAGATGTTTCCCACTGCCTACAGCTCCCCATCTGCCTTCAGTCACTCCTGACCGTCTTTCATCATTAGTCTCATAGCTTAGCCCTCCTGCACAGAGCCCGGTGTCTTTGGGTGAATATGTATGCACTTGGGAGTATGGTGACACAAATAGTATACTACCCTATGCAGCATTCTAAAATTTGGGTTTCTGCTCGGTGTTTTGTGACCACCTAGAGGGGTAGGATAAAGACGGTGGGAGGGAGATGCAAGAGGGAGGAGATATGGGGATATATGTATACGTATAGCTGATTCACTTTGTTATAAAGCAGAAACTAACACACCATCGTGAAGCAGTTATACTCCAATAAAGATGTTAAAAAAAATAAAATAAAATTTGGGTTTTCTACTCAAGAATCCTTCTTGATCTCTACGTCTGTGTCTCTATTTCTGCTTTGCAAATAAGATCATCTATATATGTATACGTATAGCCGATTCACTTTGCTGTACGGTAGAAAGTAACACAACATTGTAAAGCAACTAGACTCCAATAAAATTAATTTAAAAAAAGAAAAAGAAAAAAAGAATACTTCTTGAGATTTTTCCCTTATCAGTTCACTTCCCATTTTTAAATGGATGTTGCGTTCTATAGCATATGCAAACCACAGTTTACTTAGCCATTTCCCTGTAAAGGCTCCTTGCATTGTCATCAGTTTTCCATGACGGCAAAGAAGGCTAATGCGAGCACCTTTGCACACGCCTCTCTTTGTATGTACCCGTTCGAGTATGTTCCTAACACAGCCCTCCATGGTGGTCATGCCAAAGTATGCTCCGCTCATACCGTGTGAGGATATATACCCCTGTCCCCTCACCAGCGCCTAATGGTACTGACGCTTTTTATTTCACCAACCTGGTGCTAACCATCCTTCAGGACTCAGCCCACATGCCCTGTTTGCCCCAGGATGACAAGACACTTCCCTGCTGTGGACTCTGCTGCCTGGTCTATCTCTACCATTGACTCATCACACAATATGGCACATATGTACTTCCTTGTCTCCTTTATCAGACTCTGAGCAACTTGGGGAAAAGGCCAAAATGGCTCCCAGGAAAAGCTTGCTTGGTTGGACCAGATTAATCCCCCTGCTCTTTCCAGATGCTGTAACAGACCTTTGCCAGGAATGCTTGTGCCCCTGGCAGCACCAGGAACAGGTGGAGTGTCATGTGAACCTTGGGCATTGAGAAATATTGATGGGAAAATAATCTATGCAGAAATGAGTGTGACTGGGTACAACCAGGCAGAAGTAAGGGAGGGACAAAACTCAAAGGAAGGGTCTGCTGGCAGGAATAAACTGTAGCCAGGCCCTGCTGACCCCTGCACGTCAGTTCGTCGGTGAGGAGTGCTGTGCTCTGGCCACAGCCCTGCCGTGCGCCCCCTGCACTCTGCATTTTAGCCTCTTAGAATCATCTTGCCATTTCCTGGAAACAATGGATTTTGTCATATCTTAGATTTTGCATATGATGTTCCAACTTCCTGAAATACCTTTTCCTTCCTGCCCACTGACTGGTGGAGCCCTTGTTCATGGCCTGCCTGATCCAAAGGCCTCCTCCTCTGTACAGCTTCCCTGGAACATATATAATATAATATAGTATAGTATAATATAATATAATATGATGTAATATAATATAAATATATCATAAATATATGCCAACCCATAAATTACTGATAGCGTTGCATCTATCTGTGTGAAGCTCCCCACCATCTCAAACGTTCCTGGATGTTGTGCCAGAGGGGTAGATGAGAGAGAGAAAGAGGAAGAAGGGGAGGAACAGTGAGTACGTGAGCATTCCGGAAAAATACCACATTGGTAATTAGATGGTCGGCCTGGAAATGATTCTCATCATTTCTGCTAATTGACTGACCAAAACCAGTCTTGTGACCCCCACCCACCCACAAGGGAACAAGAAAGCTGAGAGTTACTAGAGAAATGACCTAAAGACTAAAAAACCCACTCTCCTGAATTTTGAGTTTGCTATTCTCTTGTGTGTGGCTGTATCATATGTTGCATTTCTAAACAATATGCTGTTTAGTTTTGTTGGGTTTTTTTCAAAATGGCATAATACTCTAGTCTTCTGTTAAGTTTTTTAAAACTTAAACAAATCTTTATAAAATCTATTAATGCCATTGCATTTACTGTTAGTGAATCCATTTTCACTGCTGTATAATATTCCATTGCGTGGACATGGTGTTATTTATCCATTTTTTCTGATGATGGACATTGGGGTTGTTTCTTTATGAACAATGCTGCTATGTAAGTTCTTGTACATGCCTCCTGGTATAAAGGGGAAGAATCTCTCTTGGGTATTTTCCAACTAATGGAAATACTGAGTCATGAGCTCTGAGATGCTTACCCTTATAAGATGATGGTGCTTAAGTTATATTCCCTCCACCTGTGCAGAAGAGCTCACATTCATCCTCCTTGTGACTTAATGTCTGCTACTGTCTTACTTTGAATTTCTCTCAGTTTGGGAGATCTTCTTCATTTATTGATGATTTGTGTTTCCTCCTTGTTGAAGTATCTGTATCTTTTGCCCATTTTTCTAATGGACTGTTTTTCTTTTTTTATTTATAGGGGTTCTTTGTGTATTCTGGGTACTATGCCTTTGTTATGTAGATTGCAATGATCTTCTCCCAGTTTGTGGCTTAACTTATGACCTTCTTTATGTGTATTTGATGGTCAAAAGTCTTAATGTTAAAGTAGATTAATTTACCACTCTTGTGGCTAGCACTTTTGTTTCTTATTTAAGAAATCCTTCTCTACCTGAGAATGAATATATATGTATGTGTGTGTGTGTGTGTGTGTGTGTGTGTGTGTGTGTATGGAAATTGAAGGAAAAAATTATGTGGCTCTCTGGGAGAAACCTGTTCTAAGCAGAGGAAACAGTTAGTGCAAAGGTCCTGCGGTAGGAGGGTTCTTAGTGTGCAGAGAGGCAAGGTGGAGGCCAGTGGGACTGGAGACCACGGCAGAAGATGAGATCAGAGAGGTAATGGGAGGCCTGATGATGAAACTTCATTCTGAGTGTGATGGGAAGTCCTTGGAGTTTTTTGAGCAGAAGACTAAGTGTCATGATCTGAATTGCAATTTTCCAGGACCACTTTCCACAGATGAATTGGAATTGACTGCACAGGGATTTAGAAGCTGGGAAGCTCTGAGGAAGCGATTGCAGCTGTCCAGATAAGAGATGATGGTGGGAGTGATGTAGTGGGCAGAGTCTGGGCATACTTGGAAGAAAGAGCTAATAGAATTTGCGGATGGATTGTATTTGGACTGTAAGGGGAATGGGAGGTGTTAGGGTGACTCCAAGCCAACAGCCCCGAGCAACTGGGTTGGAGGAAGACATTGAGAGAAGATCTGGCTTTAGAGTGGGGGAAGATTAGGAGCTCTGCTTCAGACACATTATGCTTGAGATGATTTTAGACATCCAGATGGAAATGCCTGGTAAGCAGTGAGTCTGGAAGAGATCTGGGTGGAGAAATATTGAATGTTGCCGACATACACAGATGGTATACGCTAAGGTGTATACAAAGATGAGGAAAGGTCCAAGGACTGAGCCCTGGGACACTTCTACATTCATCTCTGGGGTTGGGGGTGTGGGGAGATGGACGTGCCAGGAGATGAGCCTGGGAGAGCAGGTGTCTCCAGATGGACAGGACATTTCTGTCCCAGCTGTGTGCTAATTTCTGAGTCCCAGACCTGTGATGCACTGCCAGGGTACCAGCGCCGTGCCCTGTTGCTCCCTCCTCTCTCTTCCTCTACCCCTAGACGAATTACTAGTGCCAGTTAATGTTTGCTCTGGCTCATAAATCCATAATGCCTACCACACAAACCTCAACGGCCTGTAATTGAGATGCACAAACATGCAGAAAAGATTGTGTGCGTGGAAGGTATAAATGATGCTGTCACCCGAGGCTGCTGCAGGAAACAGGGCCACCGACATGGTGACTGCATTCTGCATTTACTACCTAAACAGCCTGCCTCCCTTTGCCGCTGCCACCCTGGAAGGTAGAGGAAATTAGCTGTCAATATTTTACAGCTGGTTATTTGCAGGAGTAAATCACAGCTCATTTTGCCACGGAGTCAATGGAAGGAGCATGAGTTTCTTTTTCTTCCAGGGGTTGTTTGTGATGTCATCTTCCTGGTTTCATCCTGCATTTAACTTAGTCCTCAGCATGTTTGTGTCTTTGTAGTGTAAGTTATTCTGTGTCTCCTGGATGGGCAGGAGTGGTGGGATGGGTGTGGGGTGGAGAAAGGAAGCTAGATTTCTCTTAGTGCTCCAACACTGGGGCCCACTGGGTACCAATGCTCATCAATCAGCAATTTATTCATTCATTTACTAAGCAATTTCTGACTGATCACTGTATACCAGATGGTCTGCTAAGTCCCAGAAGATGAAGATCAGTATTACCCGTCCCTGGAGTCAAGGAGTTCCACAGCCTATTTGGGAAATCTCTGACAATACCTAAAACGTACTCATACCAACAAATGTTCTGTATAATATTTACTGAGATCTTACTATATGTTCCAAGTGTTTTACAAAATTAAATCCATTTGCTGTGCAAAAGCTTTTAAGTTTCCTTAGGTTCCATTTGTTTATTTCTGTTTTCATTTCCATTTCTCTAGGAGGTGGGTCAAAAGGATCTTGCTGTGATTTATGTCATAGAGTGTTCTGCCCATGTTTTCCTCTAAGAGTTTGATAGTGTCTGGCCTTACATTTAGGTCTTTAATTCATTTTGAGTTTATTTCTGTGTATGGTGTTAGGGAGTGTTCTAATTTCATTCTTTAACGTGTAGCTGTCCAGTTTTCCCAGCACCACTTATTGAAGAGGCTGTCTTTTCTCCATTGTATATCCTTGCCTCCTCTATCAAAAATAAGGTGACCATAGGTGTGTGGGTTTATCTCTGGGCTTTCTATCCTGTTCCATTGATCTATATTTCTGTTTTTGTGCCAGTACCATACTGTCTTGATTACTGTAGCTTTGTTGTATAGTCTGAAGTCAGGGAGCCTGATTCCTCCCTCAGAATGGTAGAAAATATTTTCAAATGAAGCAACTGACAAAAGATTAATCTCCAAAATATACAAGCAGCTCATGCAGCTCCATATCCAAACAACAAACAACCCAAAATCCCAAAATGGGCAGAAGACCTAAGTAGACATTTCTCCAAAGAAGACATACAGATTGCCAACAAACACATGAAAGGATGCTCAACATCACTAATCATTAGAAAAATGCAAATGAAAACCACAATGAGATATCACCTCACACCAGTCAGAATGGCCATCATCAAAAAATCTACAAACAATAAATGTGGAGAAAAGGGAACCCTCTTGCACTGTTGGTGGGAATGTAAATTGATACAGCCACTATGGAGAACAGTATGGAGGTTCCTTAAAAAACTACAAATAGAACTACCATATGACCCAGCAATCCCACTACTGGGCATATACCCTGAGAAAACCGCAATTCAAAAAGAGTCATGTACCACAATGTTCACTGCAGCTCTATGTACAATAGCCAGGACATGGAAGCAACCTAAGTGTCCTTCGACAGATGCATGGATAAAGAAGATGTAGCACATACATACGATGGAATATTACTCAGCCATAAAAAGAAACGAAATTGAGTTATTTGTAGTGAGGTGGATGGACCTAGAGTCTGTCATACAGAGTGAAGTAAGTCCGAAAGAGAAAAACAAATACCATATGCTACCACATATATATGGAATCTAAAAAAAAAAAAAAAAAGGTTATGAAGAACCTAGGGGCAGGACAGGAATAAAGATGCAGATGTTGAGAATGGACTTGAGGACACAGGGAAGGGGAAGGGGAAGCTGGGACGAAGTGAGAGAGTGGCATGGACTTATATATACTACCAAATGTAAAACAGATAGCTAGGGGGAAGCAGCCGCATAGCACAGGGAGATCAGCTCGGTGCTTTGTGACCACCTAGAGGGGTGGGATAGGAAGGGTGGGAGGGAGACGCAAGAGGTAGGAGATATGGGGATATATGTATATGTATAGCTGATTCAATTTGTTATAAAGCAGAAACTAACACACCACTATAAAACAATTATACTCCAATAAAGATGTTAAAGAGAAAAAAATTACAGCCTAAACTCACCTTAAAAAAAATAAAAACATGATTAAACCCATTTAACTCCTACAAAAATCCTCTGGGGTAAAAATTACTTTTATCCCTATTTTACAGAAAAGGAAACTGAGGCACAGGGCAGTTCACTGACTTGTCTAAGGTCACACAGATGGCAAGATTCCAATAAGGCAGCTCCCTTAACTGCATCAGTGCTACCTTTTGATATGCAAACAAGCAAGAGGAAGAGGGTTAATTATGATTAAGCATCTATTACATTCGCTTTACGATGTAGATCTGTGCTTGGTGATTTCTACAACAAATCCTTTAATTTCTAACTCTGGAAAATAAGCTCTATGATTTTACTCATTTTACCAAAACATTAGGCTCAGAGAGTGATCTAAGGATACCTAAATAACATGCCACCAGGCTGAGATTTGAAGCCAGAATTTTCCGACTCTACACCAAGCTCTTTTCATGCTGCCGTGGGATGACGGTTGTTGCAGACAAAGGTCTGTTCGAGGCACCATGGAACAGGGAATATCTAACCCCTGAGAGTTTCGGAGGTGAACAGGGGGCAGCTAGTCTAAATTGTGAAGACAAAAAAGAACAGTTTAGATAATCCAGGGCTGTAATGGCAAGAGAGGCAGCGGACCAGCACGTGAACAGTACGTAGCGATGTGAAATACTGTTGCTGGTTTTCTTTTCCTACGTTCTTGCACACAGGGCGTGTCAAGTCCTTCTGCACCCAGCAGAAGAGGAGAGATTAAGCAGGAAGATGACACAGTAAAGGCTAAGGAGAGAGGCTTTGGAACAGTTCCCTTGAGATCTCTCCTTGCCTCTGCATCTGTGCTAGGGGACCAGCACCTGAAGAAAGGTTTCCGGTTCCACTCTCCTCCGTTCACTTTTTTGCTGTTTCTGAGCAGGTCATTGGTCTGGGCCTTTATCTGCTGCCATTGTTAATATTCCCCAAGTGGCCCAAAGGCAGGGGCTGAATCTGCTGTCCCTGGTCTAAGCAGAGTGTTGGTCTGAGCGAAAGGATCGTGAATGAGGCCCCTTTGGGCTATTTAAACCTCACATCCTTCCATGTTCAGCTCTCGGCTTCTCCTTCAAGTTATATGCACGCTTTTTGTTCCATCATTTAGAACACTGGTTTTCAACAAGAAATGGTTCTGGCTAACTATTTTAAATAGGGAATTTACTCAAAGGATATATGAGGTGACTCATAAGGAATATCTCGTGAATAGGCTTGGAAAGGGTAGGAAATGGGGGAACTGGGAACACAGGCTGCAGGACCTGATCTATAGTTTTTTTAAGGCATCACCATAGGAACGGGTCATACTCAACTGTCTTCCTTTCTGCTTCATTTGATTCTTCTTTCGTTCCTTATTTATCTCCCCCTCCTCCTCTTCTTCTTCTCCTTCTCCTCCCCTTCCTCTCCCCCTTCCCCCTCCCTCTCCCTCTCCCTCTTCTTGTCCTTCCCTTCCCCTCCATCTACTTCTCCTTCACCTTCTTCTTTCTCTTCCTCTTCTTCTCCTTTTCTATTCCTCTCCACTAAAGATCCAAAGTCCTGGTAGAAAACATCTGATGACTCTAGTTTATTATCCAAATGAGTGCCAGTCCCAAACCACACACAGCGGGATAGAGGCAATTCCCTGAGTGCAAACTGGGGTACTTTAAAGCAGAAAACAAGGTCAGAGGGAGCATCTGAATAGGGATACAGAAGAAGTGTGAAAGTAGACAAGGTCAGAGGTAGCATCTGAAAAGGGATACAGAAGAAGTATGAAAGTAAGCCACATGGAGGAAGGCAGAGGAAACAGCCCTTGCAAAATTCTGGGGTGAAAGTGTGTCTGGTGTATCCAAGGATCAGGGAAGGAGGAGGTGGGGTGACTAGAAAGAAGTGTGAGATTGGAAGAGTGGGAGGAGATCAGGGCAGAAAAGCAGCAGGGTCCAGGTAATACAAAGCTTTGAGGCCACTGTAAGATCTTTGGATTTTATCTTGAGTAAGCACGGAGCCAGCAGGTGGTTTTGAGGAGGAGAAGGACATGGCCAGCCTTACACATTTAGAAGATCATGGTGATTGCTGTGTGGGGAAGAGGCTCTAGGGGGTAAGTATGGAAGGAAGACCAATTAGGAGGCTACTGAAATCATCACAGTGAGAGGCAATGGGGGCTCGGGCAAAGGTAAGCGTGATGGGGGTGTGATGACATATGGCAGCCGTAACAGCATTTGCTGTGGATTGGATTGAAGGTGTGAGAGAAAGAGAAGAATCAAGGACGACTCCGAGGTTCATGCCCTAAATAAAAGGAAGAACAGAGCAAGGCTTTCTGAGAACAGAAGACTCAAGAGGAACAGGGTTTGGGGAGTTGAGAAACAAAGAGTTTGCTTTTGGACATGTTAATTTTGAGGTGCTTCTTAGACACCCAAGTGGGAATGTTGAGGAAGCAGTTGGATTTACAAATCGAGAGTTAGTAGGTCTGGATTGAGAACTGTCAACTGAAAATCAGTATACAGGAGATATTTAAAGCTTTGAAAGTGGCTGAACTCAGAAACGGAGTGGGTGGAAATAGAGAAAAGTTCTGAGAACTGAGTCCTGGGTTCTCTGTGAGCCCTGACCAAGCTTCCAAAAAAGGGATCTGCTGATCCTTTAACAAGTGGTACCAGCCCCAAATAGTCATGTTTTGGTCACTTACTAGAGTCAGAAGAGTGAGTCTAAGGTGACTTCAACTTACTGGGCGATTGTCCTTTTTTTTTGGCTGCGAGGTATGTGGGATCTTAGTTCCCTGACCAGGGATTGAACCCGCACCCCCGTGCCTTGAAAGCTCGGAGTCTTAACCACTGGACCACCAGGGAAGTCCCTATTGTCCTTTCTCAACCACTGTCAATCACGAACAGCATCAAGCCTAAAGACACAGTAGAGACCAGGACAGGTTGGTGGGAGACAGGCTAAATTCCCAAGCTTCCAGGAGGTACAACTGGTTCCAGACACACTTAGTTACGGTGACTGGTTAGTAGTATCAGAGGAAGGGACACCTTCCAACAAGATAATGCTGAGCTGTATAGATGCCATAACTGAAGCCCGTTTATCTAAACCAACTTCTCTTAACGAGCAACCCACCTAGTGGTCAGGTCATGAAACTCACACTTCCTTTGAGGAGTTCTAAATCTAGTCAAATGTATTTTTTAAAAAAAACGCATTTACAGCACTTTAAGATCTAAACAATGTTCAAAAGCATTCCAATTTAGCTTTGTATTTGTAGTGTGTGTTTGTGTGTATGTACGTGTGTGTGTGTATGTATTTATCATATCTGCACATTTTATGAAAGTTGGGCTTTCTCTGTATTGGTGTGTAAGTTGTCATATTTTATCTACTTTCAAACACTTTAAGTAGTTTTTAATGACACTGATAAAAAACCATTCTTTAAAATGTGGTTTCCAGGGGTAAAAAGAATAGGATATACAAACGGATGTGAAACACTCAACGGTATTGAATTTTAAAGGATATGGTCATTAAGTGACTTTATAGCTTGGTAAAATGGTGTTATTAGATTAATTAAGCTGGGAAGGTTTGGATTAGTCATGTACCAAAAGTCTCACTCATGGAAATCAAATAAAGTAGCCAGGGCTCCCCTGGTGGCGCAGTGGTTGAGAGTCTGCTTGCCGATGCAGGGGACACGGGTTCGTGCCCCGGAGCGGCTGGGCCCGTGAGCCATGGCCGCTGAGCCTGCGCATCCGGAGCCTGTGCTCCGCAGTGGGAGAGGACACAACAGTGAGAGGCCCGCGTACCGCAAAAAAAAAAAAAAAAGATCAAGTAGCCAGCCAGAGTCCTTTGAAGGTATAAAGTCAATACCTGGGGATGTAGGAGGTGGGGTGGGTAGATAAGAACTTCCTAATGAAGATGGCCAGAGTGCCTCCTGTCTCTCTTATGAAGCCAATGGGGGGTTTACTCCCCCATTACAGCTTTCATGGCCTTTTCGAGAGCTCCAGAGTGACATCTTTTCCTTCCTTAGAGAAAAACTGTGATTTCTTGAGAAGAAAACTGAGTTGGAATCACATGGATCGAAGTTCAAATCTAGACCCTACAACTTATTAACCATAACAATGATGTGGTCTCTTGTAATTTACTTTATGCCTTAGGCCTCAGTTTCTTCACTGATGGTGGTGATGATTAGATTTCTCTGGCCCACTATTGTGAGTATTAAATAAGGCAATTATATAAAAACACCCAACTCTGGGTGGCAGAGTTAGGCTAGCTATTCTCCCAAAGCCATTTTCTCTTTCTTCTGGGCAGATAACTAGGTTGCATTTCCCAGCTTCCCTGAAAATTGAATCTGGCCAACAGAATATATGCTCAAGCGATGTGTTCACTCCCAGGTCTGTCCCATAAAAATTTCCCACTCATGATCTCCATGTTCTTTCCTCTTCTGCCTGGTAGCTGTTTACACCCAGACTAGTCTTAGAAGCTACATGTTTACCATGTCAGAGCCTCTATCAGCTTGGGCTCCTGAATCACTGTGTGGAAGAAAATTTTCCTTCCCTTGCCCCATAATCTGCAACCCCTTGGCTACTGATGTAAGTAGAAAATAAACTCTTATTGTATTAGCCTGCCCAAACCGGAACGGACAGAATTTGACACCTAGGAAGAAGGAACATGAGCAAAGGAGCAAAAACCCAGAGAGAGAAAATCACCGAACATTATACAACAGAGATGGCAGGTCGACACAACACGTGGCGATTGCTGGGTGGAGGTGGGATGTATCTGTTTTGTATGTACCAGGTCTTCAATGGGATAATGGGCCTCGTGCTGCCCAAGGGACAGCTGTTTCAAGGAACGGTATTTTACTTTGCTCGATTTGTTACCATTTGAGGAAACGGATGGGAAGAAAATGGTAACAGCAGGGGAGAAAGAAAGAAAGAGGAATGGTGGAGGGATGGACAGGAAACCCAGAGGCTTTTTCCCTGAAGCAACATGGAGAATTCAAAGAACCACCTTTCATGAGCCTGGAGGATTAATGACAAACGCCCCAGCAGGTAGGTAATATCAGAATTCAGGATCCTGGGTGATGATGGTGCCAAATACCTTGGAGGCCTTCTTGACAGAAAAATCCTTGCTAGTCTGAGCCAAGAGGCCTGGCAGAGGCGGGATTTTTGCAATACTTCAGGCTTTCAAGAGCCACGGTCCAGTTTCAGAATTGTTATATCGACCCACCCACCCTGAGGGGGACCACTGTCTGTAAATGAAGAGCGCTTGAGGTGGGATGTGCTTTTGTGTCACACAACTCTTTTGTCTCGTATCGTTGGAAGAAGGGAACTGATACCCAAAAAAAGGTAAATACTTTCCAATAATCGCCCATGTTATTGTGCTATAGCCTTCTGATTGGGGTCACAGAAGAACCTCTTGTCTGTTAAGACAATACAATCCTGAGACAGATTTCAAAAAGCGATAGAGAGAATATTGTAAAACGGAGAGGGGGGTGGGCAATCACAAAAAGAATATAGCCTGGTTATTTGGTTATGAAAAAAAAGAAAAAAAAATCTGTGAGATCCCAAAGTAAAAAGCAGAAATCCATCGTTCCAGGGAGAGGGTTACGACATGAGGCTGGAAAGGAAGGCCAGGCCCAGGTAGGGCCCAGGAGTTTGGATTTCATTAGAAAGGTCTTAAAGTAAAAGGATGCCTTGAAGTGGGTCAATTTTGAAGAGTCCATCCAAACTCCAGTTGGGGGAACGGACTGGAGATGTGGGGGAATTTGAGAATAGAAGTGAGGAGACTATTTAAGAAGAAAGTTGGCAGCTTGGCTGGGGGTGGGAGGAGGAGATGGGAGGAGTGAGGGGGTTGGAGACACACACTGGAGTAATCAGGTCTGCTGACAGGCTGGATGCAAGCGGTGAGGGACATGGTGACAGCAGGGGTGACTTCCAGGCTTCGGTTATTGGGAACTGGGCAGGTGATATTGCCATTTACAGAACTGGAAGACGGCGAGGACTGGCCCTCATTTCCTGCCTTAACCCTGGCTCAGCTGGGGAGCTCCTGCTGCCCCATCTGCAAAATGGGGATAATAATGGCTTCCTTAACTACCTCATAAGACGATTAAGAGGATCACAGGAGATGATGTGATAATAATGAAAACACGAATGCAGGCGTTATGGGAAGAACAAGGCTCTCCATGGTGCCAGGTGGTGGTTCAAGCAACACTTTTTAAGATGAACTGATGACTGCAGTTTGGTTGGGGAGATTATGAGGCATGAAAATAATGCAAGGGGACTAGTTTTCATAAATCAGAGTGGGAAAGTTTCCTCATTATCGCATGGTTGCACCGCGGATTGGGAACAGGCATAAGGGAGGGTGCAAATGAGTGACTCAAACGTACCGTCATGTCTCCTGCTGTCCTCAAAATCTCGGGCAACTAAGTCATCTTTCGATACCTCGGGGAACCAAGAAAGCACCGGCTCGTGGGCACGGATCTGGAGGATCTGAGAGGGGCCCCCCAGAGCATTTGTGGCTTAGGGTCTCCAGACTTGTCCCAAATATACTGCCACTCCGTGATCTTGAAGCAAGTACCCAACATTAAGTAATCACACCTTTTCATACATAACACTGGTGAGGGGACCTTACGGGTACCACTGTTGTGAAAATGACATGATATAACAGATGCGAATGTCCTTCCCTCAGATATCCACTTGGCCCCTCCATAGTTTCTTCTCTTTCTCCTTCTCAGGGACCCCCTTCTCTTCTCTACTGGAATACAAATAGGATAACCCCTACACCCTTTCCTCCTAAAATCATCAGTGACTCATACTTCTGTTCATTTGTTTACTGTCTGCCTCCCCCACTAGGATGTAAGTTCCAGAAGGGCAGGGGTTTCTGTCTGCTCTGCTCACTTCTCTGTCCCTTGGTACCTGGCTCATAACTAGCCCTCAGTGAACACTTATTGAACGGACGAGTAAGTGGATGTGAGTAAACTTCTCATGAAGATGACAGACATGGAGTGCACGTTGGATTTCCCTTCTTTGTTCCCCCTGTTGACCCTGGGAGCGATGTTTGCTCCAGTTCATCCCAGATCTATCCTTCATTTGAGGTTTGAGTCTGACACAGGATGGAGTCTGACTGCCTAGGTTCAAATCCTAGCTCTGCTACATTCCAGATGTTTGACTTGGGCTGAGTTATTTAACCACGCCGTAGCAACACTCTCTCTTCTTTCCTCTACCCATCAGTCACTCTATCCATATGTCCATCTGTATATTCACCCATCATCATCCACACATCCAAATTTTCATACATCACCCTGGACATTCATCCATTTGTTCATTCATTCAACAAATATTTACTGAGCACGGGCTTTGTGCCAAATTCCATGTCACACCCTGGAGATCCCAAGATACCTAAGTGTGATGCTTAATTTTATGTATCAACTTGACTGGGCCATGGAATGCCCAGGTGTTTGATTAAACATTATTTCCGGATGTGTCTGTGTTTCTGGATGAGATTAAAACTGCACCGGTAGACTGAGTAAAGCAGTTTGCCCTATCCAATGTGGCTGAAAGCCTCCAATCCATTGCAGGGCTGAACAGCAAAAAGGCTGAGGGACGAAGGACTCTCTCTCTCTCTGCCTGTCTTCAAATTGGGACACTGGCCTTCTGTCTTTGAACTTGGACTAGAATTTATACCATTGGTTCTCCTGGTTCTCAGGCCTCTGGACTCAGACTGGAACTTACATCATGAGGCTTCCTGCATCTCTAGCTTGCAGACTGCACATCTTGGGACTTCTTAGCATCCCTAATGGCATGAGCCAATTCCATTATAATAAATCTCAATCTCTCTCCCTTCCCTCTCCCTCCCACCACTCTCTCAATACACAGATAACCTCCTACTGGTTCTGTTTCTCTGGAGAATCCAGATGAACACAATAAGACAAGGTTTCTATTGGAGGAACTGGAGCCTCTACCCCACCAGGTCTAATGAATCATCAGATAGGATGCCTTGGGACAGTGGTGACTTGACAAAAAGCAGTGAGAACCACATGGCTTATCTGTGGCAGGACTCCTAGTGACATTCCTATGTTTATTGGCTGATCCAATTCATATCACTTCTCTCTGAAAGCCAAACAGAGCTGGGGATGGTCCTGTGGAGAAACTCATTATGGCCAGTTCTCCACCATACTTTTTTTTCTGCCAAGGGAAGTGTAGCCATGAACAGGGTCAGGGACGAGACAAAGACAGATCCCTGAACGATGCCTCAGGAGGGCTCTAGAGGTCCCACAATATAATCTCTTGTGCCCACCCCATTCTGGTTTTCTTTTTGAGAGGACTCCAGTTGCCCCATGCAATGGTGCTCAGAACATGTAAACGGTCACCAAGAACCTTAGCTCAGCATTTCCAGATTTTATCCCAAACCTCCAACCTCCCGCTACTCTATCACTCCTAATTCTATACTATGATCCTCCAGTAGAATTTGAGCCCCATGGGGCAGGGGTTTCCATCTCTTTGTTCACGACTGTGTCCCCACATCAGAGTAGTACTTGACACGTGGCAGGTGCTCAATAAATATTTCTTGAAAAAATGAATTCTTGAAATGTTTGCTTTTTGGATCCCACTTAGATTTGGGGTCCTCGGTTTGAATCCTCTAAAATTCTTGTCGCACGATGGGCACTCCATCAGTACCAATTTCTTCTCTTCTTCCTCCCTACCTATTCCTGATATTGCAGTTACTGGCTGGGATTCCTAGCCTTTTGGATGGCAATCCAAACGTTCCATCACTAACTCCATTTGGGCATCTCCTTAGGATAGGGTATCTTCTCTTTGCATCTACATCTGTGGCTCAGTAGCTCTCTCCTTCAGTTTGCCCTTTGCACAGGGGTCCCCAGCAGCAAAGGTGGAACAAAGGCTGGTCATCATGATGTACCTAAGGTGTCAGGAAACCAATGCCTAAGGACATGAAAGATGGGCTTCAATAACAAATACTGCCTTGGAAAGGCAGGGAGCAGGTGGCCAAGTTCTCTTCTGCTCCTTTAAAAAAAAAAAACCTGTATGTGGATCTGATCAGGCATGATTTATATCCAGCAAGCATTCATTGCGTATCTCTTTTTTGTGCCAGAGCCTATGCTAGATGTTTTCAATATATCTGTTGATTAATCCACACAACACACCTGACAACATGGATTGAAGCTATAGAGGCTTAATATTACCACAGATCAAGGTAAACGTTCCAAGTGAAAAAAACACACTTCGTAATTCCTCATCTATTCCTCTTCTTTATTAGGGATCGGTTAATTATCAAAAAGGCAGAGTGATTTAAATGTCCAGACATCTGCACATAGACATTGCTTCTTTCTCTAGTCTAGCTTCGTGGTTCTCAAACGTTAACGTGCCTAAGAGAAACTTGACAGGGTTGTATAATAAAACCTCACAGACTGTGCTTTATGGGTGATTTAAGGAATTCTCAAGGGTAACGTTGACTCTATACGTTGAGTGAGCCTCAGGTGCTCACTGCAGAAGCTAGCCTAGTAAACTCAACTCCATCCTATGACCTCATCTTCCCAACACAGGCTCCCCACAAGTCCCTTGATGCAGTCTCGGGGCCAGGGGGAGGGGGCCCAGGCTGGTGGAGGATTTGCCGGCTCCTTCTGACGTCATGCCACCCCTCCTCATAACTCAGTGTTACTGATTCTCTTTGCTGTTGCTTGGAAGTTTGGTATCTACAGATTAAAGTCTCTTATGACTATATATGATTGCACACCCTTTGGATGGTGGTACAAATCTTCTATACGGCTCCCCGGGTTCTCCGTGGGGAGGGCCGCCATGTGGCAGTACAGAATTCTCAGGTCACCTTTATGAATCTAGTTGCTTTTATGGGTTCGGCTCTTTGGGTCTCATTCACTGGTTCTTGAGGACAATACTATTCCCGGGGGGGAATTAGGTGCACCCTTTCCATGTTCCTCTGCAGAATGAAAGAAATGGGCCATCCTCTAGGTAGGGCCCTGCAGGCTTTTTATACAATCATCCCCGATGTCTGTCAGCCCGTGTACCTCGGGGAATCCTGGCCAACGTGGACACAGCTCAATGATTAATGACTCCTCCAGGATGCATGGAAGGGCCATAAACATGCAAATGCTGGGAAGGTTCATGTGATGTATTCAACTCATTCTTTCAAGAACTCTGGAATTGCAAACGGCTTCCAGGCCAGTTCTGCTCTTCCCTTGTTCCAGCTGCGTGATCCTGGGAAGGTTTGTCAACTAATCTGAGTCCCAGTTTCATTTTCTGTAAAACCGTCAATAGGAGAGTTGTGAAAATCAGAAGAAAGGAAAAGAAGGGACTGACATTAAATGCCTACGATGTGCCCGCTACTTCATAGATATAATTTCATGAGAGGCCCATGAACAAAATTATGAAATTAGAATTCGTAATAATAATGATGAGAGTGAAAGTGAATTATTTACAGTGAGCCTGGTACCAGGCCAACTGTTCTCTATGCATTTTCTCATACGGTTCACAGGGCCCTATCACGTAGGCAGTGCTGCTTGTCTATAGGAGAAACTGAGGAACAGAGAGGTTAAGTGACTTGCTCAAAGTTGCACAGTCCAAAATTTGGGGATCCAGGACTCAAACTAACAATTCACTGGCACAAAAGTCCAGATGTGCTCTCCTATCTCCTTGTATCATTGTTCCAACACTGTGCGTGTGGAAATTAAAGCTATGAGAGACAAAACAACTGGCCTCGAGTGACACAGCTTGTAAAAGGCCTATTCAGGGTCTGCCTGCTCCTGAAACATGCTGCCTCTGGGATTAATACGACCACGGTGTCAAGGCCAACAGACCTTCCTGGCACGAAGGAAGCACTCAGCATACGTAAGCAGCCTTGCTTTTTTCCTTCAAGCGTCCTTGTCTTTCTATCTGCTCTTCAGACCCACTCTGCAGTGACACTTGGCATGTATCCCTTTTCACAAAGCCACCCTAATCTCTCTGGCTCCGGCATCAAGCCCTCCTCTTCCGCCAGCCTTGACAAAAGACGGCAGAATCAGCCTGGATACACCCTCCATCAGGACTTTCAGGTGGTACCTGCTCTGCTCTCAGCTGCCACAGGCTGGGAGCTGCCCTTCCACCTTTCAGCTGAAAGAAGTCAACCTGTACCATCTGGAGATGCAGACAGTCCCGTCCTGATTTCTAGGGGTCCTTAGGTTGCTTCCTCATATGCACCTTCTCTGGGAGGTGCTGAGGGGTTTGGATAAAGGTCTTCTAGGAAGAAGAGTGGGGCTGGGACGAACCTGTTACACCTCAGAAAAACTCGCACTGCTAGGGACGTATGTGCACGTGTGCGTGGGGATGCACTCACGCACACACACATACACAGACCGCACACAAATACACGGAGCCCCTGCAGGAACCTTGGAGCAACTCTCCAGGCAGGCAACAAACAAGAGGAGACAGGTCCTCCGGGCAGACTTTCATTCAGAGACAATTAAGCTCCTGCTACTGGTGTGTCTGGACTACACCAGAAGAAAACGGCTGGGTGGACTTTGTGGAATTTACAGGGTATATTTTGGATGGTTTGACATGAAATATACCCTACATAGCCTAAGGAAAATTTAATATTGGGGAACCTTGAAGAGATCCCGGATAGAAAGGCAGTCTGGCTCCGGAGCAGCTGAAACAGAAAAAGGGAGAGGCCTGTGTGACAGCTAACTGGGGGAGGCGTGGCATACCTGCTTGCACTCCAAGGATGGATAAAACGAGCTGTGATTCTGCATCTGATCTGGAGCTCCTCATTGCAGGTGCTGGTTTGCAACGTGCAGCCTTGCCCATGACAACCACACACTGCAAGCTCCTCCCTCGCTCAATGACTGACCGTAACTAACGTGGATGTGTTTGGGGCGTTTGTACCTGAAATTAGAGTTGTGTGAGCTCGTCGGCCTGCCATTCACCCTACAACCAGCCAGCCACTACCACAACCCACCAACCAATACAAGCGGTCATCAACCCTCACCCTAGCTGACCATGCACCCTGACAGCCAACCAACCATGACAGCAAAACCAAATGTCACCACACAAAGCAGCCGGAACCACAGCCGGTCACTCTCTCAACCAACCATCTGCTACAACCAACTAGGCAAGACTGCGATCGACCACAGCAATCCATCAACCACAACCCTAATTAATCAGAGACCATCCCAGCTAATCAAACGTCTCAACCGACTTCTAACACAATCGACCACCAACACAACCAACCAACCAAATGCATCTGTATTCAACCAGCCACCCTCCAACCCAACACCACGACAGCCAACCAACAGCTAGCACATCCAGCGGCCACCACTATTAGCTAACTTTTATTTAGTTAGTTAACTTTTATTTAGTACAAATACCATGGGCTAGGAACTGTGCCAAGTACTTCCTATGTTATTCTCACTTCCGTTATCCTCACACTAACCCAGAGGGATAGGCGTTACTGCTGCTGCTGTTACTACTACTACCACTACTAGGGTATTCCATTATATTAGTTATACTATATTATACCCTGATGCAGGGATCCTCATAAGCGATGCAGAAGGTGTGCGACAGAGAGGTTAAGTAGTTTGCTCAAGGTCACACAGCTAGTAAAAAGCAGATCTGGAAATGGAACTCAGGCATTCTGGCTTGAAACCAAACACTCATCCACTAAGCAACATTACTCTGAATGACAGGCGTCGTGAGCTGAGCACCTACCCAAGGACAGGCACTGTGCACTGCTGCCCACGGAAGGTCTGTCCACTGGGTGGGGACATCTCTCATCAACACCACGTGGGTACTGAGCATTCTGCCAGGTCCTGGGAGAGGCAGCCCACCATGGGCCCTGGGGAACCCTGCACGCTCTTGCTAAGTGAGCCAAACCACCCGACTGATCCGCTGCTGCTCGGATACTGACCCGTTTCTACAGCCGGTCGCATTGGCCACTTAGTAGGTCAAGGCAACCATGCTGGCTGTCATGGACCTGTTCATTCCCGGGGGAGAGGACAGCCTCATTAATGTTTGCCTTCTTATGGTGCTGGGCCCTCGGCCCTGGGTTCCTCGGGGGTAGGACAGCATGAGCAGAATGTATTGGGGGCATCACACTGCCCGTGGGGCTTGGGAGTTGGTGTGCTACGTTGAGGCTGTTTGCTGTGCTGTCCTAAACGTCTCACTCTGATCCATGGAGTCTCCCCATCTACCCTCAGGGTTAATCCTTGCTGTCCTCTGTATGGCTGGGGGCTCTTCCCCGAGGGTAGGCGATGGAGCTAAGTATGAGCAAACACGGATATGGTCCTGCCCTTATGAGCTTTAAGTCTAATGAGAGACACACACAAAATCCAATACTTGAATCAATTATTAGAGCGACACGTGCTGCAAAGATGAAGCGCAGTGAATTGTAAAAGCCAATCATTTAGGTGTTAAGTTTTGTTAAAGCTGGATATTAAGTATGTGTATTTCATAGTCTTGGTCTCTATATATTTTTCTATATTGTGAAACTTCTCCTATTAAAAATATAAATAGTAAAGGCAAGGATAGAAATCAAGATATATTAAAAAAAAAAAAAAAGTCTATCATTTAGGGATCTGACCAAGCCGGGTGGACAGGAAAGGCTCCCATGACCAAGAGCTGAAGTTGAGCTGAGATCTGAAGGAGGAGAGTTAAGTAGAAGAAGAGGAGCTTGTGTCCCACGTGTGATGAGACCAGAGGGAGCGTGGCGGGCCGAATGGCTAGAGACGCCAGCGTGGCTGGGCAAAGCGAGGAACATGACATCTTTCAGGACCTTGGACAAGGCCACACTCATGAAGGATTTTATCCTCATCTGAAGAGAAATGGGAAAGCATTGCAGGGTTTTAAGCAAAGGGAGATGTGAGGGGTCTAATCCAAATCATTTTGTTTTTAAATGATCACTTTGGCTACTATGGGGAAAATGGTTTTGGGGGAGGCAGGATCAGTGTACAATGGAGTGAGTGGGGAGGGCTGGCGCCAATAATCTGAGCAAGAGAGGTCACTGGCTTGGCCCAGGGTGGCGGAGATGGTGAGAAGTGGAGAGATGTGAGTTACTTCAGGGTTTAAATCAGAGAGCCTGCGGGTGACTTTGATGTTAGGGGAGTGAGGGAGCCAGAGGTGTAGGTAGGTCCCGGGTTTGGGCTTGGCTCAGCAGAATGACAGGCATTCCCTGGTTCCCTTAAGAAGCCTGGGTTCAGCTGAATCCCAATTCCGGTACCAGCTTGTCCCTTGATGGGAAAGAAAGAGCCTCTAGTGAGCGGGAGGTTCATTATGCAACTCTCCAGGGCAGCTTGGGGCTTGCTCTAACCAAATCAAGGGGATTGAAACCCTATTCATTGTAAGTAAATATGTCTAGCTGCTCAGAGATGCCCGCTCTGCATGGCCAGCATCATGCCTGCCGCTGACTTGAATGGTCAAATTACATAAACTTGAGCCCCATCAGGAGTCTGTGAAAGAGATGCCAGCGCACTCTTCATGATCCTGGCTCATTAAGGTGCAGAAACTGGAACCCCAAAGTGTTTAAAGAACAATTAATCAGCACGTTCTGCATTAAAGGCTTGGAAAAAACATTCCTGCACAATCGAGGTGGTCTGGAGGAAGAAACTGTTCGCTTAACAATGACAGCAGTTGGGCTTTCCTGGTGGCGCAGTGGTTGAGAGTCCGCCTGCCGATGCAGGGGACACGGGTTCGTGCCCCGGTCCCGGAAGATCCCACGTGCCGCGGAACGACTGGGCCCGTGAGCCATGGCCGCTGAGCCTGCGCGTCCGGAGCCTGTGCTCCGCAATGGGAGAGGCCACAACAGTGAGAGGCCCATGTACCACAAAAAACAACAACAACAACAACAACAACAAAACAATGACAGCAGTGGCGTGGAGGAGGAGGGAGAGAAGGCAGTGGCAGTGAATGTGCTGCATCTGGGCCAATACGTGTAGATGTCCGAGACCCAACTAAACTGCAGTCAGGTTGTCAGAAAATACAGAGAAAAAACCTAAATACACACTTATGAAAGATGCAATCGAATATTAGTTGGCAGAGAGATAAGTGAAGGAACGAACTGATATTTATTAAAGGTCAAGGGTTTTCTGCATTTCATTCATTTGTCAAGTATTTCTTATATACGTGCTAAGAGCCAGACATTGTTGTAGGTGTTTGGAAAACAGATGCAATCCTTACCCTCATGGTACTGACATTCTGGTAGGTGCATCAGACAACAGAAGATAAGCGAATAAAAATGATATACTCTTTTGTAGTTATAAGGACTACAAAGAAAAATAAAACAAAGGGAATAGAGAGGGAGGGTGCTATCATAAGCAGAGCAATGAGGAGGTGACATTTGAGCAGAGGTCCTGAGTGATGTGAGAAAACAGGCATTGGGATTAACTGGGGGAGTCAGCATTCCAGGCACGTCTCAGATAAATTCCATTTTATGCTCACGACCGGTTCATTTTATAAACCCATTTTACAGTTGAGAACATTGAGGGCCAGAGAGGTGAGTTGGTATTTCTGGGGTTATAAAGCTTGTGAGTAGCAAAGCTGAGGTTTGAATCTGCACTAGCCTGACTTTAACTAAATCAGCTACTCTTTCAGTTACACTCAACTACCTGTCTGCTGTGACATTTCATTCAGGTTTCTATCAGTCAGTGCGGGAGTTCAGTTCTTCAAATAACTAAACATGGATAAGGTTGGCTTAAAGAACCAGGTCTCAGTTGAGGGGAAACACAAAGGGGAGTGGAGATGGACAAGACACCGGCCACAGAGGAGAGGAGGATGGGTCTGTATTCCTGACTTGATTCACACAGAAACCCTCTATGTGATTCACTTCTCTCTGCTACAAAATGTCGCTGCTAAGGGTAGGAGAACATTGAGGAGATCACAGCTGTAAACTGAGAGTTTAATCAATGACAGCTATGACAAAGGCTAGAAACCTCCCATGTGTTCTTTGAGACCCTTCTTAGGATCACCTCCTTGTTGAGATTCTCTGGACACCTCCAAGTAGAATTCATCTCTCCTCTTCTTGTTTTACAAATCTCTATTAACGTATTTATTTGTATTTAAATAGATACATAAAGTATGCTTTTGGTAGATGAGACTAAAAATTTTTATGTGGCTCTAAAGGCCTCTGCAATACCCTGTGGGATTTTAATCAATGTCTTCACGGTTAACATATGATATACAATCTAAGATGCCCTAAGGATTCTGTGGTATATGGTGTACATGAATTTCTGAAAAAAGAAGTATCTGGAACATGAACTACAAGTTCTAAACAACCATTATAAGAATCACTTAAAAAGGTTCTGCCCCGGGCTTCCCTGGCGGCGCAGTGGTTGAGCGTCCGCCTGCCGATGCAGGGGACACGGGTTCGTGCCCCGGTCCGGGAAGATCCCACATGCCGCGGAGCGGGTGGGCCCGTGAGCCATGGCCGCTGAGCCTGCGCGTCCGGAGCCTGTGCTCCACAACGGGAGAGGCCACAACAGTGAGAGGCCCGCGTACCGCAAAAAAAGGTTCTGCCCCTACCCCAGAAAAGCAAGACCGAATAAAACAAAATCAGTGCTGAATACTCAAACTACGTCTTCCAAGGTTTTAACCAGAATAAGCTCTCTTCCCGATCTGCACAAAGCCATCAGTTACAGCATCTAGGAATTCCACCATTCTTTCCACTCTGATTGAGCAGCATATTTTATTGGTTAAGGGCACTGGTTTTAGAGACAGACTGATCCACCTAAGATTCAAATCCTAGCTGTGGTCCTATTATTTCTATATTAAATATTTTCTATTAATATTTTCTATTAAATATTTTCCTTTTCTTAGTTTAAAACTATTTGCTAACTATGAAATGATGTAAGAAGTGAAAAATTTCAAATACAACATACAATAGCAAGAAACACATAATAGGAAAGTCACCATTCCTATAACATTTGAGGAGATCTTATCCCAGATAGACTAGTTTCTGTCATTATTAATGAAGAAACATGGAAACCACCTTTATTTTCTCAGTTTGTTTAAAGGTTCATAAGAGAAACTGGGTAGGCAGGAAGGAGAGAAAGGGAAAGCTAAAAAATTGAGGATAAAAATCACATTTCTTATGCAATGGATCAAAGAAATTACTGCCAGGAAACAAAATAGGCCCCCAAAAGTATTAAAAAGTCAAACTGTAGGCAATCCTAGTCTGATACAAAGCAAAAAGAAATGGACAATCTTGGGTATGATGAAGTTTAAAAAGATGCAGCAAAGCTCTGTACTGTTAGGAAATGATGACAGAGATGAGTCCAGAAAATACCAAAAATAACTGGGTAGGCTTCTCTTGAGGAGGAAGAAGAGAGTCCAAAAAGGAAACCCGAAGGTTGACCAGATTGGAAACCCATTATCTGTTGACCTTGGGTAAATCCCATAACTTTTTAAGTCTCAATTTTCTGATATCTAAATTAGGGCTCATCTATACATTTTTCATAAGGACTAATTGAGATCATTCATGTGCTATCACAGAGTACGGTTAAAATAACATTCAAGAAATGGCAAGATATTATATTATTATTATTATTATTATTTCTGTCCAGGCTGTAAGCCTCATAAAGGCAGTATCTGTGCCTGTACTGTTCACCAATAATCTATAACACTGCTAAACCTCTGGATTCCTACACAGGGGCTGGTATACTATACCTTCAATGAATATTTTTTGAATGAATAAATGAACTCACGTTCACATGTGCTACTTAAGTCTTCATGCAATCCCGTGAGATGGGTATTATTAATATGGTTCCCATGTTAGGGTTAAGATAATTAAGGTTTCCAGAAAGTGGTGAACTAACTTGCCCCGAATTACAGAGTTGCTAGGGAAGAGTCAGGATCTGCATCTAAGTTTTCTGGATCTAAACCCTAGCCTCATTCCAGCTCACTGAACTCCCCCCAGAAATCTCCAGGATGCAGGATGAGAGAGAAGCCGGTGGAGGCACGACTTTCCATCAAAGAGTCATATCTGGAAGGCCAGGAGCTGTGTCCCACTAGGCGAGCCACTGAATGGAGGAGAGCTACATTCAGATGCAGGGTCTGCAGAGAGCATCACAAAGGCATTAGCAACCAGGACTCAAGGGATTTATAAAGAACAAAGGAAACTACAACAAACTCCAATCCTTTGGTTGGCAAAAGAAGGGTCTTAGGAGACAAAAAAGTGATGGAAGCATGACCACTGTTCAGACTGGGGAGCATTTAATACTTCAATCCCTATAATCTTGCAGGAGAAAGAAATGGGAGGTTAGCTGGGGTATGAGGTTTGAGATTGGACTTCAGAAAGAAAAGCAAAAGGAAGAAGGGCTAGGGAAAGTGAATTGCAGTGGAGAGGCTATTTCTGAAGGTCCCTGGTGTCTTGAGAAAGACAAATCCCCTAAGGTCTCCATAGAAAGCCCTTGACTGGAGGCACTGAAGGAACAGAGAGGGATTAAAGAAATTAAGTCTGTCTAGTTTGGATAAGCAGAGCCGAAGTGGAGGTATAATAACCGCTCACCGACGTCTGAAGAAAGGACATGCTCAGGAGGGACAGATGTTATAGAAGCTGGCCCATGGGGATCCGGCCAGGAACAAAGGGATAAAGCCAAGCCAGGGGAAATTGGACCATCGGGACAAAGTCCAAATTTGGCAGGGAAGCCATCTCACCAGGAGCTACTGGTTCCTTTGCTGCTCCTCAACACACTATGTCCGTTCCTGCCACGGGACCTTTGCACTGTCACTCCTCTGTAATTCTGTATTTCTCTGTAATTCTCTCCTCCCCAGATCTCACAAGGCTGCTTCAAGTTCATCTCATATGTTCTCTCCCTCAGAGAGGCCATCGTGACCTCAAAGTCCAAATGAAGTTAGCCCTCTAACCCGCAACCCCCCACCCCCGGCAGCAGTCATCAAATTACTGTTTTCTCTTACTTAGGGCACTTGTCACATGTGAAACTATTGCCTTTATTTAACTCTCTATGGGATTATTATTATTTTTTTTAATCTGACTTTAAATTTCCCTTTATTTTTTTTAATTTTTTTTTAACATCTTTATTGGGGTATAATTGCTTTACAATGGTGTGTTAGTTTCTGCTTTATAACAAAGTGAATCAGTCATACATAAACATATGTTCCCATATGTCTTCCCTCTTGCATCTCCCTCCCTCCCACCCTCCCTATCCCACCCCTCCAGGCTGTCACAAAGCACCGAGCCAATATCCCTGTGCCATGCGGCTGCTTCCCACTAGCTATCTACCTTACTACGTTTGTTAGTGTGTATATGTCCATGACTCTCTCTCGCCCTGTCACAGCTCACCCTTCCCCCTCCCCATAACCTCAAGTCCGTTCTCTAGGAGTCTGCGTCTTTATTCCTGCCTCACCCCTAGGTTCTATGGGATTATTTTTTATCCTCTCTGCGCTAGAATATAAGAATGTAAGCCCCTGTCTGTCTAGATCAGAGATTTGCCAAGTACTGACCACGGGCCATATCTGGCCCTTCACTTGCTTTTGTAAATACAGTTTAATTGGAACACAGCAACGTCCATCCACGTACGTATCGCCTATGGCCAGTTTCACTTCACAAAAGCCAAGCTGGGACTCGAGTTTGGTTGCAAAGTCTAAAATATTTCTACCCAGCCCTTTACAGAAAAAGTTTGCCAACCCTTGGTCTGGATAGCACTGAATATTCAAGTGCTTGAGATAGATTTGATGGAATTAATGAACAGAATGAAATAAAGGTTAGAAGGGGACAAAAGTCTCTGATGCTCAAATTAGCTGCAATAGCTACAGAAATATTCAAATTAATGCAGCTCACTCACTTTAATACATTTTTCCAAACGCCCACTCTACTGCCATGCACCATGCCTACAGCTGGGGAAGAAATGATAGAAATAATAGACTTTTTTAAGTGCTGGAGACTAAGAGCTGGCGTGAGGAAGAAACTAACAAATGAATTGCCGTAATTCTACGAGCTGCAGAGGTTTACAGAACGTGCTGTCAGAGGGCAGAGGAGGAACAGCTAATTATGTCAGACAAGGGAACAGAGGCAGGTGAGGGAGAGCATCACTGAATCTATGTCATTTCACGTTGGCCTTGAATATCATGAATAATGGCTTCTATTTATTGAGCATTTCCTTTATTCCAGGCACCGTATAAAGGCTTATCACATTCAGTCCTTACAATAAGCTCCTGTGGCCGACGCCTGTATCAGAACAGGTTAGGCTATGCTACAGCAACAACCAATCCCCCCCGCCCCCGTCTCAGTGTCTTAAAATAACCAAGGTTGATTTATTGTTCATATAACATGTGTAATACAGTTGGCTACAGTGAGGGGATGGGGGTAGTTGCAGCGTGAAGTCTGCACATAGGACCCCAGGGTAACAGACACTCCACCAACTAATGAAGCTACTTTTTTTAACATGAAGCTCCGGGTTTGTTACTCCAGGGTGGGAGAGGATGGAGAATCACACACAGCTCTTAAAATCTTCTGTGCAGAAGCGTGGTGTGTGCCATGGTTCATTTGTCCAAACAAGTCATGTGACCATGCCTAACTTCGAGGGTGCTTGAAATGTGCCAGGAGAAACAGGAAATACTGGTTGAGCGTTAGTAATGTCTACCAAGGTGTTATTTACAAATGATGAAACTATAGTACAGAGAGGTTAGGTCCCTTGCACAAGTTCACACCACTAGTGAGAATGGAGTCTGGGTTCAAAACCCAGTCTGTCTGATCCTATCACCTGTGTCCTTCACCAAAATGGCTAAAATGATCCTAAAGGCTGGACAAGAGCTTCTCAGGGAGAGAAGGGAAAAATGAAGGCATCTTTAAGTAAATGATTTAAAAAACAGAGGGTAATGATCAGCCAGGTATTAAGGACTGATGGAAGAGCCATCACTGAAGCCTGGACATGCTACTTGATTAAGAACAGCTGTAGTCATGTCAAGGCTTAGAGAATTTTAAGGGAATATAAAAGTGACTGACAGAATAGGACGTCCAGAACTCACCTCCATAAAGTCTATGCTATAAGAACCCTATGGGATTCCAGTTCAGTTAGTTTCTACCTCCCTCCCACTTCAAAGGATACATCTCCTGAGATAAATGGTGTCTGCCTCTACTGGCAGTTCCTAAATGGCTTGGTGTCCTGTTCTTGGCCTCCAACTCTTAGGACATGCTATTTCCTCTCCCTCTGACATTCTTCTGATTTCTTCACCTGGATAAGTCCTCCTGGCCCTAAGACACAGCTTGGACACCTCCTCTCTTGGAAGCTGAGCAGGGTGTATGCCCCAGAGTGGACCTCCCAGGACACTGTAAACTTACCTTATCAATAGACCTAGTGTACAGTATTTGAAATGCCTCATAAACTCCTCAAAGACCCAGTCTTGGACTTATCCATCCCTGAGTCCTCTGCACCTAGCGGAGTACCTGGTACCTTTGAGACTTTCAATCAATGTCTATTGAATGAATAACTATATTTGCAAAAACACTGTAGCCCACTGCTTCCCAAACTTTGCTGTGTATATTTATTACCTAAAGGTGTTTTAAAATCAGATTTTGATTTAATTGGGCTGGGTTGCTGCCTGAGATTGTACATTTCTAATAAGCTCTTAGGTGATGCTACTAAATGTTGGTCCGTGGACACACTTTGATTATCAAGGCTGTAGGGATGCTGTGGATGCCCACCCATATCCTCTCATCTCATTGTTTCCGTGGATGCCAACCGGACAGACTGCAGCTGCCAGCACCTGTGACTCTTTACTTGAGGTCTTTCTCTGGCTGCTGGACCCCACATGGCCCTGTAGGAGGAAGACTGGAAGGGGCTTAGAATTAACGCCCCCAGGAGAAGCCATCAACCAGTGACTGATGGGTATCGGTGAATAAATACCCCGGCTCCCTCATCCCTTGGTTGGAGTGGCCCTAAGACGTTCTCCATAGTAACTCCCAGAGTTTCCCCGTGGGACTGTGCTCCCATTGCCCACATTGGTAACCTGCCTGTTGGTGAATTTGCTATTTGCTTTCTTCCCTTCTCCAACCCTCTTCTACTCCTTTACTAGGGTTTCCTGGGATGACTACCTAAATGAACCACTTGTAATCCCATCATGGTCTCAGGGATGCTTTCAGGGGAAACCAACTTAAATCAAGTCTCTAAAACTCTAGCTATCTGTTCTGTCTGTCCTTGGACTTCTGTTAGGTACTCATTCAGTCCTCCATTCCACAAGTGGGCATGTAGTGAAAGATGAATCAATACTTGAGGGTAGGGAATAATTCTGATTTTTTTCCTGTGTTCCCAGTTCCTAGCAGAAAAGCAGACAAAAACAGGTTTGCAGAAAATGTTGGTTGGTGAGAGAAGGACGAAAAGAAGGAAAGAGCTATTCTGCCCTGACTTCCTGAATCCAGCCTTGGCCATGGTGGGTGGTGCTCTCCAAGTATGGGGAGTTAGGCTGTCAGGCAGATAAGTTCAAATTTCCCTTCTGCCATTTTCTTATAAGGTACTTGAATTCTCTGTGCCTTGATGTCCTCATTCTTTCAAACCAGGCTATCAGTAGGACTTATTTTTTGGTGTAGTTATTATGAAGATTACATGAGATAATGGATGAATATCAACTCCCTCCCCAAACATGCCTGACACAGTGCTTGGAAAGCAGTAGATCCCATGATGTTGTCATTATCACTGGTTTCCTTCAATAAGCCGGCTCCAGTGCTAAAGCCTCTATGACTATTGTCTGAAAGACTCCAGAACAGAGACGGGAGGTAGAGCTTGATATGTGGGCCCCAAGAGGAAATTCCCTTCCCTCTGCCTGAACAGAAATGGTTTTGCCTCTCACAGTGGAGGTCCTGGAATCAGACAGACAGGGTTGCGTTCAAATCCCAGCTCTGCTACTGGTGATTCTGGGCCATTACGTAACCTCTCTGAGTCTCAGTCTCCTCATCTGTCTAGTGGGCATAGTAATAGCACTCATCTCATAATGCTATGGTATTGTGACGTTTAAATGGCATCAGGCATATAAAGCACCTGATAAATTGTAAGAGCTAGTAATGTTATTTTCTTTATCATTACTGTTATTAATACCAGACCTATGGAAGCGACGGCTTTCAGCTCAGGCAGCATTTGCTCTTCTGTGAGTCCAGGCATCCAGGCTGGACTGGTTCTCCTTGACTGCCAGCTTCAAAGAAAGCTATCCTTTCTTTTTCAAAGGATACATTTGTTAAGTATGTGAATTTGCATATGCTGCCCAAAGCCCCCCGGGGCTCCTGTAAATCCAGATTATTCTGTTTACTCCTTCCGTCCCAGCTGCTGTTGATCATATGGCGGTAGCTCGTTTATTATGTCTCTGGTTTCCCGGGCACCTGCTCAAGGCAGCCTTGGTGAACTTCAACTGCCACCACTGCCACCGAGTTACAGGTTGATGGCAGTACCCACGGTCCTGGTCACCCACAAAGGGGCCTGAGGAGATGCCGGGGCTGAGACGTTCCAGGGAAGAGCCCCTTCCTTGCATCCTGCCGGGCACCAAAAGCAACAGAGCTGCCTGTTTCACTATCATTTCTCCAAATTGGTACCAACAGCTGCTTTCATTCTCATACAAGACAAACATAGTCGTTTCGCTGTTTTATTATTAACACGTTCTGGCATAATTGCTTGGGCTCTCAACTGTGACCTGTTAGAGATGCACTCAGCTGTGGAATTTTTAAGGGGAATACAGCTTCGTGGTTAAAGATGGCAATATGCATGTTTCCCCACCAAATCTATTCATCTGTAAGCCCCCAAGTCAAATCTCTTGTTGAATTTGTTCACCCATAAATTAATAGTTGAATTTACATAGATTTAATGTCTGATATTCTTTCTGGTCTGAGAATCTATATGCAAGACTAGATGCATCAGCTCAGATAGATCGCATTTAAGGCTGAAAATAATTTTAATCCCTCCAAAGCCCAATCCTTTTGCACATTACTAAACCAGAACAGCCAATCCTTTCTAATAAGACACAAAAAACCTGCTGCTGCCGAAGAATAAACACACATTTCTAGGATTTGGGCCATGTGCATGGGTCTGTTTAAAAAAAAAATTAAAGCACAAACAACTTTGGCAAGGGAAATGTGGTCACTTGTTATTCTTGTCCCCCTCCCCCAAATGATACAAACACTGCTCATCACTGAGGGTTATTCAAAGTGCCCGGGATAAACATTCCTTCAATCAATCCACACAAATGTCAGTTGAATGAACTCAATTCATGCATGCAACCAATATTCACTGAGTGTCTGATATGTGCCAGGCCCTGGCCTGGGTGCTGAGCACACAGCAGAGAATAAACCCGATGAAGGCCTGCTTTCCTGGAACTGAGATTTCAGCTGGGGAGGCAGACAAGCAAACCAACACAGATAAATGTGTAACACGTGGCAGGTGGCGATAAGCGCTCAGAACATAAGTACAGCAGAATAAAGGCTAGAGTGACAGTAGTGGGCAGGACACGGCAGCATTGTAGCTTATTGGATAAAGGCGGTCAGCTTCCCGCAAAGGCTGAGTGAAATGGGCAGAAAGCCATGCAGATAACCAGATGTTGCAAATGGAGATCATCACGACCACTGATCAATCAGGCCTCACTGTGACCACACCCTTTTGCAACATCCGTGTTGCTGCTCCTCCCATCAAGAGGTGGCATCTATTTCCCCACCTCCTTGAATCTGGGCTTGCCATTGGTCAAAGCAAGTCATACTTGCAGACCTTCTTTCATTCACCCTCTTGGAATCCTGAGACCACCATGATGCAAAGAGGCCCAGGCTAGCCTCCTGGAGGCCAAGTTACCCCAGTGGCTGGACAAATCAGTGAGGTCACTAACGACCATCAGAGGATTGCAGCTGCGTGGATAATCAGGTGAGACAAGCAGAAGAGCCACTCAGGGGGGAAAGTGGCAGGGGTGGTGGCGGTGGGATGAATTGGGAGATTGGGATGGACACGTATACACTAAAATGTATAAAATGGGTAACTAATAAGGACCTACTGTATAAAAAAATAAAATTAAATAAGAAAAAAAAAGATACACCTACAAGGTTGTTTCTTGTAAATGGATGGAAATGCAAAATTGGAAACAATCTGTATGACCAGTAATTGTGTTTATCAATACTATTGTAGCAATTAAAAATGATTAGGTAAATATACATGTACTGAGATGGAAGCATTTCCAGTATATACTATTAGGTGAAAAAAGCAAGTTTCAGAACAATATGTATAGCTCCTAGCACATACATGAAAAACACATTATAACTATGTATATGAAATGCACATGCATAGAAAAATTCTATGAATGGTGAATAACAAAATTTTAACAAAGATTTCCTCTGAAGAAGAGAGTGGCATTTATGTCATGGGTGAAAAGCATTATCTCTTTTTTAAAAAAAATATTTATTTCTATATTTGCAATGTTTATGAATGTAATGTTTCTATTCAGGTATTACTTGAGTAATTTAAAAATACAAATACATTTTATAAATGGTTATAACATTGTCATCTCAAAAAAAAGAGAAAAAGAGCCACTCAGGTGCCACTCCACTGAAACATGAGAAAATGTAAATCAAAAAATATAAGTGTTTGGTGGCATTAAGTTTCAGGTAGTTTGTTATGCAGCAATAGCTAGCTGCAACACTGGGGGAAAGAGTGTCCCCAGAAGAAGGAACAGTAATGCAAAGGGCCTGAGGCAAACTCTACTTATTGGTGTGTGTGGGGGGGCAGGGTTCAGAGAACCACAAAATGGCCAGTGTGGCCAGAATGAAATGTGTAAGAATTCTTAACCATTCTGAATAATGTCTAAGGAATGCAGAGTTCCAATTCTATGAACCTATAAAAGCAGTGGCTACTCCTGCCATCCTCATATTCCAATAACAAGGGCTGCTAGGATTGACATACCTTCTTGTTACCTCATTTAATCCTCACAGAATCTTATGCGGAACATCTCATTATTCCCATTTGAGACATGAAGAAACTCTGCTTGGAGATGAGAAGTTTTGTACCCACCTAGTGAGTGGAAAAACCGAAAATGGTTCTACCTCCAAAGGCCATGTTTTGATCACGATGCTTCCCCGGTTCCTAACCCTTAATTCTCTCCCAGGCTCAAGCGGTGGGGTAACTTCTTTGAAACCCACTGCCTTGACTGCAGCCATTCTCACAGTATGGGTGAACCTGAGATGCTCTTCCCCAATCCAATACTTTAATTGATGCCAACGCCTTTAGCCTATTAGAATATGATCTTTTGGGTAAAGAAAGCCCATTTCAATGCCAGAGTCACTGTTCTAACCATGTAAACCCCAATACTGTGCCCTTACTAGATTCCTGGGCTGCCCATCTCCCTCCCTACCACATCCACACAGATACAAGCACATATGTCTCTCTGCTGGTCCCTGTCCTTGATCTGTACCTGCAAGTGCTTCTGTACTTTAATGAAGCTTGCAGGCTCAAGCTACAGCCTCCAATACAATATAGTACCTAAGAAGGTACTATAATTTAAAGTAGATCTATGAAACTGGCTGGGTCTGGGACCAGCAGTGAAGGTTGAAAGGAGAGATTTTTTTTCTGTCATTGATGGAAAAATGGATTATACTCAGGAATAAAGGCTGGGGATAAACTATTCCATTTCTAGATGACAATATCTAACCATCGTGGACATCCCAGGGAGGAGTGTTGGTACAAAACTGAAGATATTAAAAATTATTTCAAAAAAGGAAATGTCTAACAATGCAGAATATATTCTTTTTCAGTAGCGAAAAACCAAGCTGGCATCAAAGAATAACTGGAGTGTGTGAAATAGCCTGGGGATGCCCTTTGGGAATATATTAGGCAATATATTTAAGAAAAATGAATTGCAACCATATTTATATCCCAACCAGTTGAGAAAAGTAACTAAGACTCATGCTATACTGTTTCCTAAGCACTTCTGTCCAGTTTACTGCCATGTTCTCAAAGGTCCACAGAATATCTGCATAAAACCGCACGAGATCACATCCCAGCATGAGGCACGCAGGTCTCCAGTTAGATTCATAAGTGATAATGACAAATTCTAATAGAAAATATTCAGTTATTCATTCATTCTTTTAGCAAACCTTTGTTGAGTATCTATTATTGATCAGGCAGAGCGCTGAGTGCTAGAAATGTCGTCCCTATTCTCAGGTAACTACTATCTGATAATAGGAGAGACAGCGTGTTAATGATTGAAATAGAGTATCGTAAGCCCAGCGGCAAATAAGAACAGGTGGTAGGCAATCACCCTGGAGGCCTGCCAGCCATTTTGTGAGGGAGAGAGTTGGCCAAAAAAGATAAATCTGGAGAAGTTTCTTGGACTCGGTAACACACTTTTTGAGTCTTAAAGTAAGAGTTAGTCAGACAAAAAATCGGGACAGGCATTCGCCCTAAATGAACGCAGAAGCTCAGCATTCTTGCTTAAAGCTCAGAGTCAAGACACTGGCAGAAAATCTATGGGGAACATGATAGTTGATGGACAGTAGGTAGGCGTTAATATTAGAAAGGAAGAATACTCACATTACAAATTGCATTGTATGCCCAGTCTAGGAACTAAAGCTTTTTTTCTGATTCCAAAGGTCAAGAATTCGTATAAGAGAATGATAAAAAGATAGTCGGCTGATAAAGCATGTCTTTTAAGGACCCAGCCTCTTTCTCATTTCCCTTCCATCATTCTCAGCCAGTTGGCTTTTGTCTTTGCGACCTCTCATTGTCAGATGGCTACCCAGCTCCAGGCATCACATCAACACTCAAAATGGGAAGAAGGAGGAAAGTGACACCAGTCCTAAATGTCCTTTTTATCAAAAAACCAAAAGCATTCCCAGGACTGCCTCCACAGATATCTATTTACATCTCACTGTTCAGAAAATGCCATGGGGCCCCTATCTAGTTGCCAAGAAGGATGGAAACGTCTGAAGCTTTTCCAAACACAGAAGTAGGAAAGGAGCCGTTTGAGACTGGTCAGTCAGATAGTTGAGCCTGATGAGGGATTTTAAGCAGAAAAATTTCATTTGGGGGAGAAAAACAAATACTTCTAGAGAAGGAATTCCCTGGTGGTCCGGTGATTAGTTATGACTGCGCTCTCACTGCTGAGGGCCCGGGTGCAACCCCTGGTTGGGGAACTAACATCCCACAAGTGGCGCAGCGAGGGAAAAAAATGCACTTCTGGAAGATGTGGAGAAGCCACAAGTTTCCTACCCTTAGGGGATCCTGAGAAATGACGTGGGAGTGGGGACGAGGGGCGGTATGGAAATGATATTTCATATTAAGTGAAGGGCTTTTAGTTTGGAAACTGGAAGGCTGAGGGAATTGCTGAAATATTCAGTAGAAATAATCAAAATTGGAAAAATAATTCAAGTTGTCTCCCAATTTCTATAATTTTCATAATAATACCCAGACAGTGCATTAGAACGCATAACATAAATAGTTACGCTTTGTCTTGTTCAGTCTTATGACAACTCAGCAGGAGAGAAAGCTAAGGAATCAGAGTGAAAGCAACAAAGTATCCATCCAAGGGTGACACAAGTAACAACTGGCAGAAGTCCTCAAACCCAGGATTTTGCATACCACACCCCCGACACACTATCTCTTTGACAGAATATTAAGGAAATTTAATGATACCTAGAGTATGTATGATGTTTTAAAGATTATTTAAAAGTACAGGTTCTGAAGTCAAAAAGCATTGCAGGTCTCCAAATCTGCATAATCCTGAAGAGTTTTCAAGGATAATTTTGACTCTACACAAATTCCACCCTCAACATTGACATTAGAACTCCATCTCCCTGCAGAATGGGACCATGCTCTTTCTAATGGCGGCTATAAAAAAAATAAAATGAAATAGTTCATGTCAAGTGCTCAGCACAGGGTCTGGCATAGATTTAGGGCTCAATAAATGTCTGTTGAATACATAAATGCACAAAATAGCAAGAATTTACAATAGTAAGAACTTATAGTAAGAACTTATAACTCCGGAACTATGTGCTGGACACTGTTCTAAGTCTTTGCATGTAGTAACTCATTTAAGCCTCATTTAAGCGAGATAAGGGGTAGTGTTTTGCCCCATTTCATAAAAGTGCTTTTGACCAGTATACTGTACTGCCTCTCATGGACAAGAAAAGGAGTTATTATCTCTTGGGTGCCATCTTAACTTTCTAAGACTGAGGCAACCACCACATAGATATTCCTTCCAACTATGTCAGGGGCTCTAGAGACCACTGGTCTGACGTGGGTACCAATTCTGATGCTCCACATCCCATACCAAAGGCACCACCAGCTCATCAGCCAAGATTCTCCCTGGCAGGTGAAGATGAAACATCCCTCTTCTAGGGCTTCCCTGGTGGCTCAGTGGTTGAGAGTCCGCCTGCCGATGCAGGGGACGCGGGTTCGTGTCCCGGTCCGGGAAGATCCCACATGCCGCGGAGCGGCTGGGCCCGTGAGCCATGGCCGCTGAGCCTGCGCGTCCGGAGCCTGTGCTCCGCAACGGGAGAGGCCACAACAGCGAGAGGCCCGCGTACCGCAAAAAAAAAGAAAAAAAGAAAAAAAAAATCCCTCTTCTAGACCACTCTTCTAAAAGCTAACACCCCCTCATCCAGAATCCTAGGTAGTCTGAGTCAGAATGGCCCTAAGAAATAGCTCATCCAAATATTTTCTGAGAATTGAGAACAAGCCCCAGAAAGGAAAGGCACTTACACAAGATCACGCAATAAGTAAGTGGCCCACCTGCGTCCAGAACCCATTCCTTCTGGTGCTGAGTTTTCCACATTACTCTGTGCTGACTTTCTCAAACGATCCTTCCATGTTTGATGGTCCTTCTCTCAGTTCTGTCAAAACCCAAGGACAGCAAAGGCGGGACCCATCGGAGGAAAAGGTGGGAGGGTATCTGGCTCAAGTCACACATCTCTGACTGGGCTTCTGATGAATGTTCCAAATGAGATCATGCATTCAGCAATGGTGATACGCTCACGTGATTGAAAGAAAAGGTGCATTCCAGGAGGGCAAGGAGAGAGTGAGGACCGTGAAGTCCCTAAGGCACAAAACCAAAGGGGGCTCCATCCTGACAGTAAGCGCCTCCTAAATTCTGTCCCCAACGAGCCTCACCTGCTTCACTTTAGTCCTGTCCCTGGTGCATCCTCAACTTTAAACCTGAGTCCTGGGACCAGCTTTTGGCGTACTACTAATGAACACACTGAAAAATAAACCTTCTAATTATTTTGTGAAGAGCATGACTATTTTGCATCATATTTTCCTTAGTAAAAGTTTACGTGTAAACATTTGATAAATGCCACCGTTCCTAACCGTTTTGACAGTTAATGACTTTTTAATACAGCGAAGCCTCAAAAAATGTAAGTGCCTCAGGCATCTCAGAAAGGGAGACGTTTCTAAGTTCAGAAATACTTTCTTTTTGCTCTGGAATCTGCTTTTGGACTTAGATGCCCCAACTCCTTGCTCCCTGCCTGGCCTCCCTCTTCTCTCCTGAAGCATCACTCAGGGCCTCAAGCCCCCCCTCCCCCACCCGAACTTCTCTCTCCCGCAGTCCCTTCCCTGACCCTCCCCCTCCCCCACCCCTCATCTACTCCCACTGATGTTTCTCTCTCAGTTTCATGTGCCTCTTCCTCAGAGCACAAAGAATTTCATCTCCAGGGTTTGGGGAGCTGTGTGTAGGGGTTCCTATGGGGTTTCATGCATAATTAATGACAATTCAGCTACACATGTTTTCTGTTAGCAATTCAGGCTCTTTTAGGACTTTTTAAAACATACTTTGCAATTTGCCAAAATTCTGAGAGGCATTTAAATAGGAAAAATCCATAAAAGGACAGAATGTCGGAGGGTTTTGGAAGGAGGCTTTAATGAAGACTTTCTCCCCAGAGAAGCATTTCCTGAAATGCTTTTTGCTCGGTCCCACAAGTTTCTTCAGATGAGTATAAGACTAAATCGCAGGTCTCCTCAAAAACAATGTCAATGGAATACATTTTTTAAAAAAATGGTCCCAGGTTACCATAACAACCAAGGTTCCAACATCATGTTGACTAACTGCAAAGTGATATGATCAGGAAGACCAGAGCAGAGAACAAAAGTATCAGGTTGCTATAGCAACTGGATATACAGAAAATGGAGTTGTTTCAATACGGAAGTTTTCAGTGCCAAAGTAAATGTACAGCATCCTTCTAGGGTAAACCATCGCCCAGGCAATTTTTACATTAGTCAAGCGTTAGCCCATCATTTTGTTTGGTTAGCAAAGCTCTAAGGCAGGAGTTTTATCAGTTAGCTATTGTTGTACAACAAATAATCTGAAAAATGTAGGGGCATTAAACAATGACCATTTATTTTCCCCAAGAGTCTATGGGTTGCCTGGGGAGTTCAGCTCATCTGGGCTGGGCTCAGGTTATCTGGGCCAGGCTCGTCTGATTTCTGCTGGGCTTGTTCAAGAGTCTGCAGTCACAGTCAGCTAGCAGCTCAGCTAGGGCTTGGCTAGTCTAGGAATGTGTCAGCTGGGATGACTTGCTTTGTTCGTTTTGGTCTTCACTCTCCAGCAGGCTACCCTGAATTTGCTCTCATGTCGGAGCAGTTCCAAAAGAAAAGCAAATCTCAGAAGACCTCTTGACCCCTTGAGTCAGAACTGGCAGGCTACCACTTCTACCACATTCTGTTGACTAAAGCAAAGCACAAGGCCAGCTCAGATGCAAAAAGTATGGAAACAGACTCCATTTCTTGATGGGAGAGGCTGTAACATCCCATTTCAAAGGGTATGGGGAGAGGCAAGAGTGGAGAATTGGAGTCCTTTTTGCAAACAACATACCAAGGTGTCAACTTTTATGTAAGACATACCTTGAAATCACACACAAAAGTTGAACATGCAAAAATCAAACAATCCAACTCCATATTAAAAGTCAATTATCTTCCAGGGAGCAAAACAATATCATAAAATGCCAAGTTACAGCTCATGCATTGAACATAACTTTCGACGATGTATTTTCAGGATTTTGTACTTGTTCTTTAATTTCATTCCCTTCCTTCAAAACTGAAGAGGGTCAAGTGACCACTTGAGTCCCAAAGGGCATATAATTGAAGCTGGATCTGAGATTGCCTGAAATGTTCGTTCATCAGCTGATGGAAAGAGGCTGTTTGGTGAAGTGATTAAAGTGTGGGCTTTGGAGTCAGATTGTCCAGGTTCAAATTTTCTCTCAAAATCTGGTTACATGAACTTGGGCACAACACCCCCATAATTCCCAGTTCTCTCACCTGCAAAATGAGGGTAGAATATTCTGTTGATCCTATGATACAATTTTCACTTTTTAATATCTCTGAAGTTGAAGTTGGGGTGCACCACACAATTGATACCATGTTAAAAATCACACACAATCAAACTGCTGTGCATCCAATTAATGGCATTTTAGACTCAATGACTATGGTGAAGCCTTCCTCAAAGGGGTGAATTAAGCTAAGCTGACTGATTAGAACAGCGTCCATCCCCAGTAAGTACCCAATAAATGAGAGTTGTGGGGAGGAAGAGGAGAAAAATTCACACTTGGCTAAGATGTTGGAGGTTCAGGAAAGTAGACATACAATTATGTACATCCAAGTTGTGCACAGTGTGAATGTTTGAAAGGGAAGGACACTCTGAATCTGCTCCTCTGCGGTGTCTTTTCAGGAGAAGTGAAGAAACTGAACTTCCCTGATGACTGGCTGGCGCCAGAAGCAATTTTTCTTGATTACACAAAACTGTCACATCAACCCTGGGAGGGCAGTATCATCTTCCCATTTTACTGAAGAGGAAACAGAAACAGCAAGGCGGAAAAAAAAATGTGCCCGGGGTCACAAAGTCAATTAGTGGCAGAGACATATTGAACCCATATTTCTCTGATTCCGAATTGCCTTCATTCATCCCCCCGGGACAGGAACAAGTAGAGAGGGGAGCACGAAGGACTCCATTGTTTTGGTGCTTAGAATTATTGTGAGTCACTGCTGATTCAGAACTTCTCTCTAGAAGGACTCAGAGGCAGTAATTTGGTTGGAAGTGGGGCTGGGGACTTTGTCCTATGGACTGAGTATTTGTGTCCCTCCCAAAATTCATATGTCAAAATCCTATAGGAGGTGAGGACCTTGGGAGGTAATTAGATCCTAAGGGTGAAACCCTCATGAACGGGATTAGTGCCCTCATAAAAAAGGCCTGAGAAAACTCCTTGTCTCCTTCCACAACGTGAGGTTACAGCAAAAAGATGGCTGTCTAGGAAGTGGGTCCTCACCAGACACCGAATGTGCTGGCACCTTGATCTTAGACTCTCCAGTCTCCAGAACTGTGAGAAATAAATTTCTGCTGTTTATAAGCTACTCGGTCTATGACATTTTGTTACAGCAGCCCAAGTGGGCTAAGAGAGCCTGGAAATAATGTTTGCACAGGAAACGTGATTTTTAATTAGACTGCATGTTAGTTTTGGGGTGCTTGGGAAGTGTTGGTTAATACAGATTATGAGGGACAAGCCACCCCTCAGAACAACACTGCAGCCTGTAAAATGCTATTCAATCCCATCTACCTCTCTGATCCATGGGCTTACAAGGACCTTCCTACCCAATCAAACTCCTTGGAGTCCCTACATGTCTTTATCCATGTCTGCATCTCTGGTCCTTGGCACAGACCCTGCCGCTAATTATTTGCTACATAAAATTTGCCGATGCCTAAAGAATCCTACAGGAATTCATTTCATTTACAGATTTGATGTTGAAGGAACAGATGTACCTGAACTTCACACATTGCAAAGGGATCTCCTTCCTTTGGCTAGAAAGACTCTAGAGTGAGACTCTCATTCCAAAATGAGGAGGAAGAAATCATTTGGAATTTTGCAGAGCCAATGAGGCAGGAGGAATTCTGCACTGTACTCAAACTGCAGCTACGCAGGTGCATGATGTTTTTCTGTTAATTAACCTTTCACATGTCTCAGCATTGCAGCTGCCTGTGGTGAGTCTCATATCAGCTAGATTTCCATTTACCTGAGGGATAGGTTCCTGTTGGGAGTCATCTAGGTTTCTTGCAGATGCTCAGTGAATAAGCAGAAGGAAAGTGGCAGGAAAGGACAGAGGGATCAAGGGACAGAAGGGAACAAGATGAATGCACCAAAGGAGAATGAGATGAAAACTTTTCCACCTTTGGTCACTTTTAATGTAGAAGGTTTCATTTCTTCAATTAACACAGATAATATAAAATGACGGGATGATAATATTCTTTCTCTCCAGGGGACTGTCTTGGTCAGTTGGGGCTGCTCTAACAAAGTGCCATAGACTGGGTGGCTTAAAATAACAGAAATATATTTCTCACAGACCGGAAGTCCAAGATCCGGGTGCCAACATAGTTGGGTTCTGCTGAGAACCTCCTTCTGGTTCAGAAAGTTTCAGACTGTCAACTTCTCATTGTACCTCCACATGGTGGAAAGAGAGTGAGCTAGCTTCTATCTTCTTTTTATAAGGGCACTAATCCCATTCATGAGGGCTCCACCCTCATGACCTAATTACCTCCCAAAAGCCCCACCTCCTAATACCATAACATTGGGATTAGTGTTTCAACATAGGAATTTCAAGGGGACACAAACATTCAATCCATCACAGGGACCATCTGCTAAAATGTTCACTGTCTCTTGCAGAAAGAATACCTTTCCCTTCACCTCCCTTAACAAATTCTTTTTGAAGTTTAGGGGGAGGAAAAAGCAAGTTATATATGATGGACAAGTGTAACTTCCTTTATCTCACGATCAGGTCACTTCCCTCACATTGTTCGTGAGAACCCTTCACTGTCTCTGCTGTTGCCCCACACGCAGGTGACTGTGTCATAAGCAGTTCACTCACAAAGCAAGTTTCCTACTGAGAGGGTTTTCTTGCACCTTGCATTTTAGGGTTCATAGTGGAGACCACCCTTTGTTTTTACCAGATTGTAAGGACCTGACATGTCATAACCAACACTCGATTCCAGTTGTCACATAACACATTCAGGAAGATCATCTCAAACACACCCTCCAGACTGTGGAACTCCATCCAGCTGTTTTGAATGAAATAATAACTTAAAAATGGGCAAAAATGTATTTTATTAATGTAGATGAAATATAGATGATTGTCTTATTTTATTGTCTTATTTTGCCCCTTTCTACCACAATGAAGACGCGAGAGCAAAGTTTTAGTACTTGGTATCAAACTGCCTTCTCTCTGGACTTCTTCATATCAGGCTGTGAGTAGTTCAAAGCGGGATCTGCTTCCTATTTACTTTTAGTCTCCTGTAACTAGGCTGGTGTATAGAACTTGGAAACTAGGGGTCTTCAGTAACTGTTGAAATCCGTGGGCAAAATTTTCCCTCCCTTCCTTTTTTATTTCTTGCCTTATGGTTTAGTCTATGCTGACTGTCCAATCTTACTACACTGTGTTTTTAATCCAACCTCAAGTTTTTTTTTTACCATTGGGCACGGAATAAATAGCTAAATATATAAGAATATATTTCTAGCTGCCATCTCTGCTCCTAGGCTTTCTCCACTCTGTCCTGGTGTACACCCTCTGCCAGGTTTATTCCCTCAATCCTGATACTCAATAACCTACAAGGATTCCCCACAGCCCATGAATCATATCTAAACTACTGTACTCTGGATAATGTCAAGTCTCTCCCTTATCTGACTCTATGTACCCTGTGTTATTCCCGCCAGTCCTCAACCCCTCCAGGCCATTCACATGACTCACTCTCGCTCTTGTACCTGATGCTTCTGGGACTCTGTTCATGGTCTACCCACACCTGAGCTGACTCTAGTTCTCTCATCCACACCCTCAAGACCTACTCTAAACATTAAGACAGATGTTGGAAACTATTTTTTTGCTAGTGATTAAAAATAGCCAACATTTAAAAACTGAGTTTAGTTTAAGAAATCCAGATTTCCATCATCTCTTGAAAGAGTGGAAGATTTGGCTATGCTGAAGTTTCCTTCCTACATGACAACTTTTGGAAGGATCTGAGTCATGGCTTGGTTTCTTTAGAAGAGGACTGCATTGTCTGGGGACCATAGTCCCCATCACTCAGACAACATGTGTGTAAACGGCAGCCCCATTCGCCCGTGTACATTTACCCACCTAGCCTCTTATATATTTCAGTTGTGAACCCAAGTGAAGCCCTAAGACCTAATTTAAGGTAATTTTCTCCATAAGGTATATCTTAATTGTGTTTTAGTTGTTTCTCTGAGGAAGTATGGAATGCCAATTGTCAATGGCCTATTTTAATTTACTGGAGTTTACCAGTCACCCCCAGTTTTGTTGGAATCCTAGGGGTTCACAATTGGCTTCCAAACAACCCTCTCTGTATCCGGCTCCATTCACACAGCTGGGACTTTTCCCACGGGAATGAAGTTGTATCAGATGACCTCTAACATCTTTTCCAACTCAACTCAACATGGTGCTGTGAACATCTCACCCACTCAGTTTCTCCCTATCACATTTCGTGACTAGGCTGAGCATGGGTTTGTTAGCTGAAAATGGATAGGACAGGGAATAGCCAGGGACTATACAGTGCACTGAAAGGACTGGGGAAGATGTTGGCTGTGATGCAGACGGATGGATTGAGCTCTAAGCTATAAGAGGAAGTCAGACTAACCAGAAACTCTGGAAAGTATTGATATATTCATGGGAAGGCTCAGCATGGGGTAGAGGGGTTCCCACAGTGTATGATGCATGGCAATGAAGATGATTCAGAGATAAGTCAAGTATGGCAGGTATGTATGAAAAAAGTAGGCTAGCAAGGCTGCAGACACCTAGCCAAAGTTCAGGTATAACTATCGCATCTTTGGGGGCAAAAACAGATAGGTAGGAGGAAAGTAGGTCTTCCTTTGACTGACAGTACCAAAAAAGTTTTCATGACAGAAATCTAGATAGAAAGACCAAGCCAGACTCTCATTTAGTAAAGTTTAATGTGCACCAGTCACTGTGCTAAGCACTGTGAAAAAGCTACTACTCTCCCCATTTTAAAGATGAGAAGACTAAGTCCCAGAGGCATTAAGCAGCAAGTTAGTATTGAATCCAGAAGTTGAACGAGATCTTATTCCAATGTTCCCTTCTCTAATTTCTCTGAATTGGATCTGAGAAACTTAGCTGGTTTTAGTCTTGGGGATCTGGCTCTGAGACAGAAATCTAATGGTTGGATAGTAGACACATGCTCTTTTAGCCACTTAACCTTCATTAACCTCTTTCTCTCACTTTTAGCCCATGAGCTTTAGGGAGAAGTCCATTATTGACTCCAGAAAGTGGAGCACATGACCCAGCCTAGCTGTTTAGAAAAGTTCACTCTCCTGGCTACATTTGTTCAAGGATGAACATGTGACCCAAGCCAATCCAAGCAAGGATGAATCTCAGGAGTTTTTTAGGGACAACTGGGAGAAAAAACAAAAACAAAAGACCTTTTTTTCCCATGGGATCTGAACCTTGAGAGAATTGGAAGCTAAAGCTGCTGGTTCTACCTTGTCACCGTAAGATCAGAATTGGCCAGAGAATAAAGTCAGCACAGAGATCTGAGCCCTGAGGTGGAAGAAGAAAGAGAAACTGAGAAACAGTCTTGGTGACATCATTTGAGCCTGAGTCAAATTGCACGTGAAGCTAGAATGACTCTTAGATTCTTCATCTTCCTGAGCCAATAAACTCCCAGCTGCTTAGACCAGTGTGGTCAGGTTTTCTGCCACTTACAATGAAAAAGTTCAACCCGAATTCTGGGCACAGAGTAAAGTTAAAAGGATGCCAAGCTCCCAATTATCTGGCCAGGATTTCTTATATCCACCCTCCTTCTGGTCATAATTGTTCCCAGATGCTTGTGTGCTGCCAAGATGGTGGGTGGAGGTCAAGGAGAGCTTGAAGGAAGAAGAGAGGTGTGGAGACTTGGAACTAGGTGAGCCTGGATATTCTCTACCATGACCTAGGCTTGCACTCTGAGCCAGGAGCACACAGCGCAGCAGTAAGTACACACTGTGCAATGAACCACCTCTTATTACAGAGACAACACAGTGTCTGCAGTCAAGCTCAACCAATTTATTAGTGCTTTCTGAGATGGCAAATAGGCATCTGGCTAAAGGAGTCTGTGGAAATAATTTAATTAGACAAAAAAAAAAAAGAGAGAAAGAAAGACAAGAAAACCTTTGACAAACTTCCACATCGAAAGCTGTTCAAAACACTGCATCACCATGGGATTGGGGTGTGTGTGTGCCTTTTGCCATGAATAGAGAATGTGCTCGGAAACCAAGAACAGAGAAGTAAACAGGACCTTGAAAGGAAGGGAACATGCAATAAACAGTGTTCCTCAAGGATCAATGATAGCACTTGTCTTACTGATCTTATGAAAGATGGAGGAGGCGTTGCAGAGTAGAAAATCCCATCATGGGGGTAGTAGCGAATTCTTCCAGTTAGCAAGCAGCCAGAGGGAAGGGACAGAGACTCCCACTGGAATACCCAGCCACTCAGCAATCAGTGACTGACCAGTTAATTACAAACCCAGGGTGATCAATTGCAGGGTGGTGTTTGAAACTACTCTGCTCTTATGGGCATTTCTAGACCAAGGAGAATTAGAAACTGCTGCTTTGTTCCCAACACAGTATCCGCTAGAAGGTTGAACACATACCAGGCACTCAATCGATATGTGTTAGTTGTTATACCAGATTTCAGATGACAAATATGCCACCTTGGCTATCTTCCACCTTGTGGCTAATTAGAGAACCATGTTGAGAAAGCGTCCCGGTGCCTGTCACGTCTAAGTGTCAGTGTTATGACTGATTGGCATTGTCTGCTATGGAGGACAAAAAAAGCAGAGGGCAGTGTTAATACATTGAGTGTCTGAAGACCGTACAAACTGAGCTATTTGAGAGCAGGAAGCAAGGTACTCAGGTGGGAGTGCATTTCAGCAACTCAGTGGCCACCAGGAAATTCTCAGAGCAAGCGAGGAAGATAAGATGTGTCACTGGTGTTTACCCTAGGCTACCAGCCACAGACACCCCCAACACTCCAATATAAGAAGAGCACAGGTCAAGTTCAAATTGCTACACCTACTTCCCAGGGCTTCAGCCTCCTCATACCTCTTAGGGAGTTTGAGTAGTCATCCGATCTTTCCATGCGGGGCAGGACTGGGTTTCTCTGAATTGACCATAAGGAAAACCTAATGCATAGACTCGGGGCTCTGACAGCAGTCAACAATCACAAGTAAAATCATCATAATTATACACACACACACACACACACACACACACACACACACACAGAGAGAGAGTTTTATGTTTTATGAATTTCACAATGCAATGTGTTTACCTTCCTAGAGTAACACACTTAATCCTATCAAAATCCAGTAAGCTGTCATCATCATAGCATCTTCACAGCTCAGACCAGGAGTGTTTATACGTTCTACCTGCCTCACGTAGTGAAGAATGGAGCTGGGAATCTAGCATATATTAGGCTTGTTCATGAATCAGTAAATGAATGAATGAATTGGTTAATGAAGCCAGCCTTTCTGACCCAAGTTTAGTGCCTTGCCTATTTTTTCAATATCAGTACCTAAAGGGTTCTCTCTTCCTTATTGTAGTTCGTTGTTAGGAATAAAAGATAATCATTTTGTGAAAACAGTTCTGCCTCTTCTAGCCTGGTAGTTTTCTGTAAGAAAACCAGATCTCACGTCTTATGGATAGCATTCAAGAAAAAGAGAGAGAGGGGAAACAAGGGAGACAGGTAAGGAGAGAAAAGCAGCAGCCCAAATACCCCAATATTCATCATCCCAAACCCATCATTTTGACCAGGCCTTTCACTGCTTCCCGACTGTCCACTGATGCCTTTTTACACATTCTGGGGTTGCAGCTGGCTATGCCTCATTCTTTGAACTAGAGGCTTAGGACAGCTGATCTGGCTTCCCTGTTGATCCTGACTTGAAATCGTCCTTTTTCTTTTTAACATCTTTATTGGAGTATAATTGCTTTACAATGGTGTGTTAGTTTCTGCTTTATAACAAAGTGAATCAGTTATACATATACATATGTTCCCATATCGCCTCCCTCTTGCATCTCCCTCCCTCCCACCCTCCCTACCCCACCCCTCTAGGTGGTCACAAAGCACCGAGCTGATCTCCCTGTGCTATGCGGCTGCTTCCCACTAGCTATTTTACCTTTCGTAGTGTACATATGTCCATGCCTCTCTCTCACTTTGTCCCAGCTTACCCTTCCCCCTCCCCGTATCCTCAAGTCCATTCTCTAGTAGATCTGCATTTTTATTCCCGTCTTGCCCCTAGGTTCTTCATGACCTTTTTTTTTTTTTTTTTTGGATTCCATATAAATGTGTTAGCATACGGTATTTGTTTTTCTCTTTCTGACTTACTTCACTCTGTATGACAGACTCTAGGTCCATCCACCTCACTACAATAACTCAATTTCGTTTCTTTTTATGGCTGAGTAATATTCCATTGTATATATGTGCCACATCTTCTTTATCCATTCATCCGTTGATGGACACTTTGGTTGCTTCCATGTCCTGGCTATTGTAAATAGAGCTGCAATGAACATTTTGGTACATGACTCTTTTTGAATTATGGTTTTCTCAGGGTATATGTCCAGTAGTAGGATTGCTGGGTCATATGGTACTATTTTTAGTTTTTTAAGGAACCTCCATACTGTTCTCCATAGTGGCTGTATCAATTTACATTCCCACCAAAGGGTAAGAGGGTTCCCTTTTCTCCACACCCTCTCCAGCATTTATTGTTTCTAGATTTTTTGATGATGGCCATTCAGACCGGTGTGAGATGATATCTCATTGTAGTTTTGATTTGCATTTCTCTAATGATTAATGATGTTGAGCATTCTTTCATGTGTTTGTTGGCAATCTGTATATCTTCTTTGGAAAAATGTCTATTTAGGTCGTCTGCCCATTTTTGGATTGGGTTGTTTGTTTTTTTAATATTGAGCTGCTTGTAAATTTTGGAGATTAATTCTTTGTCAGTTGCTTCATTTGCAAATATTTTCTCCCATTCTGAGGGAGTTTTGTTTTTAATTAATTTTTATTGGAGTGTAGTTGATTTGCAATGTTGTGTTAGTTAGTTTCTGCTGTACAGCAAAGTGAATCAGTCATATATATACATATACATATATCCACTCTTTTTTAGACTTCCTTCCCATTTAAGTCACCACAGAGCACTGAGTAGAGTTCCCTGTGCTATACAGTAGGTTGTCATTAGTTACCTGTTTTATACATAGTAGTGTACATATGTCAGTCCAAATCTCCCAATTCATCCCACCACCCCTTTCCCCCTTTGGTAATCATACGTGAGTTCTCTACATGCCCAATCTTATCTGATCTCCAAAGCTAAGCAGGGTCAGGCCTGGTTAGTACGTGGATGGGAAATCATCCTATGAATCACACTCTCTCCACCTCACTCTGAAAGGTGTGACCTACTTACTTGCTTCCCACCCCGCAGGCTGAACCCGGATGATGAATGGGGCCAAATGATGCACCTTATAAGGAATACACCTTATAATACTAATAATGACACATACATTAACTTGTCATCTCTGGGTAGTTACAGAACTGAGAACGCCAAGTTGACAGGCTGACCTGTGTTATCATGAAAATCAAGAAGGGCAATAAATAAATAAATGCCTGTGTGTCATGGCTCATTATTGGGTGAAACACAAGGATGCCCTTAGTGATTTTTTAGGACATTGCATGGAGGGCATTGGCAGAAACTCCATTTAGTGAATAACAGAAGAGGATGGAGCTTCAAAGGGTGAACACACACGGATAAAGAGCGACCAGAACATCTGCCTCGTCCTAGAGACGGCTGCTCGAGCACCCTGCTCCAGGGTGGAGCATCTTAGAGCCCTGAGCTCCTCACTATGCATTCATGGAACCCACGGCCACGTTCTCTGTCCTCAGCTCAGGCTCTCTCTGGAGACTTTGGATTTCGATGGGGTCTCTGCCTGTAAAATAATGTCTTGCTGCTGACACACCTGGGCTCCCATTTCCCATCTTTCTGTCTCACTTTGGTGGAAACAGCCACTCTTTTTGCACAATCCTTTCCTGATTACTAGCTCTCAAAAATTTCCAGCCTGGCTCACTGGCCACAGTTTTATTTCAACTGACCAACTTTCCTGGCCCCTTGATAGAAATTGACAAGGATTCATGGAAGCGAGGCATTTAGCCCTTGCACTGGTAGGTAAACTGAGTCCATTAAGAGGGGAAGTTGATTTGAATGGACAAGAGTTAGCATCCTTCTGAAAAATAAGAGATATTGATGCATATTCTCTTTCTTCCTCTCTCTCTCCCTCTCCCTCTCTCTCAGTGGTGAGGATACATTAAGATGTAAATCCAACCTGTCGAGTATGGTATCTACAGTCCTAGGGGATCTTTACCAAATGTCCAGGGAGCCTGAACCACGTAGACAGACAAGCCAGGTCTTTTAGAACTCTTGGCTCAAACTGTAAAGTTTCCTTATCTGTAGGAATCAAACCAACCAGATGGTTAGAACGTAACTTCTTTCTGGTCAATGTATATTCAACTGGTGTGAGTCACGATACTTTAAGGATGGTATTCATCCCAAGGACACCTAAGAGGAGAGGAAAGAAACAGAGTGTCCCTCACCCAGTGGCTCTCCAGAGTGGAAGACTTTTAGTAAAGGGACAGAGACTAGGTTCAGAGGATCTTAAAGTAAGTCATTTGGGAATTCTCATATGGGAAGTTGTTCTTCAAACCCCTAAGGTTGGGCATTTATTTGTAGCCACAGCTCCATCGGTGGGTAACACCTAGAATTAGGCTGTTGCCATCGATCAGCAGTTATGCCTGAGACCTCCCTGAGAGCCCCCAAATCATTGTATTCCTCAGCCTCCATCACCATGACCCAAACACAGTGCCCGAGTTTCCCCTAAATCATCATCAACGTTGGTCCCATGCCGGCTATGAGCTAGGCAAAGTACGGTGTTTTACAAATATCATCTCCTTTACCATCATAACTGAAAGCTGAGCCTCAGAGAGGGTAAATCACTTACCCAAAGCCACACAGCTTCTCAGTGCCAGAGCTGAGGTCTGGGGCTGGGCCAGTCCAGCTTCAAATCCTGTGCCTTCCCCTTGGATCTCAGCAGGCTCTCTCCCTGCTGGCAGTCCTGCCCCTCTTATTAATGATCCACATTAAAGGGCAATTTGGGATGATCTAAAAAGACCAGCTCATCAATTTAAGAAAGGATGACGGAGATGCGGCAAAGCCAAGCCGAGTGACTCTGAATTCAATCTCCCAGGAACAAAACAGAACAATCCGATCTAATCTTCAGCAGGTCCTCAGAGAACCTCTAGTCCAGGGGTTGGGAATGCATGTGACTTCAGGCGCCACTTATGAAGTATCGGGGAGGCAAGGCTCTCTGCCGGGCAGGGGAGCAAACACCTTTTTGTGGTCAAAGCCTTCACAAACATTTGCTTCTCTCGCCCTGGGAACACGGTAGAATCACGTGTCTTCACCCACTCACTCTCAGACACGACTGTACGAATTGCTTTGACCAGTGAAATGCGGGAAGAAGCAACACACGTCATGTCAAGATCCAGGGCATCTACCGCCACGGTCTCCTTTGCTGGCCTTTGTGGTGGCAGAAGTCTGTGTTTCAAAAAAGCCTCCATCAGCTTCCATCCTTGAACCCCATGCTGGGCCATGCACCCCAGCTGATGCACAATAGACATGTTTTCCGAATGTGGAATAAACACTTAATTACTGAGAGTTTTGCTGTGATTGTTACTGCAACAGAGCCTAACCTATATTGTGACACTTGCCCAAACATCCATAGTAAATGCTAATAATAATAACAAATATGAAAATTTATATATATATATGGAAGAAAATCACAAATACATATAAGATTCTGATTTTCAAGTCTCTAGACAAGGAAATTGGGTCCAGAGAAGTCCATAGTTGACCCCGATGGTGCACAGGGACACACGTCGTAGTCCCAAATCAAGATCTCCTTGTCCCGGGTTGATTAGGACCATGTTTCCTACAGTCTCAATTTGGGTCTTCCTGGGAAAGAATAACCCATGTTCCCTTTACATCATTGTAAAGTCTGCTTCTTTCCTAAGACCCTGCTGTTTACATCTCCTGCAACCAGATATGTTTATCGTCCTCTACATGATTTTTCTGTGACTTGGGAGGTTCATGCTGGATGATAAAAGCAACAAATGATAACATTCATTAGTTATTCTCAGTGCCGTGATGAGCGTTTTAAAACGACTTATCTCACTTAAACTTCCTAAATGAGAAACCTCAATCTGCCAGCTGCTCTCACGGACCATTATAGAAAGACAACGTGTCCATCAATTTATTGGGAAAGTGGGTTTTTGAGTGACGTTTCTTATGTTGCCAGGATATACACATAGATGGCAGAGCTGGACGGGTGCCTAGAGAGTATCATTCAGATGGGGAAACTGAAGCCCAGAGAGGGAAAAGGGCTTGTCCAAGGTAACACAGCAAACTAGTGACCTAGAACTTGATCCCAGGAGTCCAGTCTTGTGGTCTTTTTTTCCCCAACAAACCTCACAGAATCATCTGAAGGCAACTAACAACCTACATTACATAAGATGAAAAGAGTTCAAGAAGGTAGACAAGGCATATTTTTAGTAAATCAGAAGTCTCCGTCTCAAATCAGAAATCATCTGCAGAGATAAAGGTCCCTGCATGGAGGCAAAGCAGCACAGGCTACAAAGAAGGACGCAGAAATATATTCTGGCTTCAGGGTCCAGGAAGCATCAGGAGTGGCAGGGACCACGGCAAAGCATAAGTCACATGGTCTGCAGCTACACGCTCCAGCTGCTGTCACCATGGAGGAATATAGTGCCAGCATTGTCAGATCTTTTGAGTTTTTTCAGAATAAGCCACAATTCTGGATCTTACTTTTTTTTTTTTAAATATGCAGTCTCCTGACTTTTAAACGTTGCCCTTTCCCCCCAAGAGAACACTGTGTAAGACAGACAGAAAACTTTTGCAACATCTGGAAAGTAGAAGGCTGGATGGGCCAGTTCAAAACAAGGGGAAGGGGAAGGAGCGGATGGCAGGGTATCCCAGAGTCTTGTCCTGCCTGCTCACAGCTCCCTGTCCACACATGGACGGTCTCTCTGCCTTAGCCTACAAAGCTGGACATGATCTGCTCCCAGCTTTCTCCTCTCTGAACCAATCTCCTCCCAGTCTCCCCATTGCTCACTCAGGCCCAGCCCCAGCCCCATGGACCTTCTTGCTGTGCCTTAAACACACCGAACTCATTCCTGCTCAGCACTGTCACGGCTCAGGTTTGTTTCTCCCAAATCCATATGTTGAAGCCCTAAGCCCTCGTGGGATGGTATCTGGAGATGGTGTCTTTGGGAGGTGATTAGATTTAGATGAGGTCATGAGGGTGGAGCCCTCACGATGGGATTGTGCCCTCAGGAGAAGAGGAAGAGACACCAGAGTCTCCTTTCTCCAGCGAGAAGGCGGCCATCTGCAAGCCCAGAAGAGAGTCCTTACTAGGAACTGAAAAGGCCAACACTTTGATCCTGGACTTCCAGCCTCTACAACTGTGAGAAATAAATGTTTGTTGTTTAAGCCACCCTGTCTGTGTCTTTTTTGCTATAGCAGCCCAAGAAGCGTAATACAGGCACCTTTGTGCTTGCTGCTTCCTCCACCTGGAACTCTCACGGGGCAGATTTCACAGAGTTTATTCCCTTACACCATTCAGAGCAACAGTAACCTTCTCAGGGAGGCCTCCTATGGGCCTCCACTTGAATGGTGCTTGCTTGCCATCACTCTCCATCACCTTGACCCTTCCCTGAACGTATTTTACATGCTTCCTTACTTGATATTATTTTTGTTTCTTATCTGTCTACCCCAGTGACCATGTAAATTTCATGGAAGCCGAGACATGGCTTTCCATTTCTCTACCTGCAGTGCTGAGACCAGCATCGACGGGTATTTTGTTTATATTTGTTAAAAGAAAGAGGACGAGAAGAAAGAACAGCTGAAAGGATGGAAAGAAGGAAGAGAGGAAGGAAAAATGGAAAACAGAAAGAGAGGGGTAGGAAAAAAGAGACTAGGAAAAAACCTGTCCTACTCCAATCTGGGTGATCCTGGATGTTATCATTTCATATCTTTAAGCCTCAGCATCCTCCTGGGTAAATAAACGTAAGAATGCTGACTTCTCCGGGTTTCTTCTGAAGTAAAGAGACAGCCCAGGAGAAAATATGAATAGATTTACTTGCCCTGTGAAGGTGGGTTTCCTGGAATAACGCTCATCCTTGTCAGGAAAGCTCGTGGGAAGATAACTGTGTTACTTGTGTGGAGGGAGCCTAGGCAACCTGCACAGGGCTCCTGCACTTGTCAGCCTCTGCTTGAGGTTTGCAGGGTAATTAAAGGTACAGTAGGCAGGTGTCATTAACTTGTTAACCTGAAGTTTTCTCCCACCCCCGCCCCTACTGGAAGAGAGCTTGCAAATGGGTTCCCACAAACCTGGTCTGACTTAGATGGTTTCCTTTCAATTAGTCTCCCTGGAGCTCTGCACGTTTGCTGGGCTCGTTATTAAAATTCAGGGGCTGCGTTATATTAATCCACAGTACCTCTCTAGATGAACACAGCGTGGATGCCACGCTCCTTAAAAGTCACTGCTTCCCAAAGGAGATCCCTGACCTCCAAACTTCACGGCCCCCTCCATCCCAGCTCCCTGCTGCAGAAAGGGTTTTTTTTTTTTTTCCCCCCCACATTTCCAGCTAAATTGCCCAAATTAGGCAATTAGGTCTTCTGAGGAGCTGTATCTTTTGCATGCTTCTAAGTAAGGGCTGGAAAGGCAAGGATTGTCTGAATGGTGCTTTGGAAGCACTGAACGTAAGGCTCACGGTAAGAATGCTGACCACATGCCTTTCCACAATTTGCAGTGTGTGTTCATGCATCTTGGCTCACTTATCACCGGGACTGATATGTGGGGTAGGTCTCTGACATGGGAGGAAGATGAGGCTCAAAGGCTCAGAGTTCAAATCACTTGGCCAAGGGCGCTTGGTCAGAAAGAGGTGCTTCTGGGAGTCACAGACAATCCTCTGACCTCTTAGCCAGGATCCCATCTCTTAACCCCTGTTGTAGCTACAGTATCTTGCACAGGGCCTGGCACATGGAAAAGACTCAATGAGTTTTGCTGATAACTATTTCCAGAAAAACAAGCGGAATTCATATTATTTTGTACTTCAGAGTATGTAGCTGTATTTAATTCTATTTATAGAGAGGAAACAAAGGCAGAGCCAATCTTCCGAATTCATCCCTGTCGACGGGGAGATTCCAAGGTATGAGAACACACACACATTCACAGGCACACAGGTCTCCCTCCAACACACACATACACATACACACACATTCACAACGGCATCCTCTCCCAGGTGCTTTTCCCAATAGTTGTCACCATTTTCCTTCCTCTTCTTCCTTGCCTCAGCCCCACAAAGGTATTTCCCAGGGTGCAGGCTTTTGCATTCCACCTTCATCACTTTTGCTGTGGCTTATAAGAGTTAGTCTATTTTTTTTCCAATATTTTCTTTAAATCAACCCACTTCAAAAAAATCTTGGCTACCTTTAGGTAATAAAGGAAAGTTTTTGATGATTATTCCAAGTGGAAGCCCAGAATCATCTGTCATAAATGAAAGGCAAGCATAAAAATTAAAGAAGATGAGGGCTTCCCTGGTGGCACAGTGGTTGAGAGTCCGCCTGCCGATGCAGGGGACATGGGTTCGTGCCCCGGCCTGGGAAGATCCCACATGCCGTGGAGCAGCTGGGCCCTGAGCCATGGCCGCTGAGCCTGCGTGTCTGGAGCCTGTGCTCCGCAACGGGAGAGGCCACAACAGTGAGAGGCCCGTGTACCGCAAAAAAAAAAAAGATGAGAACAAGAGTATTCTCAAATTCTAGCTAGATTCCATCATCTTCTAAGGCTCCTCGTCTTCCTCTTTGTTCAACAGGGGATACTAGCAAATGTCAGAGAGGTGTGAAAGGCATATTAGCACCAACTGAGATCTTCCTGAAAAACTGTAAGACAAATGAAAAGGGAATGACTTTCTTGTGGAGTGATGCAATGTTATTTAATGTTGAATCCTTACCACTTAAAACCTTGTCACACACAATCACGTGCGCGTGTGCATGTGTTTTTTCACACAATCAGTGCCATGGGTTCAGTGAAAAGGTGATCTCGAGGAAGGATTAAGTCCCAGTTCCCCCAAGTGCATTCCAAGTGCTGTGCCGCATGATCTGGTGTTTATCTGCAGCCTTTTTCATGATGCCACCTGGACATACCATGGGTCCCAGCTCATTAGGGGCTGAGCTGTGTCCCTCCAAAATTCACACATTGAAGTCCTAAGCCCCAGTACCTCAGAAAGCGACTGTATTTGGAGATAAGATTTTTAAAGAGGTGATTAAGGTAAAATGAGGTCATTAGGGTGGGTCCTAATCCAATATGACTGGTGTCCTTATAAAAAGAGGGCTTAAGACACAGACACACACAGAGGGAAGACCATGTGAAGACACAGGGAGAGGGCAGCTGCCTGAAAACCAAGGGAGAGGCCTCAGGAGAAAACAACCCTGCAGAAAACTGATCTCAGACTTCTAGCCTCCAAAACAGTGAGAAAATACATTCATTTTGGTTCAGTCACTGAGCCTGTGGTACTTTGTTATTGCAACCCTTGCAAAGTAACACACAGTCAAAACAGAAGTTGCACACTTCCCGAAGTTCACTTATTCTCCAATGCTCAGCCTCTGTCTAGGCCATTGCATCACATCTGGTTGACTCAGAAGCTATGTCGCTCTTCAAGCACCACTTCAAATGCTTCATGAGATATTTTCCAATCATTTACACAAATGTAATTTCTTTTTCTTTTTTTTTTTTTGCGGTACACGGGCCTCTCACTGCTGTGGCCCCTCGCATTGCGGAGCACAGGCTCCGGACGCGCAGGCTCAGCAGCCATGGCTCACGGGCCCAGCCGCTCCGCGGCATGTGGGATCTTCCCGGACCGGGGCACAAACCCGTGTCCCCTGCATCGGCAGGCGGACTCCCAACCACTGCGCCACCAGGGAAGCCCCACAAATGTAGTTTCTGCTTTTGTCAAAAGCCTGCAGGTTTCTGCGCATTGCCCTGATGGAACCACCACTTTCTACCATTCTCTTCTCACCATGAGCTCCCTGGGTGCCAAGCCCAGGTCTTTCTTATATAATAGGAGCTCAGTAAGTACATCTTCAATAAGACTGGATTAAGTAAAAGGAAATAAAATGATGGGAGATAGGAGAAAGTGAGTAATAGCTGAGAACACAAGGGCTTCAGAAACAAGATCTGGGCTTGGGTTCTGCCCTCTGTCCTTTGCTGGCTGTGTGACCCTCAGTGACTTTTGAGGCACTCTGAGCTTTTGTTTTCTCACCTGTAAAGCAGGGTTAATAACAGCACCCTGCAAGGTTGCTTTCAGGATTAAACTAGATATGAGGCCTTCCAGGGCAAGAGACCAGCTAGCAAATGACGAGATTCACCTTCCACCAACTTCCCTCTGAGATATTCATGAAAACGCACACACCAACACATGCAAAGTTGCTGCAGCCCTGGGAACAAGAAATATTGATCGAAACCTTTGGGGCCTTTGAGGGTGTCCTCTAATCAAAGAAAGGAAGTGTCCTTGCTGATAAACAAGGCCAGGCCCTTCTGCAACAGCTTCTTAGCACAAAAGCTTAGGGCCCAGGGCCCAGGGCCAGTCAGAGGCAGGAGAGCTCCCTGCACTACATGGGAACTATTTCAGGAGGTGCCCACACATACCTTTTCTTTCTATTCCTCTAATCAGTGCATCCCTTTCTATACTCATTCAGGACTAGGATGCCCAGTTGTGGAACAAAGCTCTCATGTCACTTCTTTTAAATAGGAAAGGAAAGGAAAGAAAGAGGCAACAAACCACTTTCTGCTGCTTTCCACTTTTTTTGCAAGAAAGGAATGAAAAGGAAGCATATCATAGTAGTTAAGAGCACATACTCTACAGCGCCTTTGCTCAGCTTTGAATTCTGGCTCGAATACTTACTAGCTGTATGATGTTGGGTAAATTATACTGACTCAGTTTTCTCATCTGTCAAGTGGGGATACTAAGACTACCAACCTCACAGGATTATTCTGCAGATTAAATAAATGTAAAGGGCTTTGGAATAGTGCCCAGTACCACCCCAGTAAGCAATGTTTGTTAACTAAACTATGTGTATATAAATATATATGTGTACACACACACACACACACACATATTTCTCTGCATAAAGCAGAGATAGAAAATTCCTCCTTAATCTTAAAGAACCACCACACTGGCTAAAAGTCTTCCAAGATGTCAGAAATTCAGCTCAGAGTGGTGAATATCACTCACAGGAAAGAAAATCTAACAGCAACCAGAAGTACCATGTAGGAAGTACAAATGAATCCACAGAGCCTAACATGGGCAAACAACAGGCTTGAATAAGAACTCTTCTTGTCCTTTCATAGAAACTATCTTCTAAGTACAGTCAAATCTTGTACAGCAAGAAAGAATGTAGCTCTCACATTCATGCAGCACAGGTAGAAAATGCCCATGAAGAAGATATACTCTAGGCAACAAAAGAAAATTTCTGAAAGCAAAAATGTTTTATGGTCTTTATAAAGTTTCAAAACTATAAACTCAATGAAATAAGAAATAAAGTGGAAATGATAAAACAACTAACTGAAATGGAAAGAACTGCTTCAGATAAGGTAGTATGGAAAACAAGAATATCATCAGAGAATTAAAATATGCATTAGGCATGGTAAAGGAACAGGTTATCTGAAACGGACAAAAATATAATCATTAATGTCAGAGAAACACTGGGATGTTATAAAAGTGCAGAGAAACAGCAAAAAAAAGAAAAAAGAAAATGTTGAGAGAGATGGAAAATTCACAAATGATGGTTGTTCCTAAAGAAAAGACCAGAACACATACAACCAACATTCACAGGTTTAGGAAGACACAGTGGTGAGAAGTTAGACACAAAGACTGCATTAGCAGAGCTCACCGTCTGGTGTGAGAAAATCCTAGCAATGAGGTAAAATCTTCCAGGGAGGACAGTCTACACTTTTTTTCTTCCTACCTTCTGCAAGCTCTACTGCTGTGCTCGACTAAATCAGTATTTCCTAAACTAAATTCTGGGGAACACTGTTTGCGATGCTACTGGCTCTTCTGGGTTAAAATAGTTCTCTGGTCACAGAAATTTGGTCAAGAATATGTTAATCTAAACTAAAACCAAATTCTTTACTTCACGACTTTAATGCTGAGATGCATCATGAATTGTGAAGAGTGAGATGTTATGCCACATTTTCAAATTCAGAAAAGGTAGAGGTCATCTATGGCTGATCCTTTTGACCATGATGCCAACCCCCCCGTCTTTTTCATCTCTCATAACAGCTACTGACATCTCCTAGACATGCCTGAGAAATGCCAAGGTAGACCCCGAGCAAGCAAATGCCAGGATCGTAATATGTCAGGCTCTCACGGATGTGCCCTCAGTGCTACACCCGCAGCCTTCAGAGCAGCTTGATATACAAATTACACATTCACACAGGCTGTCAGTGTCTTCTGCAAAATCGTGGCTGGGGAGACCACTGTCAGTCTTGCAGGAGAGCACTGAGAACCACAGACTGGTCAACCAGCAATCCTGCCCCAGAACTTAAGTGCCTCTGTTTACTTCTCCTGCCACTCTAGAGCCAGCAACCACAGGCATGGGAAAGCCCTGAGCTGCTGCTTCCATCTGGCTGCAGCTTCACTGGGACATGGATAATGTGCCCCTATGGTGGTACTATAGCATCATGTCTACCTGGGATATTGCTCCAAACCAGCAACCTCTGCTACCACCAGAATCCAAGCATCATCCCAACTTGTAAATCTCCCATATCAGGCCCCACCCACTGGGCTGGATCCTGGAATATTGAAATGGATCTGAGACACTACTTTCTCCATCTCTGGTCCAGCCTTGCTCCTTTCTGTACATGGTCTGGGTCTGCCTCTGGACAGCGTGTTATGATGCATTGACGGTCTCCCACCAGAAGTCTGTAGATTTCTGCCTTTCCTCCTTCTCCTGCTCTCTTCCTGTGGAATGACTTGGTGGCTCCTTGGAGCTCCTGCAGAGTCCATGTAACAATTAGAGCAGCTCTGATGGAACATATGGTGAGGGAGAAACAGGACTCACTTGAGGTGCAATTACCAGATGTAGGAGGCACTGCTGAGTTTCCTCAGTCAAATAATATACTGCGCAAGGAAGAACAGAGATCTTGGAGCTGGGCTGCTTATGTTGGAATCCTTGTATCACCAATGACCAGCTGTGATTTGGGGCTATTTACTGAATCTCTCTGGTCTCAATTTCTTAATCTATAAATTGGGGTTAAAAATGGATTGTGGAGGCACCAAGCTGAAGACAGAGAAATTGGCTAAGAGGTTCTTGCATTAATCCAGGCAAAAGGTAATAAGGGCCTGGACTGAGACAGTGACAGAGAGGATGAAGGTAAGGAGGTAGAATTTGAAAATTATTTAGGAGGTCAAATGGCACAATTTGGTGACCAAGTGACCATGGGGGATGGGGTGCAAGAAGAATAAGAGGTGTAAGATGAGAATGGAACCATTCAAGTGTAGCTCCTAACTTTCTTACTAGGGTAGTTGAGGAAACGTGGGTGCTATTAAAAAAGACAGTCCATAAAAGAGATTCATATTTGCTGTGTATGTGGAGGGGATCAGTGTATTCCCAGGAGTTCTGTTGGAATGATTACTATCTCTGTTCATTTTCCTCACCACACTGTGATTACAACCCTCAGATGAGGAAACCGTGTCTGTTGCTCAACATCTGTTACCTACCTTAATCCTCATACCAGCCCCATGAGGTAAGTGTTCTACTCTTATCTACTCTTAGCTCCATCATGTAAAAAAGTAAAAAGCATCAGAGAGGTAAAACACTGGGCCAAGGTCACACAGCACCCCGGCTGGGATTGATTGATTATTTTATTTTTTTGCAATTTTTTTACATTATTTATTTATTTTTTGCTCTCGAAGCTCTTCTTTTTTGATTTTTAAAATTTTTATTGAGGAATAGTTGATTTACAATGTTGTGTTAGTTTCAGGTGTACAGCACAGTGATTCAGTTTTATATATATATAAGTATGTATTATTTTTCAGGTTCTTCAGCTGGGATTTCAACCCAAGGATGAGACTCCTTGAATTATCAGCCTTCCAGTATTACACCCTGCCTCTCAAATACACTTTACCAGCGAGGTATTCTGAATATTATCATCTGTGCCATCTTCCTGCATGAAATAGTTCAGTCTCCTACATAATTTTGATTTGAACCCCTCCTTGTATATTTGAGAGTTTGCCCTAGCTAGTGCAAAGGTGTTTTACCATATTATGCAGTTGTCACAGCTGTTCTACAAACCTGTGTGGGCATTATGTTTGCATCGTGTGGTTCCTCTAATTAGTGTTGAAAGCTATGACATGCACAGATAGACAGGTATACAGAGATTAGGAACACATAGCGATACCATTTTAACATCAAAGTACACATGCCTTAGAAGAAGAATAGTCTATTTTGAACTCTTGGGCACTATCTGCTTAGCGGATAGCTAAGTGAAATTGGGGGAATGTTAGGAAGCTGTGAATACTGTTCAGTATTCATATTATAGGTTACCTGGGAAAAGGGGTTTTTACGGTATAAAATGATACTGCCCAAATCCAGCAAAAGGCTTAAAACTCCAAACCACTCTAAATATTGATTTGACTCAATTGTTCAATTTAGAACATTCCTATATCCCCGGAGAGGAGTCATTCCTGAGGAAAATTGTGAAAATGAAATGTAAAAAAGGAGAAAGAAGAAAAAGTAATACTGCAGATCTACCACGGACAGAGTTCACTTTCATCTTTGGGTAAATTTCTTTCCACCTCCTGAAAAAGAGAGCCGCAAATAATGGTTCTCCCGATGAAACCATCCCAGCTGGATCAGGCTAAAAAGCTTTTAGGAGGCAAGCGGTAAGTAAATTCAACTGTTCAAATGCATTTGGATGTAATCCTAAATCAGTAGCATGGGAAATCGCCAAGCCATCAATAACTAAAAGGATTGAGACTATTAGATGTGGACAGCAGAGAAATAATGGATGTTAAAGGGGTCAGGAAACAGAAATGATTGCATTCACCCACCACATTGCTCTAAAGCTGATGCCGGGAGAATGGGAGCTCCATTTTCTAACCACTGAACTATTAAAACACACACACACACACACACACACACACACACACACACACACACACACACACACACACACAAACACTGATAAATGTCAGCTTCAGTTTTATCCTGTAGGTGGTTAGATAGTTTCTTCTTCAGTGTTTTGAAATAGAAGAGGACTTTGGTCTTTTACTCATTTCAGAGTAGAAGGGGAAGGATGTCTGTCTTCTCCACCAACAGTTCAGACTGGGAGGGTTGGAGGCTGGGGCATCAACGATTCCAGAACCTTGGAGGCAGGATACTGGAACATAAGGCAGGCAGGGACACACAAAATGTCTATCCATGATCTTAAAGGATTTTTGAAGAAGAGCCAGTTCTGCTTCTCCAGCCAAGCTTTTGCTACTTGCCAGGACCATGACGCTTCAGTAGATCTGGGATTCTTGCAGTATGAACCCATAAAGCCTGCCCACGTGAAATCATCTGCGTTGCTTGTTGAAATGAAAACTCCCAGACGAAGGTCCCAATGTACTGAAGCAGAATCGCTTGAGGTGAGGCAAGGATTCTTATGCCACTGACCTTGAGAATTACCATGGTCACTAGTGGAATCAGAAGTTGTGGTTTGAGTGGGATGATATTAAATTCCAGGCTCTTTGAAGTTATTATGATATAGACCAGGGGTGAGCAAACTACTGCCTCCTGGCCAAACTTGGCTACCACTTGCTTTTGTAAATAAGGTTTTAATTGGAACGCAGTCATGTTCATTCATTTTTGTCTTTGAATAGTTGCCACAGAGACTATAAGGCTTACAAAAATCAAAAATATTTATTAACTGGCCCTTGACAGAAGAAGCTGGCTCACTTCCACCGTAGACCAATGGTTTTCAATTATTTCTGTACGTCAGAATCATTTACAGATTTTTTTTTTTTTTTAATGCCACTTCCCAGACCTATTCCCAGAGATTCTGAACCACCTGGATTGGGGTTGGACTGGGATACAGGTGTTGTTTAGAAGGCTTTTCAGGTGACTCAATGCTCAGCCAGGCTGATGAACAGGCAAACTGGCTAAAAAGAACTTGTTTGCAAACTGGCTAAAAAGAACTTGTTTCATAATCCCATCTCCCCACAGCTGAGCGTCCTGGGGTAGCCTAAGTAATCTGTGTGAGTCTCAGTTGCCTTATCTGTAAAAGAGAGATATCGATAGTCACTTTGTTGGGCAAGGTGTTATGAGGATTAGAGACAAGGAATGCATACCTCCCAAGACAGGGCTTAGCATCCAGGAAGTCTACATAAATGATGTGGGTGACGAGGGTGATGATAATGAAGACAACTGTGATTGAAGCCAATGCCTATGGCTTTAATAATGCAATTAAGTATGCATTCATTAAGCACTAGCTGTGTGCTTGGGAAGGGGAAAACGAGACACGTAAGACGTGACGACCCTCTGAAGGAGCTCACGGCCAAGGAAGCGAGGCAGGCACATAAAAAGATACTGACTGCAACAAAACCAGTCCAACCTCAGTAATAATCAGGGAAATGAGAAATAAAGCGTGAGACATTTTCTCCCAGGAAACATGCAAATATTAGAAATATTGAAAATATTCTGTTTTCACGGAAGTGTAATTTTATAGACTTTTTAGAGGGTAAATAGTCAAGTTAATATCTGTGTTCTTCTCAAATCCTCTATTTCCCTTCTAGGTATCTAGTCAGTAGGAATACATATGCATCTGTGTAAGAACGTGCACTGTGGCATGGCTGCAATAATGGAAACCATGCAAATACCCATAAGGTGGGGAATGGCTAGCTAAGTCATCAGTCTATGTAATTTATCGAGGTTTTTTTTTTTTTAAGTGAGGAATACATACAGGTATAAAACAGACAGCTGTCCCAAGTATTTTATGATGAAGTTGCAAATAATAGAAAATGCCAAAACCTACATATAATAAAGCACACATACCCACACGCAAAACAAAACTTTACATTTTTATCCCCTTATGTGTATGTAAAATCCCAGACAAGATTACTTCTGGGAAGGAAAGGTAGATTTAGAGTAGGATAGAGGAGATCTTTCACTTTACTTATATTGTTTGAATATTTAATAACATGAATGAATGTATTCATGTGCTTCTTATGTACATATAAAAAATAAAAAACAGGACAATAATTCAATATGGAGACTATTATAATAGAAGTGTGTGTAAAGTATGATGGCAGTGTCAAAAAAAGAAATTCTGCTGGGGTGGGATGGAGAAGAGATGCCACAGAGACAGGATAACACTGAGCTGGGCCTTGAAGGGTGAGCCATTGGAGAAGATGATGGTGGCATCCCAGCCAGAGAGGGGACCACGAGCAGGAGATCAGGGCCACGGACGTGTACGCTATCACTCATTCATTCATTTATTCACTCAACAAACATTTGAAGAGTGTCTCCTTTGAGCTCAAGAATCTTAAAAAGAAAAAAGATACAAATGAACTTATTTACAAAACAGAAACAGACTCACAGACTTAGAGAACGAACTTATGGTTACCAGGGGGGAAGGGGAGGGGAGGGATAGTTAGGGAGTTTGGGATAGACATGTACACACTGCTATATTAAAAATGGATAACTAACAAGGACCTACTGTAGAGCACAGGGAACTCTGCTCAGTATTCTGTAATAACCTAATTGGAAAAAGAATTTGAAAAAGAATAGATACATGTGTATGTATAACTGAATCACTTTGTTGTACACCTGAAACTAGCACAACATTGTTCATCAACGATACTCCAATATAAAATAAAAAGTTTTAAAAAAAGAATGTTCTAGGTGCTGGACATATATGGGGCAGGGGGAGGACAAAGGTCCCCACCTTCATGTTGCTTCTATTCTAGTCTGTCTAGATAGACAAGATACAGTCCAACAAGTAAAATGCACAGTGTGATGGTGGGTGCAATCTGGAGGGAAGGGGCATGGGAAGTGCTGGCGTGGGAATGGGGTCCCCTACTTTAGCTGGGGTCCCCTAACTGTGGCTGTGCTAGGAGGTATCATGGACAGAGAGCAGAGGCTGAGAGACCTAGCTATGGATACAATCAGAGGAAGAACATTCCAGACACAAGAACACTGGGTGCAGAAGACCTGCTGCAGGGCTGAGCTTGACGTGTCCCAGCGACAATGAAGACAGCACGGCTGGAGTGGGTCAGCAAGAGGACTGTGGGTCAGAGGGTGGGCGGGGGCTGGACAGGTCACCTAAGGCTTTGTGAAAAATGAAAAGGATTTTGGACTCTTCTTGAGTGATGGGGATAACTGGAGGCTTTTGAACTGAGAAGTGGCTTGATCTGTTACATGTTTTTAAAGACCCCTCTTGCTGCTCCACTGAGAAGACTCCAGGGGCCATAGTGGAAGCAGAGAGACCCGTTGGGAGGGTCCTGTATTTGCAGGATCTGCTAAGGGTCCGGGCGACTGAGTCTGTGGAGGCTGGATCATTTGACACCAGTGTGGGAAACAGGGTCTCGGCAGCCTGTGGACATCACTGGTGCCCCTTCCTTAGGTAGCAGCTCCCCCGTTCTCTTTGACAAACCCACCTATAACGCTGCAGAACCCAGGGTAAGAGTACAAACCAAGGGCCCTAGACCGTATGCCAAGGTATTTGAAAGTTTTAAAGCAATCTATTACAGTGTTCTACAAAATATGTACTATCCTACCATCTTCATGATGACCTGGAAGGCCAGGTTCAAATTCAGAATCCTCAGACTTCTCAGGCTTCCTTGCCAAAATATGGCAGCATGGGGAGGGCTGGCACCTGGCTTATGGATCCCGAATCCCTACCCTCAGCCTGTCCCCCACTTTTCTTCCTCCTGCCAGCTCTGCGTCCCGCCCCCCGCCATAGCGGCTTTTTGCACATGTGTGGGTACACTGCAACCTGCACGTTGAAAACTGGTGGACAACTGGCTTTACATCCCCTCTGGCTTTGGTATGCAATTTGTCCTTGGAAAGGCAGATCCAGGGAACAGGCAACTTGGGCAGGGAAATCCAGGTCCTCTGTTACCAAGAGAATGATCCAGAAGGGAAAGTGCAGGTTGTAATAAGCAAGTACCCTTGCCCCATGGTCTTCTTATCTCATGGGAAGACATGCAGCGGGAGAAGGGCTAGAGTGGAGATCTCTAGGGTATATGACCCAGGGCAAGGATGCTTCTTGCATGGGCTTAAGAATGGTACTGCCCTTCTTAAGCAAGATGGCGAAGCTTAGGTCTACACTCTTCACCCAAGGGACATGGGATGCTTTGATTGGTAACCCTACCAAGAAGCCACGCAATGCAGAGGAGTTCCTAGGAATTTGAATCATGAATGGAGAGGCTGAAGGAAAAGTCTTGGTGCTGGTTTGCACTGGCCACTGGTTCTTGAAGAAATTGTCTCTTAACTCCTGTTCTCTGGGGTGTTGGGCGTCCTCTGGCTCTAGTACTATCTTAGGCCTCTTTGCGCGGCTATTCCGTCCATTCTAGGAGGCTCTCGCAGTGCATTCTTTTAAGGCTTGCACCGTTCAGAGATAGGTACTGTGCCTGTAACCGAGAAACCCTACGAGATGCAGGTCACGTTACAAAGAATTTCACGTGCCACATGACAGCAGGTGACTGAAGTTCAGGCTGTGAAACAGAGAAGTGGCCTGGGGTTTTTGTTTGTTTGATTGTTTGTTTTGGTTCTGGTTTTGTTTTCAATGTCTCCGGAGAAACATGGAAAACGGACGGAAAGGGAAGCCACTTTAATCAGTGGCTTCAACACAGGCATTCATGATGAAGTAGAAGTTGAACCTCAAGAAAGAATGACATTCAGGTGAGAAAGATGCGAGGAGACTGATGATTGGCTAATGAGCTCATTTTCAGACAAGACCAAAGATTCAAGGCTTACTACCAGGAATTACAGATTGGGCGGAGTAACATCAAACCCCAGTTCGAGTCTAGAAAACATTATAGAACAGATGGTTTTTGAGCAGGGAGAAGCCAACAGAGGTTCAGTGTGACCCAGCCATGCCAGACCCCTGTCAGCCCCAGCCCTCCCCAATCCTGGTTAGTGGCACGAACTGAAATGCTTCAGCAGCAGGACGCCTGTTAGATGCCTTGGCCTCACTGGCTAGTGTGCTCTTAACGGGGCTGCCGTGAACTTGGTATACAAGCCTTGATTCCATTTAGCTGTAGCTTTTCCCTAAACCTTCCAGGCCTCTTAGTCTCTTGCTGGAATCACTATCTCAGTGTACCTGTATAGTGTTGTGAAACCACTAGCCCCTTATGAAGTTCTCCCTTGAGAAATTCTCCCTTGAGGGACTGCCCTTACGATGGATGTCTGCTGTCTTTACCTGGCCAGCATCCACTTCCTCTGGGGCTGGTAACAGCTCCGTACTTCACCTTGAGAAAGGACCCTTCCTCCAATCTCAATCCCCGTGCCCAGTGAGGTGGCGGTGAGGATGGGGTGTTGACTTTGCTTCCATCTCCAGGGCTTTATCTTTGTCCTATGACACAAGGAGATGTCACTGATGAGTTTCATTAGGTGCCTATGAGGACAAGGTCAATGGTAGGATGATGGGATCAGGTTTGCATTTGGGGAACATCCCTCAGGCTCACTCTGAGGAAGAGACGGCATACAACAAGACTAACTGGGAGACTGTCAAGAGTTTCAGGGAAGAAGATGGAACTTTGTAAGTACTTTTTTTTTTTTTTTATTCGGTACGCGGGCCTCTCACTGTTGTGGCCTCTCCCGTTGTGGAGCACAGGCTCCAGATGCGCAGGCTCAGCGGCCATGGCTCACGGGCCCAGCCGCCCCGCGGCATGTGGGATCTTCCCGGACCGGGGCACGAACCCACGTTCCCTGCATCGGCAGGCAGACTCTCAACCACTGCGCCACCAGGGAAGCCCAAGATGGCACTTTGGACTGAAATATTGGCAGGAGTAAGAGAAGTAGATTGACTCAAATGACTTTTAGGAACTAAAATCAACAGGCTGGTGATAAATCAGATATGGGGAACTGAGTGAGAAAGAGATGTTGCAAACGATCCTTAGCTTGTGCTTTGTGCAAATGAATGGATAATGGTGACTCCACCAATAAAGGGGAATCTGAAAGAGAACCAGACTTGAGCAAGGGATTCGTGAAGAGCAGGGCTTCCGTTTGGAATATTTTGAAACTCCTAAGAGGAAGTGTTAAGAGGCAGCTGCATATACAAATAAGGAACACTGAGGATGTGTCTAGGTTGGAGATATTAACTTGCCAGTCCATGTACAAAGCTAAGGATATGCATAATATCAATGAGGAAAGAAGACAGAGCCAGAGACCAACTTGGTAACCGTCCCCTCTGTGTTCACGCTGACAACTCTTTCCATCTTACATTGATGCTGTTGGGTTTCCTCCCTCTCAAAATGTGCCCACCCATGACTTGTTCCTGCCTAATTAAACCTAATCATCACCACAGCTAATTTCTGGGGATGGTATTTTGACTTTGTTAACTAGTTTTCATGGCGCCATTGTAACAATGCCTTACATAGGGGTGGTTTAAGAGATCTGACCAGGTGATGAGGCTAATTCCATTTTGTAAAATTCGTTCTCCTAATGGAGACACCAAGCATCTGGAATCTGAAACCCTATCCTCTGTTCGGCTGAGACCTCCTTCTCCCACTTCATGGAGCATCTCCAGTTTGGGGGATTACACATTAGGGCAGAAGTGGACAAGTTAGATTATGTCTTACGGACGAGGGTCCAGGACAGAGAGCAGCCTGGAGGTGCTGCAGGATGGAGAACAAGATAACCTGGTGGGTATGATCAAGAGGTCTGGCAAGAAAAAGAGAAACCTGACTTATTCTGTGTGGCCCCTAGAATAAGGACAGTATCCATGACTTATGGCTCGACTTATAGCTCTTGTGTTCTCAGGCCAGCATAAGCGCAGTACAAAGCAGGCTTCAATAAACGCGTGTTGAATGACTCTGTAGATGATGATGAACGTATAGAGCAGTGATGAGGCTTAGCTGAGGATGCTGAAGATGTCGTTCAGGCATCCTGTGCATACGTCACCCTCAGATGCTGCCTGGTGACTGGGCATGTGTATTTAGCACCCACCAGACTCTTGCCCCTCACATCATGATGTCCATGGGCCCGTCTCCAGCCAGTCCCTCCCTTGCTCTACCCTCTTCCCTGGAAACTGTAGAAGCCAGAGTCAGACAGCAGGGACTCCAGAAAGGTCCTGGGGAGGAGGCGATCAGGGTGAGACTCAATCATTTACTGCAGCTCTCCTTGTCTTTTCCCGGGATCACCCAGAGCTGAAATCCGATTACGGAGCCTGGGCCACTAGACGGTGGGGACATGGATGGCAAAATATTTATTACAGGGCTTCCCTGGTGGCGCAGTGGTTGAGAGTCCGCCTGCCGATCCGCGGAGCGGCTGGGCCCGTGAGCCATGGCCGCTGAGCCTGCGCGTCCGGAGCCTGTGCTCCGCAATGGGAGAGGCCACAACAGTCAGAGGCCCACGTACCGCAAAAAAAAAAAAAAAAAAAAAAAAAAAATATATATATATATATATATATTACATAAGACGATATGCAGTGTTACCCTACCAGCCCCTTCACCTCTCTTTGTTCACGTGATTCGCATCTCACACCGGTATTCTCACTACCTTTCTTCAGAGAAGAGGGAGTTGAGGCTCAGAGAGGCTCGGATCCACCACCCAGCTCGTAAGCCATGGAACGTACTTCAGACTCCGAGCCTGTGTTCTTTCCACTCAACTTCACAGCCACTCTGCAAGGTTCTAATGAGTGGGTCTCACCTCATAGAAACCCTCCAGTGAGTGTCAAGAGAACACCCGAGCTAGAGCCACTGTTTTGTTTTAATTTATGATGAGGATATTTTGGGCCAGAATCCAGATCGGGGTGAGAACCATGCCTCCCTCTGCCGGGCTGTGCTGCTGGTGGATCAGGCCACAAAGCCCTGACATGCTTTCTGAATGATCACGCCTCCTTTTTTTTTTTTTTTTTTTTTTAATTTGGGACCCATTTGCTCCTCTCTGCTTGACTGGGATCTAACACTAGCTTAGCTGAAATAGATGTAATGATAACCAGCGTTTGCCTCTGTGCAGTCTTTTAGTGGAAGAAGCCTTCCCAGGCTTCCTCCCTGGCTGGGATACAAACATCTTCCTTGAGCAAGTGAAGTCCGATCATGATTCTAAACTTATTCTGATAGAAATGAGTGAGACGTCTTTGCCAGAGGGAGTCGGGGCTGGAATTGTTCCTGTCACCGTGTGGCTGGGAGCTGCTAAGCGATCTGTAGCCATCTTCTGCCCCTGGTTCTATTGGTGGTGCGGGGAGGGGGGTCCACGTTCCTGGGTTTACACTTCAGCTCCTCAGCCCCTCATTGCAGCATCAGATTCCTCCTCTCCATCCCAGCATCCTGGGCAGGCAGCAGGGACGTGCAATCCTGCTCCAGACGGAGCTCTTCGCTGGACTCAGTGTTCCCACCCACCCGCCTTCTAACTACCCACAGCTGTTGCTTTCCTGAGTCTGCTGCACAGGTGCCCATCTCTGTGCTTGGCACTTTGCATAAATCATGTTACTTCATTCTCTCCACAGTCCTTCCCTTCACAAATATTTATTTTGCATTTCCTGTGTGCAAAAGGAATACAGTCCAAGGAATGCAGCAATGAATACAAAGCAGGCAACCCTCTGTCCTTACGGGCCTTGTGTTCTTGAGCAGGGGAACCTCTCTTTAAATGGTACTGTTATCCTCCTTTTTAAAGAGAAAATAAAGTTTGGAGAGTTTTCATAACTTGGAACCTCACACGGCTGGTAAGTAGAAGAGATGAAACTCAAGCACTGGTTTCTAAGACGAAAACCCACCTTCCATTATATTGGACCACTTCCTGCTGATGGCAGGTCTTACTCGTAGAATCCCTATGACTGAGGGGGTGAGATCAAGATCTAACAGCTTGTGCCTTGGTCTGTACACCTAGCGCATTCACAAGGGAGGCTGCAAACTGGTTTTGACTGATGCAAAAGGTCTTTCATTTAATCAGGTTACAGAGAGCGGAAAAGCACGATAATTCTAGCTTATCCATAGCAGGCCTACTATGGGCCAGGCATAGTTTCAGATGCTTTATTTGCATTGCTTCATTTTCTCTTCATAACTAACCTACAAATATGGGTACTTTTAGTATGATTTCCATTTTACAGATGAGACTAACAGATGGACGGTTTATGAAACTCTTCCCAGAGTCATGGAACTGGGAAGGGGCAGAGCTTGGGTGTGGCCCCAGGCTGGCTGGGGCCAGGGCTAGTTCTTGGATACCACTGGCTGCGTGAAGATGAGATGCAATTGCTCTCACGCTGGAGGAAGCCTGGATTCCCAGATGTCCCTCGGGCCGTGCTACCACATCACTTGCTCTCAAGTTTGACAGGTCTTGCTCTCATAAAGAGCAAAAGATATGAAGGACTAGGGATCTGGTTTTGACAAACAGGCAGAGGAAGGGTGTACTTAGCAAAGAGGACAGCGTGAGCTAAGGTGCAGGGGTGAGAAAGAAGCATCCTGGTTTCTAAAAAGACGAGTCAGAGGATCATCACTCCTTTTGACACTGGACATGGCAACAGTGGTCACCCAACCAGGAAGATCCCCTCTCTGGTCAGTCCCTTCAGGCCAGCATCCTTCTTCTCCTGGGACTGGTGCAGAGATAGACCCGGGGACTCTCCCAGGCAGAAGCAGCTACATACTTTGCAGGGCCCTGTGCAAAGGGAAAACGTGGGGACCTGTGTTCAAAAATTATTGCAAATGTCAAGGGGGCAACAGTAGATCATTAAACCAAGTGTACGGCTCTTCTAAAGGCAGGGCGCAGTGCCTCCGAGCCAGTTGTGCTCCCAGGTCTCTCTGAGCAACATAGTCACCTCCCTTATCTCATCTTTTCCTCAAGGCAATTCTGGGAACTGAATATCATCACGCCCAAGTTCCAGGTGAGGAAACTGAACGTCCAAGGCCAAGAAGGACCTGATCAAGTTCTCAGAATTAATGAGTAACTGTGTCAAGATCAGAATAATAATGAAACGACAACCAACAGTTAACATCTGTGGAGTTCCAGGACTCGAAGCTAAGATTCTCTGAAGCCACGTTCATACGCATGCTGCCGCTCTGTCTCCTGCCTGTAGCTTGGGGCTCCCGTGTCTCACGCAGAGCTTGGACAGTTTCCTGCCTGGATTATATAGTCTGGTCTGGACCACCCCAGAGGTGGAATCAACGCATGTGTCAACAACTGTCCAGGGCCATGAATATCTTCCCCAAAGCCTAGAGAAGATGCCCAAGTGGAGACAGCAGGTAGCACCTTTACAAATTGCTGTCGCTGCCAAGTCAGCCTCATCCTCGGGGTGGCACAGGCTGCCCTCAAGAAACAGATGGAGGAGTTTCTCTTCTTGATAACCAGACATGCCCAGTAGAGTTTTCTATTTAATTATCACAATTTTTAAAGGGAGTTTAAAAATATAGCCCCATATTCATACTCACTCTTCTACCCTATTTAGTCCAAAATTAAGACTCTTTGTTATCCAGATCGTTTCTTTCCTGTGTGATGCAATCCGGCCATACCCTTAGACAGGTAATGTGTTTAAGACCAAAGAGTCAGGCATAACTGAGTTTAGGTCCAGCCCCTTGTGTTACCAGATGTGTCAACTCGAGCAAGTATTAAACCTCTCCTAAGCCTCTGTTTCTTCATCAGGATAATAAAAGAATGTAGAGTTGTGACTATTGGGTGCATATTAGCACCGTGCTTAATAAATGTTAACAATTAGCAGTAGTGTAACTAGCAGTAACACTCCTAAATTGGTCTCATCTAATTCCTCTGCTAACTCATTCACTTTTTCATTCATTCATTCGACTTAAAGAAATCTTGCTGAGTACCTCCTATGTTCCAGACCTGTACCACAGTTTGGAAAAGCAGAATGAGATAGAGGTCCAAATCTAGAGGAGTTCACAGACTAGTCAGCAAGGAGGGAGGAAATGTTGACCTAAATAGTTATACTACAGAGTAGACAAAGGCAGCAGCCAATCCTAGCCTTTCACTCTTGTCCAATAGTTGGCCTCACCCCCTCTTCACTAGCTAGCAATTAATGAACCAATGGTGCGTCACCAGCCAATCAAAGATGGCCCTGAGTTCCAGGGAGCATTTTGGACATCAGATGTGGGACCCAGGGTACGAATGAAATAGTAACAGACAGTGGAATGATCAAGGAAAGCTGGCAATCAACCAAACCTGCAACTGGGATCTATATTAATATCAAGTCATGTTATAGCACTTTCATGGTGGAAAAATTTGACCTTCGTGTTAAACAGTAACACATCTTCTCCCTTACATCAGAGGTAGTTTTGAAGTATAATTTTTATTCTCTGCAAAACTACAGAAGAGTAACTTGTGCCCCATGGTCTGGAGGAGATATGATGGAATTAATTAAGAAAAGTAACATTTGAACCTTATCCATTAGTAACTTTATTACTAATGGAATGGGAGAGAGGAATCCAAAAAATAAAGACAAGTCGGGCTTCCCTGGTGGGGCAGTGGTTGAGAGTCTGCCTGCTAATGCAGGGGACACGGGTTCGAGCCCTGGTCTGGGAAGATCCCACATGCCGTGGAGCAACTAGTCCCATGAGCCACAACTACTGAGCCTGCGCCTCTGGAGCCTGTGTCCCGCAACAAGAGAGGCCGCGATAGTGAGAGGCCCGCGCACCGCGATGAAGAGTGGCCCCCGCTTGGCATAACTAGAGAAAGCCCTCACTCAGAAACGAAGACCCAACACAGCAAAATAAATTAATTAATTAATAGACTCCTACCCCCCAACATCTTCTTTAAAAAAAAAAAAGACAAGTCATACCCTACAAACTACCTCCTAGCTGGCCATGCAACTCTAAGCAGATTGCTTAGATGGTCTGGCCTTTTGTTTACCCATCAAAGATAAGGAGGCTGCACTTGACTCATGGCTTCTACTAGATTATATTTTGTCAATTTGGCTAAGGCTGGGATTATGTGAAGATCAATTAAAGAGGTACTGAAAGTGTTTTGCAAATCAGGAAGCATTATGTTCAACGAGACTTGTTTTAAAAACAAACAAAAGAAAAAAGAAAAACAAATGAAATAGTTCTAGAGTGCTCTTCTTGCACGTCATAGTTCTAAAGGGAAGACAGACGTAACACCAACTAATGGTCTATTATAATAGTCAGAGCTCTCATTTGTGGATGCCTTCTCGACACTGTGCACTGATCAATCCAAGTGTTCTCTATACATTCCCTCTATTACCTAGAATGACCTTGTAGGAAATGCATTTTCAGATGAGGACACAGAGACTCAGGTTGGACAATGTGCTGAGGTCACATGACTAATAAGTAACAAAGCCGGGGTGCAGATTTATATATGTCTGGCTCCGAAGCTCATATTCATTCTACTCTACTGTGCCGTATGAAATCAAAAGTCTGAAAGAAGAACCATTCCAGAAAACTCTCTTATGCATTTTGGACTTTCAGTGCAGTCAAAATCGTTTTCTAAAATTCTGTCCTCTGTCCATTTAAATGCCATTCCTCTTACCAAACCAGCTGTGACAAAATTGGGGGCAGGGAAAAAAAACATACACATGCCTATACACATGGCCCATGGATATACACGGTCTTTATGGGGAAGTAGGTGACACAGATGGTACATCAGTATGACATAGTCTTCAGCCATTAACAATAAAAATCATTACGTTTTTTAAAAATTTACTTATATTTTATTTATTTACTTTTGGCTGCACTGGGTCTTCGTTGCTGCGTGCAGGCTTTCTCTAGTTGCTGAGAGCAGGGGCTACTCTTCCTTGCGGTGCGCCTGCTTCTCATTGCATTGGCTTCTCTTGTTGTGGAGCACGGGCTCTAGGCATGCAGGCTTCAGTAGTTGTGGCACGTGGGCCCAGCAGTTGTGGTGCCCAGGCTTAGCTGCTCCGTGGCATGTAGGATCTTCCAGAACCAGGGATCGAACCTGTGTCCCCTGCACTGGCAGGCGGATTCTTAACCACTGCGCCACCAGGGAAGTCCCAATCATTAAGATTTTTTGTGTTTTGTTTTGGTTTCGTTGGCTGCACTGCAGGGCATGTGGGACCTTAGTTCCCTGACCAGGGATCAAACCCGCGCCCCCTGCGTTGGAAGCGTGGAGTCTTAACCACTGGACCACCAGTGAAGTCCCAAAGATCATTAAGATTTTTTAACTTGAAGTTTAGTCGATTTACATTATTATTAGTTTCAGGTGAACAGCACAGTGATTCAGTATTTTTACAGATTATACTGCATTAAAAGTTATTACAAGATAATGGCTATAATTCCCTGTGCTACACAATATATCCTTGTTTATTTTATACATAGTAGTTTGTATCTCTTAATTCTATATCCTTGTGTTGTCCCTCCCCCCTTCCCTCTCCCTGCTGGTAACCACTAGTTTGTTTTCTATATCTGTGAGTCTGTTTTGCTACGTACATTCCTTTACTTTTTAGATTTCACGTATAAGTGACATCATACAGTATTTGTCTTTCTCTGTCTGACTTATTTCACTAAACATAATATTCTCTAGGTCCATCTACATTGCTGCAGATGGCAGAATTTCATTCTTTTTTATGGCTGAGTAGTATTCCATAACACACACACACACACACACACACACACACACACACATGCCATCTTTATATTCATTCATCTGTTGAGGGATATTTAGGTTGCTTCCCTATTTACTACCATAAATAGTGCTGCTATGAACGTTGGGGTACATGTATCTTTTCAAATAGGGTTTTCATTTTGGGGGGGATATATACCCAGGAGTGGAATTACTGGGTCATATGGTAAATCTATTTTTAGTTTTTGGAGGAACCTCCATACAGTTTTCCATAGTGGCTGCACCAATTTACATTCCCACCAACAGTGTATAAAAGGTTCCCTTTTCTCCACATCCTTGCCAACATTTGTTATTTGTAGACTTTTTGATGATAGCCATTCTGACAGGTGTGAGGTGATATCTCGTTGTTTTGATTTACATTTTTATAATTATTAGCTATGTTGAGCATCTTTTCATGTGCCTGATAGCCATCTGAATGTCCTCTTTGGAAAAAATGTCTATTCAGGTCTTCTGTCCATTTTTTAAAATACTGAGTTGTATAACCGGTTTATATATTTTGGATATTAACTCTTTGTCAGTCATATCATTTGCAAATATTTCCTCCTCTTCTGTAGGTTGGTTTGTTTTGTCAGTGGTTTCCTTTGTTGTGCAAAAGCTTTTAATTTAAATTAGGTCCCATTTGTTTATTTCCGTTTTTATTTCTTTTGCCTTTTTTTTTTCTTAGCAAAAAAATACTGCTATGAATTATGTCAAAGTGTGTTCTACCTATGTTCTTTTCTGGGAGTTTTATGGTTTTGGGTCTTACATTCAGGTCTCTAATCCATTTTGAGTTTATTTTTATACATCATTCTTTTACATATAGCTGTCCAGTTTTCCCAGCACCATTTATTGAAGAGGCTGTCTTTTCTCCAGTGTTCTTGCCCCCTTTGTCATAGATTAATTGACCATAGGGGTGTGGGTTTATTTCTGGGCTCTCTATTATGGTCCATTGATCTTTGTGTCTGTTTTTGTGCCAACACCACATCGTTTTGATTACTGTAGCTTTGTAGTACAGCCTGAAGTCCGAGAGGGTGATACCTCCAGCTTTGTTCTTTTTTCTCAAGATGCTTTGGTGATTCAGGGTCTTCTGTGGTTCTATATGAATTTTAGTGTTATTTGTTCTAGTTCTGTGAAGACTGTCATGGGTATTTTGATAGGGACTGCATTAAATCTGTAGATTGCTTTGCATAGTATGGCCATTAACAATATTAATTCTTCTGATCCAAGAGCACAGAATATCTTTCCATTTCTTTGTATCATCTTCAATTTTCTTCATCAATGTTTTAGTTTTCAGAGTATAGGTCTTTCACCTCCTTGGTTAAGTTTATTCCTAGGTATTTTATTCTTTTTAAAACATGGGGAAATGCTTGAGAAATAAAGTAAGGTGAAGAAAGGGAAAAAATGTCAAATGGTATAAACACTGAAATGACTACAATTATTAAAAAAGCATTGTCATAGGCTAGAAAATACTATGAAAATATGGACCTTCTTATTGACTTAGAGCAGGATAACTAACAAAGGTCCATGGACCAGATTGGACTGGCCACCTGTTTTTCGCAGCCTGAAAATACAGCCATACGCCTTCATTTATGTGTGTCTACAACGTCTTTTACACTACATGAGAAGAGCAGTGGACTCTGGGCCCCCCAAAGCTATCTGCCCTTTACAGAAAAAGTGTGCTGACCCCTGACTTAGAGGCCTGGGATTGTGAACACGTCACACTCATGCTCGGTATTAATCCTACAGGATATGTCAGATAAAGAGTAGGCATTAGACATTATCTACCACTAACGTTTTTGGATTTCAACCAAGATTCATCCATGAGATGAGTATTCACCATTACACTGAGAAGAGAACTTTGATGGGATGTGTTTAGGAACCTTGAGCACTGCGGGCAGACCCATAGCCTCACAGATCTGTGGGTTTCTCTTGCAAACACAGCAACTCAGAAATGGCCACTTTATATCATTTCCAGTGAAACTCACATAATAAAGTGTAGCAGTTGCTAACTCAGAGGTCTAGAGGGGTTAGGCGGGTAATTCAAATGAGAAAAGCTGGTTGTGCATAAGACAATAGGGAGTGTTGGGGACCCAGGTAAATGGGGAAATAATGCCCATCTCATCCCATCCTGCCCATGATGGACGCTGGCTACCGATCCCCAGGTGGTCACTTCTCTGCTTAGCAAAAATGCAGGTCTGCTGTGGCCAGATCTTTTAACTTTTCTAAGGAAGCTGAAAATCCAGATATTTAGGTAACATTTCCCATATTTAAAAGCTGGCAACTTTTTAAAAACTCATCACGTAGAATAACAGAAATCTGCCAGACAAATTTGTCCCATAGGCTGACAGTTGTCCAAGTCCGCTGAAATTAAATTCACAAATGTGCGAGTCTGCAATGATTTCAAGAAGTACACCTGATGGATATTCAAAGATCTACTTTGAGATTTGAAAGCTCCAAACACTCAAATAAATATGAGCAATCATGTTTCATGAGTGCTTGCCATACGGTAGGTACTGTTGCAAGTGCTTCACATCTATTCCTTTAGGAAGCAAGGACTGTCTTCGCCATCCCCATTTTATAGATGTGGAAACTGAGGCATAGAGAGGTTAATCAATTCACCAAAGATGGTGACACTAGTAACTGTAGGGATTGGGTTTGAGTGTAGGCGATGTGGGTTCCAGACTTTGGGTTCTTAGCCGGAACTTCTTACCCTTTAATGTACACACAGATCATCTGAAGATCTAGTTAAACCCAGTTTCTAGTTCCGGAGGTCTGGGTGAGGCTTGAGATACATTTGCTAACAAGCTCCCAGGTGATGCTGCTGGTCCATGAACCACACTTTGAGTAGCAAAGCTCTTAACCACTACAGCAGGGGTTCTCAAAGTGGGAGTCTTCAGAGCCGCACCACCAGCGTCCCATGGGAGCTCCTTAGAAATGACATTCATCAGGTCCCATCCCGAACCTGAAAGTCTGGAGTGGGGTCCAGCAATCTGTGTTCGCCAAGCCCTCCGGATGATTCTGATGCAAGTTCAAGTTCTTAGAAATGCAAAGCCTTAGTCCTAGGGCTCCCACAGCCCCATGCTTTTCCAGCATCCCTAGCTTGGCTATGGGAATAGTCAGACGCACCTTCCTTCTGTCTTAGAGCTTTGATTCTTGCTTGGACCAGGAGACACAGTAGTGGGTGCCGATGGTTCTGAGTTTATCTATAATTCCTGGAGGCCCCACAAAGAGCAGCTCTTCCTTAAATAGAAGCAAGGGCTGTCTCTGTTATACACATTTATCTTCTACTAAGGCCAAGATCAAGGGAGATAAAATTATCCCAGTTTGACTCAAGTCACCTCTTTGATTCCACTACCAATTGTCAAAGGTGACTGCCACTGTGTTCTCTGGACTTGACATCCCTTCTCAGAAGTTCCCCACATCCTGAGCTTTAAGCATTCATAGACTTTGGGAGGTAAGACTGGTGGGAGCTGGGTGTCATTGGGGGAGGGGGTGGTGTCGGGAGAGCACAGACACACCGCACAGCTGTTATCTGGAGCACCAGACGTGTTTTGACAGTTTTCGAGATGGTCATTAAATCACACACTGGAGAGATGGTGAAGTGGGTGTCAGTCAGACTGGGGATGGGGCTGGTGCAGCTGGCGAGTAGCAATTGCAGTGACTATGCGATGGGAGTCAGAATGAGAATCATAAATCTTGATTATTCTCTGTCTCAGCTGATTTGATCCAAACGCCTGGGACAGGAACAGAGTTCACATCTCACTGAAAACTGCAAAAAAACTGATTAAATGTACAGACTGATATAAATAGCCCTCGATCCATGTTAATGTTCAAACTGTCACCACTGCGGAAAAGAGGTTACAGTTTGCAAATTGGGGATCTGTTTTGATAAGAAGAGGCATTCTGGATCCTGGGGAGCCAGAGGGACCCACCGCCCGTTCTCTGTGTTTTCATTCTAGTCCCGGAGAACAGCTATCTCTGTGTTGCCAGAATGCTAGCTGCTCTTATAATGAAAGCAATTAGTACAGCCAGCCCTCCTGATTCAGAGTGCTCTCCTGTTAAAATCAGGCACCCTATAGAAAAATGGAAATGCAGAGTCGTTACCATAAAGCAATAATTAAGTAAACCATTCAATTATGGATGAAAAAAGCACTTGGATTAATAAGAATATTGTACGCTTAAGAGCATTAAAATACCAGTGTATTACCATTTCTGCATACATAATGAATGAACTTGGAGACCAGAATGATTAGGATATAAAAATACTAACTGGTGGCACCCTTCCTCAGAAACCAATGTTGCTGCTTGGGGTCTAGGGGTGAGGGAATGTGTGAATAGCACGGGACCCCTGGACATTCCTATCATTGCTTAGAAGTAGGGACTGAGGGGTGAGATGGAAGGGAGAACAGATGAGTAGCCGGCAGCTTCCGCTTGCACGATGGGAATGTGGCTGGAAGAGCCTTTAGCGTCCAGATGAGGCAATGATGGCAACGGTGTGGAGCAGGGGTTGCAAAGTCACATGACTACAGGGGCCAGGCAGGTGACACTAACAGGCGAACTGGGCCAGGTGAAAGGTCATGAGGATGGGGTGACTGTAATGAAAGTTGGCGACTGTCTGCTACTCAGCTGCTGCCCTTTTTCCGCCAACAGGAAGCATGGGCCCAGGGCTGCCAGATCTTCTGATTTTCAAGACAAGGTAGAAAAGCTAATGTTTGCCTGAAGTTTCCCGAGTAAAACACTACGTGGACCACACACAGTGTTGGTGAGGACCAGATATGGCTCCTGGGTCACTAGTTGTGGTCCTTGGTGTAGTGTCAAATGCTTAAACGTAGAGGGTCAGGAAATCGTGTCCTTTTCTGACCTTGTCAATAACTGGTTGTGTTACCTAGAAAAATCTCATTGCCTTGCTAGGACTCAGTTTCCTTGTGTGTCGGACAAAGTCTTCTAGACTGTACGCACTTTGAGGGCAATTATGATGTCTGTTTTGCTCACCTTGATACTCCCAGGGTGCAGCAGCATGCCTGGCATATCGCAGGCACACAGAAGATGTTTGCTGAATGACTGAATAAGTGAAAGAATGAATGGGCTTCATGCTGTGAGTTCCCACAACCAGTCTCCTGGTTTCTGACCGTCAGTTCTGACTATCCCCCCAGCTCTTTTTCCTTCTGGTCAAAATACAAACCCTGACTCCTGACTCTGTCACTTTCTCCATTTATACTTTATTTTATCCACTTTCCCAAACCTGTTCATTCATCTGTGAAATCTTAAAGTGGCCCCATTGTTCTGGGTTAGGTCCTATGCTGGGCCCTGGACACAGGGATAAAACAGCGTTAGCCCTGCTCTCAAACAGCATCCAATCTAGAGAGCTCGAATATCAAGTGAGCACCAAAATAAAACGCAATGGGATCAACTCTCCAAGGTAGATACGTGTGCAAGGCTCCATTCTGGTTTACCTTTTAACCCAGCCATCGAACTCACCTAGAATCCTACCTTAGAAAATAGATTCTAGGACTCCGGTGTTGCTACCTGGCTTCTGAAAATTTGTGTCAGAAGTTCCTTTCTGCTCTTTCCTGACAGTTCTTCTCAGCATAATCCCGACTGGCCCAAATCTCCCCTTAGTACCATCTCTGGCGGCTGCTTTCCTTCCAAATGGCTTTTTTTAAAAGAAAAAAGAAAACAGGCTAGACAGGTCTCTTATATGTATAAGGAAACTTGATAGAACTGACGTCATTTGCCCAAAATAGAAGCACAAATAGATCAGAAACAAAGCACACTTTGAAATTTCATGTAGATGTTGCGGCTGAAGGGTCCAAGTCTAAGAGCCACTCTCCTTTTATAAAAAAAGGAGGTAAGCTAATGATATAGAGAGAATAGAGATATGTTAGCCCCATACCGAGACACTTTCCTCCTCGGCATAAAGAGACAAAAGAGAAGTAAAATGTTAGTAACGTCCCAATGATGTGATTCAGTATTATTTAATGCCCTGGCCATTTAGCCTCTAAAGTGATCTAGTGTATACCAGTGGTACTTACACCTGTGAATTACTCTGACTCTAGAGCGTGTCTGGGTGGACAGAATTAGATATTTGGGCCCTGCTCTGACAGCCACACTTGCAGGAAGATTCCTAGATACTGTAATCAGAAGAAGAGCCTCATCAGAGTGCTCCGGTTCGCAGGAGCAAGACATCATGGGAGAGGGTGAAATCTGTTTGCTCACGTTGACTCTGTGCAAGCCATGTGTGTACAGGCTCATTTCTGGATTTACTTTACCCCAGGGTTTCTCAATCCCATTGAAACTGGGCAGGTCACTGTGGGGCTCCCAGGTACAAATCCTTTCTGTGTCCTCGTTTCTTGTTTGTAGGAAATAGGCTTCTTTCAGCCTCCCAGACCTTCCCTAGGTTCCTGAGGGCAGACTGATGGTTGCTAATCAGGGAAGGGAGGGAATGCAGAAACAAAGGAGGAGCAGTCGAGAACAATAGTGCAGCCTTGGGGCAGGTCCTGGTTCCTCCTCAAGGGATGCACATAACAATATCTTTGAGTTTTTCTGCAGGTACTAAGACCCCAACCCAGCAACTTCAGGCTGATCACCAAATTCCTGGAACATCACCCTGTTACCTTATCACCAACCAATGAGAAGAAAGTCTGCAAAGAGTGGAAGATGATGAAGACTCTGACCCCCTCCTCAAATGATTCTCCCTTTAAAAACTTTCATGGTCCAGCAGAATCTTTGGAGTTGGTTTTTGGACATGAGTCCACCTTCTCCCCAGGTTGCCAGCCTCCTGAAAAAAGCAACTTTTCCTTTCCAACCAACACTTGTCTCTTGAGTATTGGCTTCCGAGCAGCAAGCAGTGATGCTGTTACCTGAGTTTGGTAACAGCATCACTACTGACTTGGCGGCCAGATAACTCTGGTGGAGAGAGATGGCTGTCTTGCACATTACAGAATATTTAACAGCATTCTGGGCTCACTCGTTAGATTCCTCCATCCCCAGTTGTGACAACCCCAAAATGTCTCTGTTCCTGGCTAAATGTCTCTAGGTAGGGGTTACAGTCACCCCTAGCTGAGGAGTACTGGTTTAACTTAAACCTAAAAAATTAGAGAGACAATCTGTGGATAAAGGAGTTTGGCCTCCAAAGAGAGGTCTGACTTTTGTCCTTACTCCTGGGAAGTAACCTCTAAACCCTAGGAATTTCCCTCAGTACGATCATCTTTGTTATTCATGCTGGGCCACACCTGATAGTTTATGCTAATTTGGTGACACACGGTGGGCCCTTAGATAGTCTGTGTTAACCAGATGACTCAGGGTGGGGTCTGGCCACACCACCACAGAGCACAAACACGTGATTAGAAGCTCTGAGTCACACAGTATCCTGACCTCTAAGGAGGGCAGGAGGGCTGGAGATCGAGTTCAACCATGTAAGCAACAATGTAATCAGTCATACTTAAGTAATGGAGCCCCAATAAAACCTCTGGACACCACAGCCAGGTGAGCTTCCTGGATTGCCCGTAGGATAAGGCATCTTTAAGGATGACAGAAGCTCTGTGTTTGGAACCCTTACCCTCTGCCACCCACCTGAGTCTGCCCTATCGATCTCTTTCTTTGGCTGGTTCTGAGGCGTATCATTTGCTATAATAAAATATAATTGTAAGTATAGCACTTTCCTGAGTACTAGTGAATTATCACATCTGAGGGGAGGCATGGGAACCCCTAAATTCGTAGCCAGCTGGTCTGAAGTGGGATAGCCCTGAGGACCTCCAAACTTATGGCTAGAGTCAGAAACCTTGGGCAAACTTGACATCTAGACGATTATATCCTTAACCTCCAGTTTGACTAATTCCGAGTACAAGTGTAACAGGGTCATGTATTTTTCATCATCAATTTTGTCTTAAAAATCTTTTCTCCAGCAGTTTACCATTGCTCTTTGTGGGGAAGGGCTGTGCCTCATAGCTCCAGTTCACCATGAATAACCAGGAGGAATTTCCAAGGCGGTGAGTCACAGGGTGTGGTGGAAATGGCTCAGATCTCTAAATCATGAGTGTAAACCCTAAGTCTATCCCTTTGTCTGCAATGGTGGTCAAGTCACTTCACCTCTTGAGACTCGCTGTCCTCACATGTAAAATAGTGATGATAGAGCTTTCACTCATTCATTCATGAAGTATTCATGGAATGTCCACGATGTGACAGGAACTGATTTAGCCCCAGGGATATAGTATCAAACAACACAAAAATCCCTGCCCTCATGTAGTACGCTTTCCAGTAGGAGAGATGGACAACAAACAAATAATTTTACATGATGAGAAGCACCACAAAGGAAAATAAAGCAGGGTAAGGAAAGACAAAGTAATGGCAAGAGAGGATACTTCTTTCAGTAGAATCCTTTAACACCTCTCTGAGAATCCTTTAACGTCTTGTGCAAAGGCCCTGAGGTAGGCACAAATTTGGCATATGTGAACTATAGAAAAACTTGGCTACTGAAGAACAAATAAAATAAAGCCTACAAAATTAATGAGCTTAGCGCCCGGCACTTAAATGAAAGTGTAATCATTCATTAGGTGATTCTGCATAAATGCACACTGAATATTGCTGGAAAACATCCCTGGGAATAAAAATGGTTGAATTCGATTGTGTGCTTACCATATATTTTATATTAATTAACATATTTGATCCTCACAACACCCTCTTGAGGTCGATAACGTTGTCTTCACCATTTTTACAGCTGAGGACATTGAGGCCAGAGTCTTAAGGAAATTGCCGAAATTCACAAAGCTTGTAAGTGACAAAACCAGGAATAGGAACCGGGAGTCATCTCTTGAGTACCCTGCCCCTAACCACTCAGCTGTCCTGCCCATTTTGACAACAGCTCTAATCCAAGATCTGGTCTCCTTTTTCTGACCTCTCAAAACACACCTGGACCTTTCCTGTGAATTTATCATCTGATATATTTATTCAATGAGCATTTATCAAACACCTGCTAAATTGCCGGCCCTTGAACAGGCACTGAGAATATAAGGGATGTGGCCCGGCCCCTATACATGCTGGAGTGTAGGAGTAGAGACAAGTGCAAAATTATAACGTAGTATTTCAAGCCTTGAAATGGCATTTCACTGCCTCATGTGTCTTCCGCTTGTCTTCCCAACAACAATATGTCAACAGGGGTTGTGTTGTATGAAATTTATTGCTAGTGTATCTGGACATTTTCATAAACAACGGGGAAAATATTACTGGCTTCTGAGAAACAAAAAATTACAGTAGTAGAATTACAAATTTCAAGAAATCTTCAATTATGCTTAGAAGAGACTTCGCTAACCAGGTTTTCTCAGCTGCCCAAATCTTGATTTTTCTCCTTTGATCTTCCCTCTTTATTCGAAAATCTGGCTCGCTGGATGAGATACAAAGCTTCCCTTCCTTTTTGCTACTGTTGCATATTATTTCTTCTCTCCCTGGTCCTCAAGCTCATACATTTGACAGGAGTCCTTTCCCCATGGGCCACATGAGAGGAGGTTAAGACATTAACCTCTGTCTCCTTGTTTTATGGTCAAGTAGGATTGTCTGCAAACCACGCCCTGCTGGCTTATCTACTGAGACATGAGGCCCTGTTGCCTTGTTTGATTAATTCTCGAGACTGATTTGGAACTTGTACCTATCTCCTCCACAATCATCAGAGAGGCATCAATCGGTTATTCAGGTGTAGAATCTATTCTGTTCTCCAACTTTACAGCCCTCTCAATCTCTTCCAGAAACTGCAAGGGCTGTTTGGCCCTGGTAGGGCTTTCATTCATCTTGGCTTGAGCAATACATAGGAAAAGAAGTCTAGAATCTGTGGACCTCGTCACCTCATTTCTGTAACTTAGATCTCCACCTCATATATCCGTAAAACATGGATTTTGCTTCCCTTTCTATTATACTCTCCACATTGTCTCCATTCCAACTACGTTTCCTGTGCGCGCACACACACACACACACACACGCATGCACGCACACATACACACTCCTGTTGCCAGATTGTGATTGTCAGTCCACCAGCCAAACCCAGCCTGAAGTCATGTTTTACTCTCCCTGTTCATGTATTTTAAACAGTTAAATTGGAATGCTTTCAATTCCTACTAGGGCTCTCCAGTAATGGTGGGTACCAGAGACCCCATCCATCTTTATTCTCCGGTTTCATTTATGTATCTCACCTGCCTGGTGGCTGGAGGAATCTGAATTTGCAATCTCTATCTCTAGCCACACAAAACTACTTCCAATTTCCTAACCATGCGACACTGTGTCTTCACCTGATGCCACCACACATGCTGCTATTCATGCTTGGACCCTTTTTCCTTCCCTAGCTAGGGCTAAAAGCTGAGAACGTGGTATGGGTAGGGCACTATGATCATCGTTCAAAATGAAAGAGGGACTGTTGGTATCCCATCTTATAGAAGAGGAAATTCAGGCTTCTGGACATTAGGATAATTGTGTAATATCATACAGCTAATAAATAGTAAATCCCAGATTAGAAATCAGACCATTGGGGCCTCCCTGGTGGCGCAGTGGTTGGGAGTCTGCCTGCCAGTGCAGGGGACGCGGATTGGAGCCCTGGTCTGGGAGGATCCCACATGCCGCGGAGCAGCTGAGCCCGTGTGCCACGACTACTGAGCCTGCGCTCTAGAGACTGTGGGCCACAACTACTGAGCCCACGCGCCACAATCACTGAAGCCCACATGCCTGGAGCCCATGCTCTGCAAAGGGAGAGGCCGCCACAGTGAGAGGCCCGTGCACCGCGGCAGAGAGTGGCCCCTGTTCGCCGCAGCTGGAGAGGGCCCGTACACAGCAACGAAGACCCAACGCAGCCATAAATAAATAAATAAATAAATAAAAAGAAATCAGACCATCAGCTCCCCAAACACACCTCTTTTCCAATAAGTTATCTGTCATTCTGCCTTATTCTACAACACCCAATTCAGATAAATCCCTCCTCTGACTTCTTTGAGTTCCCACGGGCAGAATTAGTTACTCCCTCTTAAGCATCCCCACAGGATTATAGGAGTCTTTGTGAAGTTATCACACTTTGTTGCATTGATTTGATTCCATGTAAATATCCCACTGGACCAGTATTTCTCAGACTTGAAAATGACAAACGTCCCAGAGTACACATCCTGCAGGTTCCCAGGTTTTCCTTGAACCTCAATTTAAAAGCCCTACCCTAGCAAACACAAATGTGTTTAAAAACTACAGATTTCACCTTGTAAAGCCATTTAGACTATAAAAATATTGAAAACTCCTGCCCATACTAGTCTATGCCCCTCTTGAAGGCAGGGGCCATGTCTTATTCATTTTTAGATTGTTACTGCTCAGCCTCGGACCTGGCCTGGAATGCAGTTGAATAAATGAATGAATGACAATGCGGGCTTCCTAAGAAGACAGGAGCCACAGCTCCTGTTGTTAGGATCAATTAAGCTAAAATGGAAAGCTGAATTTGCAGAGCTAATTCCCCAAGTTCAGTGGCTGCAGTTTATACCAGTCTCATCGCTGAGACAGTTGGACTGGTTTTTTTTGGCCATATCTGCATTCTTCTTGCAACATAGAATTGCACTTCCCAGTCCCAATGACATTTGGCAAGAGTGTGTGACTTACTTTAGCCAATACAATGTGATTAGAAGTGAAATACGTTGCTTCTGGGTGGAAGGCTGTAAGAGCTGGTGAACCATCTGTCATTTTCCTTCATCTGCAACATTCCAGATGGCAGAGGTTGCATGTGCTTACACACCTGAACAAGGATGCCACAGGGCAAAGGCTGGAACCGACTGCAATGGACAGGAAGCATGGCTGAATGGGAAATGCCCCTTTGCAGTGTTAAGCCACTGATATTTGTTGATTGTTACTGCAGCAAAATTATTTACTTATTCACTTAACAAACATTTATTGAGCACCTAATATGTTCCAGGCTCTAGGCTAGGAGCTGAGGATAGAATGGTGCAAAATCAGATACGGTCTTTTTTTTTTTTTAACTTTTTATTTTATATTGGAGTATAGTTGATTAACAATGTTGTGTTAGTTTCAGGTGCACAGCAAAATGATTCAATTATACATATATATGTATCTATTCTTTTTCAAATTCTTTTCCCATTTAGGTTGTTATATGCAGTCTTTAATCTCACAGAAGTCATAGTCTATTGGGAAAGACAAATATTTACTAAGGAAAGACATACATTTAAATATACAACGTGACAGATATTTTGAGATGAGAAGTATGTCGCTATGAAATAAACTAACAGAATCAGCTGATCAGAAATGACTTCCCCCAAGGAATTCACAGTTGAGCAGAGCACTGTAGGAAGAAAAAGAGTGACTAGGTATGGGCTTCCCTGGTGGCGCAGTGGTTGGGAGTCTGCCTGGCCATGCAGGGGATGCGGGTTCGTGACCCGGTCCGGGAAATTCCCACATGCTGCGGAGCAGCTGGGCCAGTGAGCAATGGCCGCTGAGCCTGCGCGTCCGGAGCCTGTGCTCCGCAAGGGAGAGGCCACAACAGTGAGAGGCCCGCCTACCGCAAAAAAAAAAAAAAAAAAAAGAAAGTGACTAGGTAAAGGCTTTGGAGGACGGGAGAAGAACAGGTGAGGCAGGGAGCACGTGCAAAGAGCCCAGGACAGGACCCCATGAGTTTAAGGAACTGAATGAAGGCCAGTGATACACCAGTAAGACCAGCTTGGAACTTCCCCATCTTCTGTGACAATCAGACAAGATGGAAGCACGGGAATTCTATCCATGGGTGCAGCTAAGTGAGACGGTGCACATGAAATTACTTAGGACCTGGAAGGTACTAGAACTTAGTAGGTACTTCACAGATGCCAGCTGACTCTGACTCTGTGGCAGGTACCAAATTCCTGACTTCCTGCTTGCTTTTTCTTTTCTTTTATTTTTTCTGTCTTTTTTTTTTTTTTTTTCCAACAGAGACCCTATATCTAACTGCCTTGGGTCCTAAAAGTTTACATCCTCGGAGGGAAAAGAGAGAAAAACAGTGTGGTGCATCAGTTTCCCTGGATATTGCTTCATAAACCCCAATTTCCACTCATAGTTCATGAAAGCAAAGTGTACGTTCCCTGAAGGACATGGTCATGTGATGGATAGAAGCTCTGGTCTTCACTGCCTGAAAATGCAAATTAGAAAGAGAGGAAATGACCTGGTCTTGTGAGCCTGCACACCTTGTGAGCGGCACCCCGGATGATTTGAAAAAATGAGACAGGGGAGCAACATTTTATTAAGTTCTAGGGTACTTTTGGATGCTGTCCCTTCTACTTCCCTAACATCCCTAAATTGTACCTGGAAACATTCCCATTTTGCAGATGTGTGCAGAGCCTACAGCAGACAACAGATAAGGAAACTGAGCCACACAGAAATCCCAAAGCTCATAACTAGTCAAGCTAAGATCTGAACCCAGTTCCATCAGATCCAGAATCTTCCCGAGGCTAACAAAGAAGCTTCAGATTGTGCAAAATTGAAAGCAGGAGTTATAAAAGCAAATACCTCCCGGGGCCTGTGCAGGGCAAATGAGGGGAGAAGCAGCCTGGAAGAAGCAGAGAGGGGGCCTGGCGAGCATATGCTTTTTTGAAAAGGGGCAGCTACTAACCGGCCACAACTGGTAATTGCCATGTGGCACTGAGGACACATCTCCCCATATTTCAAGAGAATCCTCAAATATAGATAATAATGTAAAATCTCTGAGCTGTTAAAATGCTAGCATCTAAGATAGACAGATAGATGGATGGATGGATGGATGGATGGATGGGTGGGTGGGTGGGTGGGTAGATGGATGGATGGATGGATCGATGGATGGATAGATAGATAGATGGATGGATGGATGGATGGATGGATGGATGGATGGATGGGTGGGTGGGTAGATGGATGGATGGATGGATGGATGGATGGATAGATAGATAGATAGATAGATAGATAGATAGATAGATAGATAGATAGATGGGTGGGTGGATAGGTAGGTAGGTAGGTAGGTAGGTAGATAGATAGATAGATAGGTGGGTGGATAGATAGATAGATAGAAAGACAGACAGACAGAGAGACAAATACCCAGTCTCTGCAGGAACCAAAGCTGTACTGAAGCCTCATTTAACCCAGTGGTTCTCAACCAGGTGTGATTTTGGCTCCCAGGAGACATTTGTCAATGTCTGGAGACACTGAGCTGTCACAACCAGGGGCAAGGAAAGCTACTCTATTCTGGTGGATAGACGCAAGGGATGCTTGGAAACAACCTACCATTCATGAGGCAGCCCCCCATCCAAAAACTTATCCAGCCCCAAATGGCCATAGTGCCAAAGTTGAGAAATCCTGATTTAACCTGTGGTCCCTCAAGCTCTGATCTCTGATCTAAAGGTTTCTTTACCCAGTTAAGTCTTCTCCAGGTTTCATCAGCCCTCACAGCTATCCTACGGCAGGGATGGCATGATATTTACTTGCTTTTCATTTGGTTTGCCTTGTTCCAGACCCAGGCTAATTCTTACTAATGCTGAAGGTCTTGAGTTACACTTGCAAATCCAGCTTCATGTTCAAGTGTATAAGAAACAGGAGCAATTCAACTCCCGTCAATAATGTAAACAAAGCCCGGTTTAGATAAACCCCATTACCAGACCTGAAGTGGCCCAGGGCACCTCTGCTACTGCCGATTAGCATAAATGCTAAACACAAACCAATTAACACACTCTGGGCTGCTTATCTCCTGTCACTTAGCGCAGAAATAAAGCCCAACACTAAACACACATATTGATTTGGCCATTAAATCGAGCATCACTCAAAATAAAACTCATTATATTATTGAGTAACAACAGAGTCACCGCAGTTTTCAGGATGGGCTGTATTATTAAGAAATTTCACTTTTCCACTGTTCCACCGATTTCCCAAACCACCCTGAGCACTTCCTCCCAGCGTGGGTCTTACCAGCTCCAGGACAAACCTAGAAAGTAGAGTTCTGCATTCCCCTTAACATGATCTTTGCTTTTCGCCCTCAAAATGTCCATTCAGAAGGGAATCCTTTTTCTTTAAAATGTTATTTCAGCATAGACAAGGAAATTTTATGCTTGAAAGAAAGGACATTAAAGGGGAAGACGAACTGGGATATTAAGCAACAAATACAAAAAACACAGGCGTCATAATAAAAATGGGTTAACTTTGAACATTAACCACAGGCATTGATCCGATGCTTACGGGCAAAAAAACCTGCAGAAACATCTTCCTTGTTTAGGTGTAAACAACAGACCGAGGCATCTGACAAAAATGTAATCATGAAATCACTCTGAAGAGGCATTTTAATTTATCCTGCATCAGGTGCCATGTGCCATATCCTATATTCTATTGTTTTGGCAGCCATCCCATTTCACCAACATGAGTTAAATCTCCTCAGTGGGAAACCAAGCCCCAGTGAATGCTTTGTCTTATTGGCCTTCATATCCCATATGCTAGTTTGGCGTGTTTGCATGTAGAGGACACTATTCCATACGGGTAACAGAGACGTTGGCCATGAACTGTCTCAAGAAATGCCTGCTTCTAGACGTGCCCATAGAAGTTAAGTGTCTACTTCTTGGGTTGTGTTTTCCCACAGATTTCATTTGTGGGCTCTTTTACCTTTATTTCTAATTGATAGGATTGGACACATGATCTTAGCCCTTGTAAATATCTCTCTCCCAAATGCTGCCCTTACCACAGCATCCTTGTAAAGTACTTAATAACCAGTGTATTTATCAGCTGCTCTTAACACATGACTCTGGTATGTTACAGATCAATGGTAGAGAGAGAAGTGTACTTACAGCTCAGGCAAGTACACATGAGCCACAGTATCTCCTATTTATCCAACACACCTTACTGATAGAAATTTGTTATACTAAAGAAACTTATTTGTCAGGATGGCAAGAAGCCCTGTCTTAAAACAAAACAAAACAAAACAAAACCTTCCGTGGGGACTCAGGATTACAAAGTGGAGTGAATGTGTGCATTTATCTCCTTTCCCTCCAGAAAGATCATTAAAATGTTAGTAAATACATGTTAAACTCTAATTTCTAGGTTTGTTAAACATGTATAGAAATACACATGGACAAAAAGAACCGGACTGGGACAAGAGTAGATGAGGAAACTGACTTGGCAGGATGGAAAAAAACTGGAACTGAGCACCCACACGGACAGGCATCAAAAAGAAGCAAGAAAATGTGTTCCAAAGAAACATGGAAGGCCCAGAGCGTGGAGGTTCCAGGCAGAAGGAGTGGGCACAGGGCCTGGAGCTACATACAGCGTTGTCAGTTGAAAATCTACTCATCCTACATCGCACTGCCAGGCAACTCCTTCACCTCACTCCAAAACCCCTGTCAGATGTCAAGCTGAAAATACCTCCCACACAAAAGAAACAGAAACAAACACAGTCTGTGACTTCAGAAGGGGGACACGATCAGTGCAGCTCATCCCACTGTCCATAGTGATCTGTTCGGGAATGGCCATACTACCTAGCTGTTCCAGTGAAAGTCACCCTTGGAACTTCTGCTGGAAATGTTAAGCAAAAGACACATTCCTCCTGCTGGGATTGCTAAACTGGTAGCATCCGAGCCTGCAGTTTCTGGTGGTCACCTTTCCCCAGCGGAAAAACTGCCTGAGAATAAAGTCAATAGGGAAGCTGGTCCAAAAAATGAGAGAGGCAGATTCATGATGGGCTTTGTTTGAGCACCAGGATCCAGCCATACCTGAAGCCAATTATCCCTGGATAAAATCAGCAAACACTCAGTGAGCAATTATTATGTGTCAGCCCCGCTTCTAAGAGATTTATTTATATTAAATCAATTAACCCTCACCACAGCCCTGTGATGAAGGAACTATAATTATCTCTGTTTTACAGATAAGAAAATCATTTGGACAAGTTAAGTAACTAGGTCTAAGACTCTAACTCAGGAGGTATGGTTCCAGAGCCTACAAGTTTAAAACATTAGAGTATATAATCCCTGGTTGTTACTTCTGTGAGTCAATAAATTCATTGAAGTCAGTTGGAGTTGGATTTCTGTCCCTTCTATCTGAAAGAGACTTAACCAATGTACTGTCTTGTCTGATAGGAACAAGAAAGAAATCTTTACTGATGGGAGCCTGCCAAGCATGTAAACACTATTTGTGGAAAATGCCTTGACAAACCCTTCTCCTATGAATTGTTTTCAAGTAAGGAATTCTAAGGATGCATCTGGGAATCCAAAGTCCTTTCTCTGGAAACACTGAATAATCCAAATCTTTCTAAAGTCCAAATGTTCAGTAGCTCTTATTTCTGGGTTTTTCCTAAGATCTAAGCCCCACTTTTCCACCATTCCTCTGAATTTCTCAGCTACTCAGATTTCTGGTCAGCAAGGAATTTACCTCTTAACCTTTTCCACTATTTCCAGCTTACTTCCTCTATAATAAACAAACTAGAACTTTGCCCTACTGCCCCACTTGGCCTCATGAGATACATTTAAAGTGTGGTGACTATTTACTGTCCCAACTGCTCTGGAGTAATCTTTAAAAAACAATGTTCACAAGCTCCTAAGTTAGTCACTCTCTGTTTTTATGCCTCCACTTTTCCTGAGTAATCCCAAGGCTTTAATGACCCCCTACACACTGATGGTCCCTAAACTCCTTAGGGAGTTTTAGCTCTTCTGAACACTACACCTATAATCCCAGTTTCCTACTACATACGTGCACCTGGAAATCCCACAGAAGCAGCAACACCGAAACAGTCTCAGTCTCTTCCACGCTGTGCCAGAAACCCCACCCACCTACTCCTCTACCTGTATTTCAGTTCTATTAATGGTGTTATCATTCATTCAAGATTCTAAAACAGACAACTTGGCTTTTTCATCTTTCTTGCCCTGGACCCCTTGCTCAATTAGTTACCAAGTCCTGAAAACTCTCCCTTAAAATATCCCTCAGAGAAAAAGAAACCCTTTTACACTGCTGGCGGGAATGTAAATTGGTACAGCCACTATGGAGAACAGTATGGAGGTTCCTTAAAAAACTAAAACTATAGAGTCACCATATGATCCTGCAATCCCACTCCTGGGCATATATCTGGAGAAAATTCGAAAAGATACATGCACATTTATGTTCATAGCTGCACTATTTACAATAGCCAAGACACGGAAGCAACTTAAACGTCCATCGACAGATGAATGGATAAAGAAGATGTTATATATATATATATATATATTTATGTATATATATATATATATATGGAATATTACTCAGCCATAAAAAGAAATGACATAATGCCATTTGCAGCAACAAGGAAATACCTAGAGATTATCATACTAAGTGAAGTAAGTCAGAGAAAGAGACAAATATCATATGATATCCCTTTTATGTGAAATCTAAATAAAAATGATACAAATGAACTTATTTACAAAACAGAAATAGACTCACAGACATAGAAGACAAACTTATGGTTACCAAAGGGGAAAGGGGGGAGAGGGATAAATTAGGATTGGGGGATTAACATATATACACTACTATATATAAAATAGATAACCAACAAGGACCTACTGTATACCACAGGGAACTACATTCAATATCTTGTAATAACCTATAATGGAAAAGAATCTGAAAAAGAATAAATTTATATGTATATATTTACACACACACACATATATAACTGAATTACTTTGCTGTGCACCTGAAACTAACACAATACTGTAAATCAGCTATACAAGTAAAAAATAAATAAATAAAGGGGAAAAAGGAAAAAAATCCCTCAGAGACATCTTCTCTTCTCTTCCCTCATTATTTCTTGGCCGAACTATTGCCGATAGCCCCCTCTATCTCCCCTCACCTCGAGGTCCTTTCCATCCTAATCTGCCCTCCCCACTGTAACCAGCACAATCTCTCTTCAAAAACCATGTCGGTGGGTTTCCCTGGTGGCGCAGTGGTTGAGAGTCTGCCTGCTGATGCAGGGAACACGGGTTCGTGCCCCGGTCCGGGAAGATCCCACATGCCGCGGAGTGGCTGGGCCCGTGAGCCATGGCCGCTGAGCCTGCGCGTCCGGAGCCTGTGCTCCGCAACGGGAGAGGCCACGGCAGTGAGAGGCCCGCGTACCGCAAAAAAAAACAACAACAACAAAAAAAAACCATGTCGGAGCCTTGGATAAAATGGCACAGTAGATGCAAGCAGTCAGGAAGCCCTTTCTTGAATCCCTTTAAAATGCCCTCAAACAACCAATAAGAGGATGGTGTGATATCTTTGCGAACAGGATAAAATCAATTACATTCTGAATCAGGGCCGAGTTTATATTAATTGCAGCATCTTTTGAAATGGATTTTAAAACATATTATATCACAAGCTTATTGAAAAATCTCTACTACTTTGTTATTGCCTAAAGCAAGATAAATCCCAATATTTTTTAGACTTTTTATTTGGAACTAATTTCAAACTTAGGGAGAAGTTGCAAGAATAAAAACAGTACAAAAAATACCTGTACTCAGATTCACCTATTGTTAACATTCTGTCTCTTCTGCTTTATAATTTGTCCTATATAAATATTCACACAGACTGTTATTTTCCACACCAATTTTAGAGTACATGTACACATCGTGGTCTTTTACTTTTAAATAGTTCAGTGTCTATTTCTAAAAATAAGAGGTGTTTTTATATATCCACAGTACAGTTATCCTCTTCACTAAATTTAACACTGATTCAATATTTTTATCAAATCTACCATCTGAATTCCAATATTGTCAATTGACCCAATCCAGTCCTTTATTGCTTTTTCCTTCCCTCAGAGATTGCATTTAGTTGTTATGTCTCTTTTCTCCTTTAATCTGTAACATTTCCACAACCTTTCTCTATCTTTTATTACACTGACATGTTTTGAAGAATACAGTCCCTTTTTTTCTTTTAAACAGAACTTCCCTCATTTGAGGTTTGTCTGATGTTTCCTCATGATTAGATTCAAATTAACCACTTTCCCATTGAATATCACATAAGTATACCCTGTCCTTCTCAGGGTAATATGTCTAGGAAGCCCAAATATTTCCAGTGTGGCATTCAGGGTCTTTACATTTTGACTCTCCCTAGAGTCCACACACCCACTGAACCCTACCTGCCTGACCTCCCAGAGACCAGCCTTTGGAGAATCTGTTTACCCACCCATCATCCATTCCTTTGTGGAATGCCCTCCCCAAATTCCTTATGAACGCTGCTCAATCCTCTTGGTTTTCATAGGGTAGATCCCACCTCTCTTGTTCCAGAGATATCATCTGGGACCAGGAATGGCCAACAAGGTCCCTCCTCTCCTTAGACACAGAAATGCAATCAAGGATGGGCACATATCACTAGGGAGAACAGTATGGAGGTTCCTCAAAAACTAAAAATAGAATTGCCATATGATCAAGCAATCCCACTCCTGGGCAGATATCTGAACAAAACTATAATTCGAAAAGATACATACACCGCAATGTTCATAGCAGCACTATTTACAATAGCCAAGACATGGAAACAACCTAAATGTCCATCGACATATGAATGGATAAAGAAGATGTAGTATATATATATATATATATATATATATATACACACACACACACACACACACACACAATGGAATACTACTCAGCCATAAAAAAGAATGAAATAATGCCATGTGCAGCTACATGGATGGACCTAGAAATTATCATAGTAAGCGAAGTAAGTCAGAAAGAGAACAACAAATACCACACGATATCACTTATATGTGGAATCTAAAATATAACTCAAACGAACTTATCTACAAAACAAAAACAGACTCACAGACATAGAGAACAGATTTGTGTTGCCAAGGGGAAGAGGGGTGGGGGAGGGAAGGATTGGGAATTTAGGCTTAGCAGATGCAAGCTATTATATATAGAATGGATAAACAACAAGGTCCTGCCATATAGCACAGGGAACTATATTCAATATCTTGTGATAAACCATAATGGAAAAGAATATGGGAAAAAAAAATATATAATACTGAATCACTTTGCTGACCACCAGAAACTAACACAACATTGTAAATTAACTATACTTCAGTTTAAAAAAATACGACGCACACATATCCCAAGTTAGGCCATCCTGGACTTTCTCCGGACCTCTTAGGACATCTCTTTTCTTTGAGCTTTGTGAATTATGAGAGCACATATGTTTGGATTTGTGGAGGAAGAGCATCTTATCGCAGTGTAGAGAGATCCTTCTTGAGAATGAGGGAAAATGTAGCTGTAACCTGAAGTGAGCATATGAGAAAGAAAAAGACCTAAAGAGATATGTGATGGCCTCATTGAAGCACCTGATTCCTGCCATGCCTGAAGTCTTCATTACCCAGGACTTTTCCGTTACTTGAGCTGGTAATTTCCCGCGTTGGTTAAGCTAAAAGTGGGTGTCTGTATCTTGCAAACTGTGTCAGACTGACTGTGTCACCTCTTTCACACTAGTCTGTGTTGCCGATGTCCAGCATGGTAACAGACTGGGCAATAGTACATACATTTACTGTTCAACATTGTGTACATTTATCTACAGACTAGACCAGCATTTCTTAGATTCTGTGTTCACCTATCGCTGAGCTGACTGTTCAATACTGCTCATGAGTAGCCTGATAGGAGAGATGAGTACATAACTATTTAAAATTATATTTCAAATTGAAAGTTCAACATGAATTTTTGCGAGTCCTTAGGATGTGTCTAAAGTAGTTATCAGAGGAAAACTCATAGTTCTAAATGGTATGAATTTTAAGCTACACAAATGAAAATAAATTATACTTAAGGATCCAGAAAAAAGAACAAGATATGCGCAAGAAAAACAGATGGCAGCAATTTAAAAAGATAAAAGCAGAAATTACTAGATTACAGAGTAGAAGAAAAATACTTGAAATGATGAATACAATCCCAAACATGGTTTTCTGAAAAACCACCTGCTCATCTAATCAAGAGAAGAAGAGAAAAATGGGAGTTAACAATATTGAAATAAGAATGGAGAAACAGTGTCAGATGCAGAGGCAATTCCATTATGCAAGAAAGAAATATATGCTCAGAAAGATTCAGAAGTGAATTATATTAAAACTTCAAGAAAAAAAAATCTTGTGCCATTTAACCTGTTATAGAGCATCCTGTTAGAAGCATAATGTGATAGGTGCTCAGAGAGAAATCTTAAACACTTATCAGGGCACTTCAGAAGGAGCCTTTTGCTAGTTCTCAAAGCTTGAACTTCCTGCTCTCGTCCATCAAATGGACGAGAGCAGGAAGTTCATCCCAGACAATGGGAATCTGGGGAGAAAGACTTGCATTATGAACATATGGAGGAAATAACTATTCATCAAATGGCACAAGCCTGGGAAGAGTGAAAAAAAAAAAGGATTAAATGTCGGGACCAGGAATGAAAAATATTCTGATAAACTGGAGTCGTGGAGCCGATTTCTAAAAATACCTGGATATGGTACTGAACTTTGGTAGATCGGCCAGAAAAGCAGTCACACCTGTGATAGCAGTTATGCAACACTAACTCACTATAACTCAGAAATATGACGTGCGTAGCAAAACCGTGAAGTAACCTGACGTTATGTTGCAGAAGTATACTATCTCGAAAGAAGAAGATGACCGTCTCCATCTACAGTACAAGTCAGTACACTTGGATATAGTGCTCAGTTTTAAAGAAATATCAACTTTTTTAAAAAAGAAAGAACATGTCCAGAGGAAGACTAGGATAATTAGGAGTCACTTGATGGAATCTATTGTTCTGCTTTTTCTCATTCTTTGGGGAAAAATAATTCATTTCTCCTTGCAGAAGCATTCGCCATTACCCTCCTCCACACACACATACACACACCACCCTTAGCCCATGTTGGGCCTTAAAATCGTCCAGAGCAGTGGATACATGATCCAGGCATGCCCAACCACAGCCTTATCCTCTTGGAAAAAAAGGAACTGATTAGTTTTTAGGCTCATGATCACCAAATTAAGTCAAGAATTGAGTTGGAACTATTAGAAAAATATTCACTTCTTGCTGGGATTGCTGAGTGGAGAGGACATAAGTCTGGGGCTACTAGGGACACTGTGACCACGAAGCCAGTGGAGAAAGCATCATTGATAAGAGATGGAAAGAGACAGGTTCCTGATGCCATGAGTGAGAACCTTGGTCCAGTCAGTACAAACTTTTCGGTTATGTGAATCTACAATGCTCTTTAACTAGTTTGAGCTCAGTTTCTGCCATTCACCACCAAAAGATTTCTGGCTAGTTCAGCATGCCATATGAGAAATGATTAAAGGAACTCTTGATTTAAAATTCAAAGGACACACAGAGACCATTACTGCCCTCTTTAAACTCTCAAAAACCATTTCACTGAAATCAAGACAAGGTAAGGATGACCTGCATCGCTAGTATTATTTTGCATTTTCCTGGAAGTTTTAAGAATACAATAAGACAAGAAAAATAAATTAATTTCTGAACTACTGGATAAGAAGAGAACTTTTTTTCCTCTTTGCTGATATGATTATCTAGATAAACCATTTTGGTTTGACAAAGTGGCTGGATGGAAGATAAATACACAAAATCAGTACATTTTCTAAATCAAGTACTAACTAGAAATGAAAATGGAAAGAAAATTCATAAACATGATAAAAGAAATACTTAGAAATGCATTAAACCCAAAGAATATGAGACTTATCTAAAGAAATCTGTAAAACTGTATTTAAGAATATCAAATCTACATATCAATAAGTGGGAAGGTATAGTATGTCCATGGATGGGATGACAATATATTATATCAGTTATTTGAAAATTACCTTATTAATTCAATGTAATTTCAATTGGATACCAAATTTTTGTTAATTTTATAAAATGATATTAGTTTTTATATGGAAGAATATATTTCCCAGAATAACCAAAAATATGTCAAGAAGAATAGTGAGAAATGACTTGCCTTGCAAATTATTAAAACATATTATGAAATTACCATAATCAAAACAATGTGGTATTGAAACAAAGAAATAAATAGATGGGGGGGTGGCAGTAATGAGCCCTGAGACTATATATATATATCTCCAGTAACAAAAACATAGTTTTATTTAATAAATTGTGCTGGCATAACTGCTTATTATCTGGAAGAAAATGGAACCCATTATCTTATACTGTATATTAAATTTTTGACAGATTAAAAATTTTAATGTAAAGAAATAATAATCCAGTTAAATCCTAGGTTATAATTAAAAATTATATGCATACCTCCAGATATTTAAACCACACAAAATACCCAGAAGCTATAAAACTCTCTCCTAACACTTTTGTCTTGCCCTCAGTCTTATCCCAGTCCTCTGGTGGAGAAGGATGGATGCAAAGCAATCACATAACAAATAGAGGATTCTTAGACTCTATGAAGGTATCAGGGGGTAGTGTTGTCACCACCAATGCCTGCAGAGAATTGCTATAACTAATAATTAGAAGGCTTTTGGTTCCAAATTTTATCTGGGCTCTGATCACATTTCTTTGCTAGTTCTCAGGCAAGGAAAGAATTTCCTGTATCATTATTTATACTGATTATCTCCTGGTCCATCTTATCTACAAATATACCCTTTTTTAAAAAAGGAGAAAGAACAAATCAACTGAAGCAAATGTGCTTCTTAGCAAGGTGACAGTCACTTTTTGAATACATAATCCTGGTAGACTCTAGGGAAAATGGAAGTGGGAGCATCAGAAGAAGAGAGAAAAATTCACTGTTCACCTACTATGTGCAAAATACTTTCAATATCAGAAAAAAAACAACCAAACAAAAAAAAACAGTTTGTGTCATTATCCCTGTCTTATAAATGAGGAGACTACCACTCAGCAAGTTGAAATAACTTGCTCAAGGTCACTGTGGTAAGTATCCTGATGTATTTTCCCACCTGTTCCTTCCTTTCAGCACTCTGATTTCTCTTTGAGAAATCACACACCCCCCTTCTCAGTCCTTGTGTATCCAGGGATGGGCACGTGGCTGCGGCACAGACAATCACTTTGTTTCATCCCCTCATCACAGTGATTGGGCTAGGCATGGGACTCTGGTCAGTCCTATTAGTGCAAATTTAAAAATTTTTTGTAACTGTTGAAAAACATAAGTTTTTGAGCTGGTAGTTGAGCTGGTAAACTGTAGGCCTGAGCTGCCCTGTGGACAGAGCCAACCTAAGAACTGAGCTGGACAGATGAAGGCTTTTTCAGGAACTAGGGCAAGAGACAGAGTCTTGATTGTACCGTTTGATCCCCTGGATCTAGCTATACCTGAAGCAAATGCTGCTTTTGAATTTTGCAGGTACATAGACCAATAGATTCCTGTATTTACTTAAATCACTTCACATTGGGCTGCTGTCCCCTGCACAGAAAATGTCTTGATTAATTGAGTCACCACAGAGCTAAGAAGTGATACAGCCAAGATATAAATGTCTTTCTTTCTGACTCCAAAGGTCATAATCTTTCCACGACGTCATGCTTCCTAGAAAAGCACTATTTATTAGCTGGAGAAAAATAGTACACTTCAAAGAATCTGCTGTGATACCTGACACATCCTTAGCCTGCTGTGAAAACTACACTGTCTTTGATGAATGGGATTAAGGAAGAACATTCTGGGAAAGTTGATGTTAATGGGATTTAAATTGTATTGAAAAAAAACAATGAAGTCTGGTTACCAACGATTTGGCTGTTACTTGGGAAAAAAAGCACATGTTGAAGAGGAAAGATCAATGGACTCTGAGTAAAAAGAACAGAAAGGTAATTCTGGTTTCACCATTCAGCTGTGTGATTTTAGGCAAGACGGGGGGTAGTTCTCTGAGCCTTAATTCTTTCTCTTCCTCCTGGCAGAGATTTTGTAAAATGAAAATAAGATCTTGGCTGTTAAAGTACTTTTATTTTTTTAATTGTAAAGGGCTATAAAGTAATACTATTAAATTTGCTGGGGTATTTGAGTACAGTTTAGATTTTCAGTGCCTTTATTACAACATATAATAACGAGTCTTTAGACTCAGCATTAAAAACAAATAACACATTTAAAGAAATGAATATTGGTTAAAAAATAAATAAGTAGGATCAAGTTAATTGCATTTACTAATAGAAGACATTAGCTCAAAGGCAGTATTGGAAAGATAAAAATGGTGACTCATAAGTAAACAGTATATATTATATTGTCTTTCCAATATTGTATGAAATGGTAAGATATGTAGATAATGTAAATAAGATAAAATGGGCAAATAAAGAGAATAAATGTTATAATAAGACTGAAAAAATAAATCTAAAAGACTAAAAATACCAAACAAGACTACGTAGAATAAAAATTAAAACATGATTAGGTCATAATAGGGAAAAGAGGAAGATATTACAAAGCTAAGAGAGTTAATAAGTAAAACAACGTACATAGAGGAGTAGAGAGATTCTAAAGCCAGACAACTACCTGGATCTGTACCTGATATTTACTGAGTGCAGAGTATGTTCCCAGAACTAGGTATTTTATATTCAGTATCTCATTTATCCTAACAGTAACACTGTACGCTCGGTATTAACATTCCCATCTTGCAAACTGGGGAGCCGAGGCCTGCAGTGGAGGTGTGCCATGGTCTCACAGTAGGTCCAAGTACAGCTGAAATGGGAACTCCAAGGTTTGGTTTCTAAAGCACGTTTACTTTGCCCCACACTGCCTCTAAAACAGCTGTGGCTACCTCTCAGCGCCCCCCAAAGGTTGCCTCTAGGTGCCATTGGGATTTCAAGACAGAATTAATATCTTTAGGGTGTGACGGACGTAAATGCACAACGGTGCCCACGATCCACCCGGCGTTATTCCAGTAACCAGCCCATTCTTCCCTTGGGAAACCACCCAACCACACTCTCGCATCTCAGCTCTGGGCGGGGCACCGAACCTAGGCCTCAGCCAATCAGGTTATCGCATTCCTTTCCCAGCAGTGATTGGCTCCAAGGTGGTCAGATGACCCAAGCCGGGCCAATCGGAGCTGTAACCTCAGATTGCAGGGCTTCCGTTGGAGCTCACAGAGAGTTCGATTTCTCATCCCCACTCATCCCACACCCACCTACCTCGATTAAAAAAGAAAATAAGAAGTTTCCCACTGGCGGCAGCCATCTATCCACCCCAAAGGGGACGGCCTGCCTGGGAATGGGCCGCACAGAGTGCAGGACGCAGCTGAGCAGCGCAGAAAGAACGACAACGTCCTCAGGGCTCAGCTTTATCCTCAGTCACGCTGAACCTGAAGTAAAATTACCCCTGCACCTTGCAAGTACCTGAGCCAGCGTGCCCGGCGGTTTCTCTTCCTTACAACCTAAAATTTACAGAGACATCAACTTGAAGCCTTGTATCCCTACTGTGAGAAGCCATGAAGGAAACCAAGAACGTTTCTCACCCCTAGCCTCAAAGTCCCAACAAGATGCTGACTCTAATCTGGGGCTATGGGTGTCACTGTCAGACTGCTATGGTTCTAACTGGGAGCTCCCAATAGACCTCAAACGACTTGGATGTTTCCTTTGAAGATTATGTGGCTAAGAAGACGACAAATTCCCTTTTGTGGGTTTTAGTGTGAAGAGTCAGATAATCCTGGATTCAAATATTAGCTTTGTCACATACTAGAGTATGATCCTTGGGAAGTGAGTGGCTTTTCCCTACCTCTGTGTCTTGATACATATTCCTCTACCTGGAACACTTTTTCCACCCCTCTTCACCACCGCCTCCCCTTTGCCTGGATTAGCCCTGGTCATATCTAGATCTCAGTTGAGACATCACTTCCTCCAGGAAGCCTACCTTGACTTCCTTGACTAAGGTCTAAATCAAGTTCGCCTTAACCAGATTCTCAAAGCACCTCCATTCTTTCCTTGCCCTAGCACTTGTCTCCCTATAATAATCATAATAATCATAATCAAAAGATAAATATCTAGTTCTCCCCCCAGGATAGAAACCCCATGAGGCAGGGAATGTGCCGTAGTATTCACCATCGGATCCTCAGGGTGAACTAGCACAGTGCAGGAGTTTTGATGAATGGACAAATACCTCAGCCTTTCCATTTTCTCATCTGTGTAATGGACATCATTGTAGCCAGAATCATAGGATTGCTTTGGTGATTTAACTCCAGGCTGTAGACAGCCCATCACGTCTGGCACACACTGGGTGCTCCATAAATGTTAATTCCCTTCTACTTCATTTACCCTTTCCAAGACATTTGTTTCTTATGGAGTCATTCTCTGCTAATCACTAACTTGATCTCCCTGAATGCCATTAATAAAGCTAATAAAATCCTCACTATTTCTTCAGGAGACCATGACAACTCAAGGGTTAATAATAATCTGTCTCAGCTTGCCAATAATTCCTGGGTCACAATCACCACAGAAAGCTCTTTTTTTTCTCAGTAGCTGTCAACACAGAAATAAAGTGATTAAACGTGTTAAATATCAGATATAATAAATGGCACCAATATAAAACTTAATGCCCCTCATATTTCTTTTGAGTTGCTACCTTTTGCATTAATTGAAGCAAGAAATGTTCCACTTAGTTAAAATATCTACTTAGTATCCTGCTCATAAACATATCTGCAACCCGAGCTCACTGGTTCAGTGGGTTTAAATTAGTTGGTATCAATGTTATTGATGATACGAGGATTCCGAGAGCGTGCTGAGGCCGTAATGAGGAGGCCGATGCTTTAGGTTCTCGTATTCTCCACAGGCATGGACACAGTTCTGTGGACGTGTGTGGGTGAGATGACTGCAGGGCCTTACAGGAAAAGTTACAAGGCTTTTTACAGAGACCCAGTAGCATCATAATGGATCCTTTGCTGAAATGAATAGCGCCTGCCCTGCTATGTGCCAGAGGCAGGACGACATTTTTACTGAACGTCTATTATATATGAGGCAATGGGTATCACAGTGGTTAAAGGCACTGGCCCCGAAGTCAGGCAGATTTGGGTTTGAATCTGCCTCTGCCACTCCCTACATATCCATGAGCACAACACTTTCTCTCTCAGATCTGCTGTTTCTTTATCTGCAAAATGGAGCTAAGAATAGCACCTGAGTCACGAGGTTACTGTGAGGATTAAATCCACAGTGACTGGCACGTGCCAGAGGCTAGGCATTATCATTATCACAATACTTGTGTGATGTAATTTCATCTTCACACTGGTCCTATCAGAGTGCGTTATCCTACTAGAGGGCTCACTGAATTTAGAGCCAAAACATCTGGGTTCAAAAGTTGTTCAGAATGGCCAAAATCCAGAACACTGACAACACCCAATGCTGACCAGGACGTGCAGCAACAGAAGCCCTCATTCATTGCTGCTGGGAACGCGAAACGGTACAGCCACTCCGGAAGACAGTTTTGACAGCTTCTTACAAAACTAAACGTACTCTTTACCACACAATCCAGCAGTCACACTCCTTAGTACCTTCCCAAAGGAGTTGAAAACTTATAGCTACACAAAAACCTGCACGCAGATGTTTATAGCAGCTTTAGTCATAACTGCCAAAAGCTGGAAGCCACCAAGATCCCTTCCTTCAGTAGGTGAATGGATAGATAAGCTACGGTACATCCAGACCATGGAATATTATTCAGTACTAAAAAGAAATGAGCCTCAAGCCATGAAAAGACACGGAAGAACCTGAAATGCATATTCCTAAGTGAACGAAGCAAACCTGAAAAAGGCTACGTACTGTATGATTCCAGCTACGTGACATTCTGGTAAAAAGGCAAAACTATGGAGACGGTAAAAAGATCAGTGATTGCTGGGGATGGGGGAAGGGGAAGGAGATGACTAGGCAGGGTACAGAGGATTTTCAGGGCAGTGAAACTATTCTGTACAATACTACAGCAGTTGTTGTATGTCACTATAAATTTATCCAAACCCACAGAATGCACAATACCAAGAATGAACTATATTATGGACTTTCAATGATTAAAAAGAAAAACGTCCGAGAGACTAGGTAGCTGTGTCACCTGAGACCATATATTCACTCTCTCCAAAACTCCATGTTCTTATCCGTAAAATGGGAATACACAACCCAGATGAGGTCACTATGAGTTTAAATGAGGTCATGCATTAGAAAGTCTCTGGCTCAGGGTAGGTGGTCAACAAGTCAGTGTTAGACTCAAGACTAAAAAGCATCCGCAGTCCCACTGGCCTCAGCTTGGGGTAGGGGCATCTGTTTCCAGAGGCACAGCCTAGGATGGTGGGGATCGGAGGCAGGCACAGAGCCAGCGCCGACGGAAGGAAGCCAGAGTCGTTTACATTCCTAATTACAGGAACCAAGGCTTCAGCACAGCCAGGTGTCATTCCAACAGACAAGGTTAATAGGACGTGAACCGGCCAAGCTGCCGCCACTCTGCTCGTGGAGGACGGGCGTGGAGGCGAAGCTGGCAGCCGGGCCACGCTGGTCAACTTCACCTGCTTGGAGGCATGGGTTAAAATTCAATCTTGCAGATCCTGAGTTTCTCCTACAACCTCCTCAAGGTTGCTGTAGGTCTGTTTCACAAAAAGGCACTGTCACAGGGCGGGGTGGCGGGGGAGCCAGGGTCAAGTCAGATATTTGGCCAGGGGTTTCAAACAGTGTCCTCTTTCCCCTCTAGCCGTGAAGTTTAGGGAGGAGAAATGCATGTGGCCGTTAAGGGCACAAGCTTCAGAATCCAAACCCTGGGGGAGATCCCACCTCTGCCACCTGCAAGTGGTGTGAACAGCAGCAAACCATTTAACTGTTTCAGAATTCAATTTCCTCATCTGTAATATGGGAATAACCCTTTTAGAGTTGTTGGGAAAATAAGCTACTTACAGGCACATGGGAAACTAGCTCAATAAATATTAGTGAAAATTATTAGCAGTATTGCTTTAACGGGCTACCTGGGCAAGTTCTGAGCCCGGGCATCCCTCAGTCCACAGTCTGCGCCCTGCCAGCCAGCAGACGCTTTAACCAGACCGATTAACAAACTGTTTCTGATCAATGATTTATGGCTTATGTTTCCCTGTTAATGAGATGTAATTGCCAAGCCTGAGATGTACCACGGTGGCAAAACAAACCGCCGTCTGAAAATTACATCCCAGGTCCCATAAGAAAAGCTGCAGCCACTCGCCGGAATGTCTTACGATCAGAGGCAAGTGCTGCAAGGCCTCGCCTTCGAGGCGCTTGTTCTGTTTGAAGGTGGAAGAGGAGCTCCTCGCCAGTGTATTTTCTCCATAAAAATTAACGCCGTAACAGGACGCCAAATGGTTTCGGCTAATGTGCTTCTGAATGAGGACTAAATTTTATTCATAAGCATCCGTGTCAGGACTAAAATAACATTTTTATGGACACTGTGAGTATAAACAGCAGTGCTGACTCAACCAGGTCTGCCACTGAATTGCCTTGTTTCCCTCCGGGTGGCCGTTCAGACAGCAGGGGACTGGAAATGAGAGAGCCTGGGCTGGGGTCCTGCCTCTGGGTTCTCCTGTTCTGAGATATTGGAGGCAAATTAACCAGAAACAAAAATGAAAACACAGCACCCCCGACCTTCCGGCTCATCATCTAGAAAGCGGGGATGATAATAAAACCAACTTCAGACTGATGTTGCAAATATAAAGCTCACTTATTCATTCATCCATAGTTCCAGTTTCCCATCTGGATTCTGGGCACACAGCAGTCATCAAAACAGAAACAACCTTGGTCTCGTGCAACTTACGTTCAGACAATAGAAAGTGAATAAGTATACTGGATACTCTGCTAAGGAGATGTCGCTGCTAGTGAGAAAAATTAAACAGAAGAAGGAGACTGGTCATGCCAGTGGGGGTGGAGGTTGCAGGCAGTTTTAAAGAGGGTGGTCAGAGAAGGCCATCCTGAGAAGATGACACTGAAATAGCCCCGGAAGTGGGGGGTCAGTATAGATCAGGAGCAGAGAGCCAGACTCACACAGTAAACATCCAATAAATGGTTGCTATTGCTGTTGTTGAGTTGCTGCTGTCGTTACGGGGAGAATGCTGTGAGAATACCCATGTGAGAGCTTTCAAAACTGCAAAGAACCATGCAACCTAAGTCAATGGATTCGTGCGTGTAGATGTCCAAGGAGACTTTTGTCACCCTTTCCTGCGGTAGAGATTAACCTTAACATGGGTGCCCTGGGCAGGAAAAGCTGCCCTTGCCTCCAGGAAGACCAGAGTGTTGTGACTCATTTGTTTAACAGTGGGTCCCCTCTACCTCCTAGAGCATGCCACTCAGAGATTTGCCCAGGGACTAAAGAAGGCCAAGAGATGTGGGGAGAAAGGCGAGGAGCCTTGACTTTTCAGTAACTACTTGAATTCTTGAGGGTACTTAGGGATGCAGGAGTATGCTACCTTGTCATATTAGCCTGTGAATTTCTAGAGACTCTCTAAAGTTAAAAGTTCTAGATTGTGATTTCCACCTTCTGGAATCAAAGGACCAAAACTCAAACCTGCACTTTGAAACTTCTTAACTGTGTGATGTTAGAAAATGTCACTTACCCTAAAATGTGGATTGAAAGAGTAGCTTATGAGGCACAGAACCAGCACGGGGGTAGAAATGGGACCTAAATGCAGGTCTTTCCGACTCAAAATCCCACGCTCATATGGATTTAGGATGGTGAGAACATATCTCTAGTAGAAGCATGAGGAAAGACTCCACACAGTTTGACCCTGCCTTAGCCATCTAACTGCATTTCCTATCAAAAATTTCTGATAACAGGAAGGCCGTGAACTTGGGATTCAGAGAGAGTTATACTACACGAGTTACTTACCTTCATCTGAGAAGGAAGAATCAAACCAACTTTATGTCATTGAAGGGATTAAAAATTACATCAAACATTTATTGAGTATTAATATGATACAGATGCAATGCTAAGCATTTTAGGGACACTACCGGCTTTAATTCTTAGAGCAAAAGTATTATTATCCCCACTTTGCAGAACAGGAGACTGAGCCTTAGAAAGTTAAGATTCTTCCCAGTGTCACATAGCTAGAAAATGAGGATTAAACTCAAGCAGTCTGACTCCAGAGCAAATGCAATGAATCTCTACCATGCGCATCCCTTAAAGGAGCTAGATCACTTCTGGGTACACAGTAGGTGCTTAATCAAGAGACACTAGTCCTAACCTTTCTGTACAGTGAAACCCTACCCTTAGTGCCTATATACACTGTTTCTCCTCCCACTTCTAGGCCTTTGCTTAGAAGGGTCTTCCTGCCTAAAGGGCCTTTCCTGATTCTCTCCTCAACATAGTATCTGCCCACGTTTATCACAGTTAAAGGGAAGATCCACTTCCTCGTGAAGCCAGCAGAAATTGTGATGGGATGAGTGGGTCGATCTTAAACTCCAAACACTCTACCTGCAGTGCAAGTACAGTACAAGTTTTTTGTTTGCCTGTCTTTTTTGTTTTATTGCCTGCCTGTGTCTCTTTACCTCTTTTTCTAAAAATAACCCCAGTTTTCTTTTGAGGGAATCTTCACATCCAAATTATCAGTCCAGGTGGTTTATCTGAAATAACTCCAGGCTCCAGGAATGACACACCACCCAACCTAGGTCACCCAGTGTACCTCAGAGTGTCTACCAGAAATATATTGGGATACATACAATTTTCCTTCTGGGATGACCAAGCTGGTCGTGTGTAATGCCCAGGGAGATGCCCACGCCCATCTTTTCCCTTACTGAGGACAGCCTTGGTAAGAATAAGAGTAAAACAAAAGGAGACAGATACCTGATTGTATTGTTTGAACCCCTTGATCCAGCCATACCTGAAACAGTTACATGATCCCATACATCTATTTTTTTTTCCTATGGCCATTCTGAGTTGGGTTTCTGTCACTTGCAACTAAAAGACTCAATGCACACAAATTCTTTAACATTTTAGCTCTGTAGCCTAACCCTTTTGTAATTTTTTATTACAAAAAAATGTATTGTTACCTCAGTGATCTTAGAGACTCTGTAAAGACAGCAGCAGATTCCTTTCCCAAGTCACTAAGAACCTGTACGACAGTCAAGGGTACCTGGTGACTGATCACATTAATTAGAATAACCTATATAGCAGCCTTGGGTTTTTATGCTTACAGCATCTATGGTGTATGGACAGAGATGGGAATGTGAAGTCAGGTTCTAGAACTGGTCCCATAGTTTACTGTGTGACCTTGGCAAAGTCCTTTCACCTATCTAAGTCTCAGTGTCCTCATATAAACTGGAGAAAATAATAGAAAATGACAATGTCTAGGATATTGGGTGTAAAAGTGAAGTGATAAGACTCATTTCTTGAGAAAGGCAAGCAGTTTCTCCTACTTCTCTTCCCTTTTCCTTGGCCTCTAACTCTGTCTCTACTGACACAGGCAAATGGACCTATTCCAGGTATGTGAACAAGTAGAAATTAATTTATCCAAACAGACATGCCAACTCTGCTTGGAAACACAAGGGAAGCCTGTTGGGCTGGTTCATACCATGGCAACAGGAAAGGCATCAGCCATCACCTACCACAGGGCTCTTGTGTAAATTACATGATGCTTGGGAAAATCATTTGCAAACTGCAAATCACTATATGAATGTGCACCAGGAGAACCAGGTAACTAAAGGGTACAAGCTTTCTGGAGGTCAGCAAGCAAGGGGCTATGAATCCTCCTCAAAGTTCAAACAAATCCCTGAGTACATGTTCTCTTTTACTGGGTAAGTAAAGTGCAATAAAATGCAAAAAAAAAAAAAAATTCACGGAGTGTCTTCTAAGTGTTGGCCGTTATATTGAACCTTAACGTATATCTCTAATCATCACAATGATTAGAGATATGTACTGAGTCCTGACTATATGCTCCTTACTAGAGGAATGAGAATAAAGAAATGGTCCCCAGAAACTCAGACCAGTGGAAGAAAAGAACGTGTGAACAGTCACACAAAGAGAGGTCTGTTCAGGGAACTAAATGAGGCCCCCATGTAGTAGATACTGTCAGTTCTAGTCTATATATATTCCTGGGACCCACTAGCCAGAACCACTGGCTGATGGGAGTTGGTGTACAAATGCCCCAGCTCCCTCACCCCTTGGGTGGAATCACCTTGAAGTTCAAGTTCAACATTCGCTCCCGGAGTTCACAGTGGTAACTTACCCATTATTGGATGCCTTCCCTGTCTTCTTGCCCTTCCCCACTCCCCTACCTCCGTTTCCTGGAATCATTTTCCCAATTCATTATTTGCACTTGAGTTGTTGTCTGAGGTCAGCTTCTGGGACAACCCAAACCAAGACATCCTATGAGGTGAGAATCATTGTGCCTACTTTATAGACTAGGGAAGAGAGACTTAAGGTCACACGGGTGCTTCTCCCTTGCCCTCCCAGTTGGATACTGGGGTTCACACCAAGTTATGTAACTACATGCACATCAGGCAAACCAACGGAAGGATCTTCCCTGAGATGCTCCACCATCGACTCCAGTGTAGGCAAACACTGCTCATTTCTCTCCCAACAGATGAAACCCCAGGTAGTACTAAGTGGTGAATAATTCACTTCACTCATCTTTATTCATATGCATTGAGGTCCACTGAGTGCCAAGGGCTGACCCATGCCATGCTATAGATATTAACTCAGGACCATGACACGGATCATGACTTCAGACACCTGGTTGTGGAGATGGAGCCAGACACTTAACCCCAGATCCCATAGCTCTAGGACGCAACTCAGAGGGATCTGAGAATGGCGTTCACAAAGAAAGAAGGCCAGAATGCCAGAGGGTGTCTTCCCTAGCTCTCCCAGGCTGTATCACCACCCTTGTCCTCTCTCTACAATCCTAGCTCCACCCAACCTCTGGGTCGTTCTTGACCAGCCCCGTGTCCACCCACACTGAGTCTCTGGAATAAGTTTGCTTCTGTGGCAGGCAGCTTCTAAGATGGCCCCAGCGATCCCCTCTTCCTCGTGGTCATGCCATGTGGCACCCCCTCCCTGTGAGCGTGGACTCAACTCTCCAACTCATTTCTGATAACGTGGCCGTCGTGACGGGACGGGACATCACGAGGGTGTAAGGCTCTCACCCCCCTCTTGCTCATACCCACTCTGGCTCCTTCCCGTGCTCACTCTGAGGGAAGCTACACTGCACGTTGTCCCAGTGGCTGGGAACGGAACCCTGCCAACAACCAAGGCAGTGAGCTTGACAGTGGATCCTCCCCCTTCTGGAGCCTAAGATGACCCTGCAAGGTTGGCACCTTGATCGCAGCCTGTAGACGCTGAGACGGAGGATCCAGGTAAGTCGTGCCTGCATTTCTGACCCAGAGAAACTGAGATAATTCATACGTGTTCTTTTAAGTCACTAAATTCGAAGATAATTTATTACACAGCAATAGGTAACTAATACAAATGCCTTCTCATCATCTTCAGTGTTGTCCCTCATATGACTAGGCTAACACACTACAACTAGTGCTAGGACTACTTCTACTTCTACTACTTCCATTAATACTACATTGCCTGGAGCAGTGGAAGTGCTCAAGAAATACTGGATGCTACCTGTCTTAGTCTGTTTGCCCAGCTGTAACAAAATACCACGGACTGGGCGGCTTATAAAAACCAGAAATTTATTTCTCGCAGTTCTGGAGGCTGGAAGTGCAAGATGAGGGTGCCAGCACGGTCGGGGAGAACCCTCTTCCAGGATGCAGACTTCTCATCGTGTCCTCACATGGCAGAAAGGACAAGGCGGTTCTTTCAGACTTCTTTTATAAGAACACTAATCCCATTCATGAAGTCTCCACCCTCTTAATCCCCTCGCAAAGGCACCACACCTCCTAATACCATCACCTTAGTGGTTACGATTTCAACATATGAATTCTGAGGGGATACAAACATTCAGGCCTTAGCACTACCATCATCGTCATCACTATCCCCACCATCACCATCATCACCATCGTCATCATCGTCATCATCCTTATCATCATTATTTACCAACTGCTACTGTGAAGCAGCTTCTGTAATAGGGGTAACAAATAGGGCTATATTATCATATTTAAACCTCAAAACTGAATTCTTCAGGATGCAAATCAGTTCCCCCACCCCTAGGCCCCCATATCAGGCTAAAATGTTTCATCGATTTTCCAGTTCCCTTATGATGTGGACCAAAATCCCTCACTTGTTCTAGGCTTTCTTCCACTCTCTCTGTGTCAGCCACCTACCCTGGCTCTCTTTCAGCTCCTCAAAAACCCCCTTGCTTCCTGCCACCTCAAGTTCCCTGCACCTGCTGCTGCTGTGTGTGCAAGGCTCTCTCCTTCCCTGTGCCTTTTATCTCCTGAGTTCTCTCTCTCTGCTCTGCTCAAGCTCTCAGCTTTCATCGCCCAGCTGACCAATGCCCTGCCAGACTCTCGGAAGACATATTCATCTCTTCACCACATCTTTCCCACAGCTGACTTTCTTGACTTGTTGATTCTCTGATTAATTTCTATCTCCCTCCCTGAATCCCGAACTCCGTGAGGGTAGAAACTACGAGTGTCTTCTTTTGTTAAACATTCTAAGCGCCTTGTTGGGTACACCTTTTTTTCGTTAGCTCCCCAGCAGCCCTGCACAAATACGGCCCTCGATAGGTATTGAATGAATGAAGCAAAGCTTACTACCCATATTTTTAAAATGAAGAAGCTCAGACAGGTTAAGTAACTTGCCCAAATCACACAGCTGATAAGTGGCAAAGCCAGGATTTGGTCTCAGACAGTGTAAAGGATTAAGATCTTCAGGCAACCCTTAAAAAAGCATTGCGTGCCTCAGGCCTAAACTGTTCTGTTTTCTTGATAAACCTGAGAGTACAGAAAGTACTTTTCCCGAACTTGTCTTAAACACCTGTTTCTTATATAGCCCCAAACCACAGAACGTAGGAATGTATTTGCCCTGGGCTTACTTACCTTGGGTCATCTTTTCTGTGAACTAAGCTCTGGAATGAACTTGTCTAGACTTTAGAGTCTCTTTTCTGGAAACTGAAAACAATGACCTAATCTTCATAGAGCTGCATTCCCTGTTTCTCAAGCCCCCTCCTGGAGAACACATCACATCTCTGATAACTGACAGGATTCTAGCAGTGTGAATTTCAGACTTTCTCCCCTCCTGTAGTGGAAATGAAGGTTCTTCTTTCCTCACCTGTTTTTCTGTGATTACTCTAGGACAGTGATTCTCAACACATGATACCAGACTAGAAGTATGTCTGTTCCCTAGAAACTTGTTAGAAATGTGAATTCTTGGGCTCCATTCTACCTACCACATCAGGGACTCTGCAGGAAGGTCCAGCAATCTGTGTCTTCACAAGCCCTCCAGGTGATTCTGGTGCGGGCTGAAGTGTGAGAATCATGGACTGACAGACTGATTAACATCCCCCCCCAACTTATCTCCCCAAGAAAAACTTTTCAGCAGAGAATGAGTCAAGTTAGAGCATCAAGAAAGAGGTGAGGGCTCACACTGGCCAGAATGGCCATGATCAAAAGGTCTACAAATAATAAATGCTGAGAGGGTGTGGAGAAAAGGGAACCCTCCCGCACTGCTGGTGGGACTATAAATTGATCCAGCCACTATGGAGAACAGTATGGAGGTTCCTTAAAAAACTAAAAATAGAACTACCATATGACCCAGCAATCCCACTACTGGGTATATACCCTGAGAGAACCATAATTCAGAAGGAGTCATGTACCACAATGTTTACTGCAGCTCTATTTACAATAACCAGGACATGGAAGCAACCTAAGTGTCCATCGACAGATGAATGGATAAAGAAGATGTGGCACATATATACAATGAAATGTTACTCAGCCATAAATAAGAATGAAATAATGCCATTTGCAGCTACATGGATGGACCTGGAGATGATCATACTAAGTGAAGTAAGTCAGACAGAGAAAGATAAGTATCATATGATATTCCTTATACATGGAATCTAAAAAACAGTACAAATGAACTTATTTACAAAACAGAAACAGACTCACACACTTAGCAAACAAAATTATGGTTACCAAAGGGGAAAGGGAGTGGGGGAAGGACAGATTAGGAGTTTGGGATTAACAAATACACACCACTATATATAAAATAGATAAACAACAAGAATGTACTATATAGCACAGGGAGCTATGTTCAATATCTTGTGATAAACTATAAAGGAAAATAGTCTTGGTACATTTCCCATTCTCCTGCAATTCTCTATCTTCCGAAACTGTGGACCACCCCCTAGCTTCTTTGATACTCATCTTGTCTCAATTCACCTACTGCGAGCAATTCCTAAATGCCAGGCACTTACGTAGGTATTTTCACAGGTCTCCTGTAGTTCCTGCAGCAACCCTGCCATGGAAGCATGAGAGACTCATTTTATAAACAAGGAAACTGACGAAGGAGACATTCCAGTAACCTGCCCAAGGTTACAGGACTAGTCACTGGTGGCTTGGGAATGTAAACCCAACAGCCTCATTTCCGAGCTAACACTCTTAACCCCATATTCCACCTCCACAGTATGATGCCTACCCAGCCCCAAGACCCTCAGTCCCTCTCAAAGGACCGGACTGGAAGTTAGGTGGGCAGAATTCCCCTGGTACAGTCGTCCCTTGGCATCCACAGGGGATTGGTTCCAGGACCCCCGGGGATACCAAAATCCATGGATGCCCAAGTCCATTACGTAAGACACTGTAAACAGTCAGCACTTCGTATCCGCGGGTTCTGCATCCGTGGACTCAACCAACTGCAGACCTCCCGGGTAGGTTGAATCCGCCGGTGCAGAACGCCGGCTACGGAGGGCAGACTGTACACCTTGCCATCTTGGAATGAAGCTGAACTGCTGCTCCAGTTCTCTAGGAAACGTGCTGTGTGTCCCACTGGGATCCCGAGTCACTGTAGGACTGAAGACAAAAGAAGCCACGGAGCTCCCAAAGCCCACTGATGAGCTCCTTTATCCTTTAATGAACCTCCATTCCTGAAAGCTCCACCTGTGTGGGTCCACCCCTCCGGATTTTCAGGAACCTGACTCAGTATGCACTTCACCCTTTCGTTCATTCTCTGCTGGAGCCCGGACTAGTGGGGACCAGATTGCTAGGAGCTGGGGAATCCGAGCTGAATAAGACAAAAGTCTGCTCTCCAGGGATGCCGGCCTCCACCACCAATTCCAACACAGGGGTTCTGCGGCCAGGAAAACAGTTCAGAGATGTTCAGAGAGCTGATCAGAAGAAATGACCACCCGAAGGTGCTGAGGGAAGCCACTGAAGGAGGCAGAAAAGGAGAGAAGAGGATTCCAAGCACAGGCGGTGCCTTGTGAGAACACGTAATACTGAGTGCAGACCTTCCCCTGAGAGTCTTACGTGCTCCATCCCGTTCGTCCTGCACCAGATCCTGGGATGTGAGTATTGGTATTATCTTCACTTTTCAGCTGAGGTTGAGCCTATGGTCACATAAAGCAGGGAGAGCAGTTCTTCCTCACTCTGAAACCTGGGGATGCTTCACCCTGGGGAGGGTGAAGATGTTGGTGAGGCTGAAGCGAAAGTGGACCAGGGTGGATGGGGTTCAAAGTGAGCTGAAGAAGGAAGCTGGACTTCGACAGTGGAGGGACCTGAACAGCGTCCTCGTCCCCTATCCCATATTCCCCTTGCTTCCTTCTACCCATGTTTCTTCTAGCACTTACTGTCACGCAACACACTGTATATTTATTTATTTGTGTGTTATCATTTACCTCCCTACACTGGAATGTAAGGGTTTTTACCTGTTTTCTTCAATCTTGTCTCCACACTGTCTAGAACAGTGCCACTCAGCTGGGGTTCGATAAATAATTGCTGAATAAATAAGAGATCGTTGCAGACTAAGGACTAGGACTTCCAGCTGTAGACACAGGTTTTGAAACAGGGAAGTGCCGTGATCAGTTTTATTTTAATAAGAGAGCTGTGGCTTGGGAGGCGTTTGGCCCCAGGAAGTAAAGCTGGGCACTTGTTTATGACAAGGGAGCAGAGGTTGAGGCAACAGAGAGTTGGGATGACCCTACACAGGTGACCAGATGTTGCTCCAACTCGAGGCCTCTTAGCAAACATGGCCTGACTTCCTGCCTGGGGCTTTTGGAAGGCACAGGGAGGGCTATATGTCAAAGCACATCCAGAAATTCAGAACCCAGCTGCGTGAGTGGAGAGCAGAGAACTCGGTGAAGATGGAACCACCCGTTCATCTCCCCCTAACATCCTTCCGCAGCTGCAGCTGTGTCCTGGGCCAAGTGGGATGCTCTTTACTTTCCTGGGGAAGCTTTCCGGAAGGTGGAGTGTGTAGGCGCAAACAGGGCCATCAGGCACGTGGATGGAAATCCCGTCCTGTGTGTGCATGTGTCTGTGTGAAAATATACACGTGTGCTGGTGTGCACTCGTAGACAATCTCCTACATTCCCCGTGGAACATGACTGTGGCTGCTGGTAGGAGTTCAAGGCACCAGAGGCCATTTTTTGAGCACTAACTACAGGCCACAGCCGTGCTGAGCGCGTTTCATTTATTACCTGTGTGATAGGTATCGCTGCCATTATCCCCATTTTGTCCATAAGGGATTGAGGCTCCAGGATCAGGTAGTCAAGATTGGAAGCAGAGCTGCAGAGCCCACAACCTTAGAAACCACACTTACAGCCTCCCCATGGAGGCTTGGTCCCTCCGTTTCAGCCTTTCTGTGGCCTGTGAATGACAGGCCACAGCCACCTACAGGTCACCTACAGGATAAGGTGGCAGAGGAAGCCTGTGGACCCTGGACAGACCACAGGTGAAAGCCCTCTGCTTCCTGGGCACCTGCTCTGGCATTTACGGACTTCCTGAGTGGGCCGAGGGCCTTGTGACAGAACCCAGCCTCTCTGTCCTGTAATCTCTGAATCATCACCACCAGAGTGCCACCCACCCTGAACTCTCCACTGTAGGGGTTGGCAAATGACAGCTCCTAAGCCAAATCCAGCCACTTCCTGTTTTTGTGAATAAAGTTTTATTGGAACACACCCACACCCATTCATTGATGGGTGCTCTATAGCTGCCTGCAGCTTACAACCGCAGAGGTGAGTAATTGCTATGGAGACCGTTCAGCCAGCAAAATCTAAAATATTTACTATTTGCCTCTTTAGGAATAGTTTGCCAACCCCTGCTCTACTGGGTAGTTCCCAAGGCTGGTTAAAGAGAGGAATGAACCAATATTTTTTAGCACCTACTATTTACTTGGTTTTTTAAAACTCCTAAGAGAGTTTTTATTTCTTTTACTCAAAGTAAAAGTAACATTTCTATTCTGATAAAGTTCAATGCTGAAAATTCAAATTAAAAAAACTTGAGGGCTTCCCTGGTGGCGCAGTGGTTGGGGGTCTGCCTGCCGATGCAGGGGGCGCGGGTTCGTGCCTCGGTCCGGGAAGATCCCACATGCCGCGGAGCGGCTGGGCCCGTGAGCCATGGCCGCTGGGCCTGCGCATCCGGAGCCTGTGCTCCGCAACAGGAGAGGCCACAGCAGTGAGAGGCCCACGTACCACAAAACAAACAAACAAACAAACAAACTTGAGATTATATATATAGGTGTGTGTGTGTTTATATAAAATTACTATCATCTGAATTTTCACCATCCAGAATTAAATATTGTTCACATTTTGTTGAATACCATTTCAGGCACGCATAGAGACACTGTATACATGTGTGTGTGTGTGCGTGTATGTGTAGATTTATATACGTGTGTGTGTGTGTATTTAGACAAATAAGATCATGTTACACGTGACCTTCTGTAACCTGCTTTGTACATTTAATAATATATTACAAAACTCTTTCTATGGGAATGAATATAAATATGACAAATAAAAGATGAATAAAGGAATTATTAAAGCTAAAAGCAAAATTTAACAAACCAGAAAACAGAAGAATGATAGTGCTGGTAATCTCATATGTTCCTTTAACAAGTATTTATTGAGTGCCTACCATGTGCCAGGCTGGGAATATGATGGAGAGAAATACACCTACACCTCTGCCCACTTGTCTTATAGTCCAATGTGGTACACACACGTTTATTCTAATTAACAATCTAGCTGGAGAAGAGATTTAGAGCTCAGGGGTGAATATGGGTAGGTGTATTAAGCATGCTTTTTGGTGTTTTTTTGTTTTTTGTCTTTTTTTTAATTTCAATGCTCTGACAACTTGGGGCCTTGCTGATACTGGAAAGGACTGCCCCTCCCGGGATAACCTAATTCCTAGAATTAGCAAAGAATTCAGCCTAAAGTGTGCCTTTCATGTGCAAACCAAACAATCTGAAGCTCATACCCCCCAGCTACCCGCTTCCTGGGGCTCTCAGCGGCCAGGCCACTGTCCCTCTGCTCATCACTCTAAGGCCAGGTACCAGACGACTAGGAACAACCGCTAGCCTCAGAGGATGTGGAAGCTGTTCGAACCAGCCAATCCTAACTCTCCTTAGCCTGCTTACCCTAGCTTGCTCTTTCCTTCCCAGGGAAACCACAATAAAGGCTCTTGTCTACCTTTTCCCCTTGTTCCCTCTGCCTCCTGCTGACACTGGTGCTTCCCCATGTAGCCCTGTGTGGTGTGCCCCCCATGTAGCCCTGTG
>NW_020837974.1:18333391-18346433 GCF_003676395.1 Aethalodelphis obliquidens
GTGCCCCCCATGTAGCCCTGTGTGGTGCCCCCCATGTAGCCCTGTGTCGTGTGCCCCCCATGTAGCCCTGAGTGGTGTGCCATGCCTCTTGTTTCTAGGGATCTGTGAGGATAAAAACTTCTTCCTTCAGGACAGTCATGTCTCTGTCTGTCTGTCTTGCCAAAGCTGAATAAAACAAATCCCCCAGTACACTTTAAAGCAGGAGTCTGTCAGGTGGGCATGTTCAAAGTGGGGAGATATTGTAGGATGGAAGAGGGCTAGAAGCCTTTGACTGAACGTTGGTGGATGGCTCCGCCCATTCTACCGAACTTCTATCCCGGCAACCACAGGAGATGCTCACCTGGCTGGGAATATGGAGAGTACAGCAGTGGCTGCCCTCCTGGAACTCACTGTGTAACCCTCTGTGATAAATGATGTGGTCAGGAAGTACCAGGGATTAACATAACAAGAAGAGCGGAACTTGATCCAGACTTAGAAGAAGAAAGAGGATCAAAGAATGCCTCCCAGGCAAAATGACATTCGAGTTGAGTTCCAAAGTTATCCAGGAGAAGCAGGAAAAGGTAAGGATGGGTGTGTACCGGGATAAGGGCTGAAAGCGTGACAGGTTTAGGGAACCGCTGGGCAAAGTGCACAAAAGGAATGATGTGGATGAAGCTGGAGAGGACACAGTGCCTGGAAGGTCACACCTGTGAGTTTAGAAATCATCCTGGGGAAAGCCTGGAGCCACTGCAGTCTTAAGCAAGGAGCAACCGGTCAGATTTTTTGTTTTACAGACACTCGCTGTGTGAAGAGCAGATTGGAGGAGGACACGACCAGAGGGAAGAAGACCAGGAAAGCAGCAGGTGGGATGACTGGGGGAGCTGATGAGGCCTGACATGGTAGCAGTAGGAATGGGATGGAGGAAGCAGATCCAAGAGAGAGGCGTGGAAGGGGGGCTACGATCGAGGATGACGTCGGGTTATAATCAGCATCACTGGGTAGGTGGTATTACCATTCACGGAGGAGTGATCCACAGAAGAGAGGAAGCCAGCTGCGGGTCCAGGGGAGGGCAAGTACCAAATCCAGTTTCAGAGCCTCTAAGGACATCCAAGAAGAGATACCAGTGGAATGCTAGAGGCAGGGTCCAGGGCTTATGAGAGACAGCAAGTGAGCGACCCCTTTGGGCAGAGTTGTAAACTCTCTCCAGAGCCTTGCTGTGCTTTTTACTGCCTTTTCTCTATAATTTCTGCTCCTAATCCTGAAGAAGTCAGTCATGAGGAGGAAAAGGAGACGGGGAAGAGGAAGGAAGGGGAAGAGGAAGGAAGGGGAGGGGGAAAGGAAGGGGAAGGGGAGGGGGAGAGGAAGGAGGCTGAGACTTGTCTGTGTTCATCTGAATTTTGGCAAAACACTCGTAAAGGAAGCAATGACTTTTACGCTCATTTTCAGATGAGGAAACTGAGGTCTGACTTAGGATCACCTGTGAGATCATCTCTATATCTCTATCTCTATCTCTACCTATATCTAGTTTGAAGGAGGAGAGCCAGTTGGTGAAAGTTCTAGTCCAAGTCCCAAAGCAGGAGAAGACCAATGTCCCAGCTCCTTAGACTGTCAGGCAGAGAGCAGATTCTCTGTTGCTCAGTCTTCTGTTCCATTCCCACCTTCAACGGGTTGGATGAGGCTCGCTCACCTTGGGAAAGGCGATCTTCCTTCCTTCCTGAGCCTACCAATTCAAAGGTTAACCTCAGCCAGACACACCCTCACAGACACACCCAGAATAATGTTTAATTAAATATCTGGGCACCCCAGCACCTGGTCAAGTTGACACATAAAATGAACCTTTCCAGAGGTGAACTATGGCCCCAGGCCAAATCCAGTGCCCATCTGTTTTTGTAATAAAGTTTTACTGTAACACCATGCATGCACATTGAGTATTTTCTACGGCTGTTTTTCGCACTACAATGGCAGAGTTGATTAGAGGCTATATGGCCTGAAGAGCCTAAAATATTTACCATTGGGCCCTTTAGCAGGAAAACGGTTGCTGACTCTTGCCTAGAAAGTTGCCTCTGTTCTCTCTTCTAATGATTGGAATTTCTGAAACCGGGAAAACCAACTGTCATTGTCCCGGGTTATTGTATAACACATGGCAGCCCCCTTTCCCCATCCTTAATTCAAAGCCAGCGTTGGCTGAAACAGTACTAGCGACACCCTCCAGGCTGGAGTACCTACTGTGTGTCAGACATTTTAAGGGCAGCCTCACTCTCCTCCACCACACTCTTACATAGTAGATATTTTCCTCATCATTTTGCAGATGAAGAAATAGAAGTTTGAAAATGTGAAGGTACTCACTCTAGGTTAAATAGCTAGTAAGTGATGGGACCAATTCCACACTTCTCTCTAAAAGCCCTGCTCTTTCCACTACCCCCTGGGAACCTCCAAGAAAGATGCCTGGTGGAGGGTTCCAGGCTGGGGGCAGCAATCTGTGTTGGACATCGCAGGGCACCCACCCTGGTGCCTGGAGTGCTTGGAGTTCCACTTCCTCTCCACAGAGGAGTTTAAATCAGACTGTCATCAGCTTAACAACTACTGCTTTAATTAAAAAAATAAACAATACCCTTCCTCTTTAGGCCAAGTATCATAGGACTGAAGATTTGAATTCCAAAGAAGCCAGCAACTTGCTATGCTGTTAACAGGGTAATATTTGGGGATGGGATTCTCAAACACATTCAACGGCAGGTTCAGACAACTTGAATGTGATTCTATGGGGGAAACTATTGACATGTACGCACTGCTATATTTAAAATACTTAACCAACAAGGGCCTACTGTATACCACAGGGAATGCTGTTCAATATTCTGTAATAACCTAAGTGGGAAAAGAATTTGAAAAAGAATAGATACATGTATATGTATAACTGAATCACTCTGCTGTACACCTGACACTAAAACACATTGTTAATCAGCTATGCTCCAATATAAAATAAAAATTTTAAAAAACCCAATAAAGCAAAGTACAACTAAACAGGTAAAAAATAAATAAATAAAAACAAAGAGACTTTGGGTTGGAGAATATAATGATGGATGTGTAAAGACCTTTTAGGTCCTAGGGCTCTGTTAGTATTATTTATTATCTCAGTATTGAGAGGAAACCAGTTGGGCTATGTTTAAAGGATTAAGATATGGGGCTTCCCTGGTGGCGCAGTGGTTGAGAGTCCGCCTGCCGATGCAGGGGACACGGGTTCGTGCCCCAGTCCGGGAAGATCCCACATGCCGCGGAGCGGCTGGGCCCGTGAGCCATGGCCGCTGAGCCTGCACGTCCAGAGCCTGTGCTCCACCACGGGAGAGGCCACAGCGGTGAGAGGCCCGCGCACAGAAAAAAAAAAAAAAAAAAAAAAAAAAAAGGATTAAGATATGGAATGTGATGAGAATTGAAAGGTGAAAGAGGGCACGGTGCGTTCAAAGGATTTCAGTCCCTTGGAACACAGCATGCAGGTGAGAAGCAGTGACAAGTGATTTGCACATACACAGGGCAAGAGAAACAAAGGCATTAAATGTCTGTGATGTACCGGGGATGTCCAGGCAAATTAGATCATCTTAGTCATGGTCCAGCAAGTATGTAAGGAGAGAATTAGCCCTTATTTTAAAAATGACAATTCTGATAATATATTACAAAATTGTATTAGTGAAAGAAGAATAGTAATGATATATGCTAAGGTCTGTGCCAAACAACAGGTCAAATTATTTACAAATATCTTCTCATTTAGTTGTCCCAAGGCACTAGGACAGGAGTCAGCAAACTGTAGCCCATGGGACAAATCCTACCTGTGAGCTAAGGATGGTTTTTACATTATTAAGTAGTTTAAAAAAAAAAAGAAGGAGATTTTGTGACATTATATGAAATTCAAATTTCAGTGTTAATAAATAAAACTTATTGGAACACAGCCATGTTCATTCATTTCCATGCTGTCTACAACTGCTTCAGCACCACAGTGGCAGAGCTGAACTGTTGCAACAGAGACAGTGTGGCCCACAAAAGCCAAAGATGTTTACTATCTCTGGTCCTTTAGAGAAAGAGTTTGCTGACTCTGGCTCTAGCAGATGGGCAGGCATTCTTCCTAGACCCGTTTTCCTGGTGGTACAGAGCTTTGGAGAATCTCCTCTCTGGCCAGCTTTGCACAGCCAGGACACAGTAGAGCCGTGGCTGAAAACCAGTCCTCTGATCCAGACGCTGCATGTCTAACTAAGACCCCACACTGCCACCCACCAACCTCTCCTTCCCAAATATGGGTTTACAGGAAGCCCCAAAACTCTACCGGAGATTCAGAGACCAGTCAAAAGATACACTGACACTCCTGGAGAAACAAAGGCAGAATACACAAATAGACAACTCACAAATGATAATAATGGTTTGAAGGAAAAGGTACGTGAGCCACTTGTAATAACGTAAGTGACATTAAAAACAGATCTAATATTTAAAATTATGAAGCTGGGATACAGGAAAAATTTGTAAACTTCACTGCTGTTGAGGGTATAGTTTTCCAGATACTCGCATACACATTTGATGGAAATATAAACTGGGACAAAGTTTCTAGAAATTAAACTGGCAGCATTATTCAACTTCTCTCCTTCCCTGATACAACTGGAAGAGTTTCCTTTATTTAGTTCCTTTTATTTAGTAATTCCACCTCTAAAAATCCACCTCAGATAAATCATATGAGATCAATGCTTACATGCATCATGGTACACTGTTCATAAAACTGGTGGGGGGGTAGGAGTCCACCAGTAGGTAAAGAATTTACTGGCATACCATACTATTTAGCCATACTAGCCATTTTTTTAAATCATGTTTTTGAAGACTATTTTATGTATGAATTTTCTTCTGAGTGAGAACAGAAGCCACAGAGAGATTTGACAGAGAAAGGACCTGCTTGGACTTAACATTTAATGATCTCTCTGCCACATAAGGAATAAATCAGAGGAGGGGTGAGAGGACTGATTAGAAGGCTACTGCAATACTCTAGGCGAGAAATGATGCTGGCTTAGGCCCGTGTGGTTATGGCAGAAAGAAGAAGTCGTCAGGATAGTTTTCAAAACTAGACATGACGGGATTTGCTGACACATTACTTCATGTAACTGGTGAGAGCAGAAGTCAACGATGATTCCAGGGCTTTTGACCTGAGCAACAGGATGAATGGAGTAGCTATTTATTGATATGGAAAGGCCAGCATTGGAGGAGGTTTGGGAAGAGACAAATAAATAAATAAGAGTTTGGTTTGGATACACTAAGTCCAAAATAATTATTATAGCAATTTCATGTGATCCTGTAATTTTGAATGTCTCAATGATCTACTACAAGTTATTGAAGGTCCAGAAGCATACCATTTTTAAATGACATTTGTCTAACTGTAATTATTTTGTAAAAATTATAAAATAACACATTCATTAGAGAAAATGTGGAAAATAATATATATATATATATATATATAAAAAGAAAATTAAAATCGCTTATAATGCCCCCCTCACAGATAACCACTGTCTTCTCTTCTCTCTAGACCACAGATTTCATGCTATGTTCTTGAAGCATGGTCCTCGGTCACTCAAAGACCCCAAAGGGGAATTTCTTTGCTACTCTGAGCTCTAAGGATCTAGCAACTTCCTTTGCTGCCTTCTCAATCAGGACACATTTTCTATTCCCCGAACCAGATGAAAGGACCTCTCTGGAAGAACTTGCATCATTCAGTTTCTGAGCTTCAATTGCAACATAATGTTCATGTTATAACAGTGGCTTTCCCAGAATGCAGTATTGCCAAGTGGCTAAGTAGCTTAGTGCATCCATGTCCCATAATGCTATCTGAGACATCACAAGAGGGTGTTAAAAATAGCTCCAGCGGCAAGTAGCCCTGGAGACCACGCAGGGCCCTCTGATGTCTCACAAAATCTAGTGTCAGATAAAATAGTAACAACTAGTGGCTTGACGACTGCCAGAAAGGTATGTAGATAAATATAGCTCAGCGAGATTTAAAGGTGAGTTCTCGAAAAGAGAGGTTGACAGATTATGGAGAAATACGGAGAATATATAAAATTTAACCTCCCTCGGTCATGTAACAAGTATATATAAGAGCTTTGTCTCTGATCAGAAATGAGCAAGAAACGGAGGTAAGTCTGACCTGGTCCCTGTCCTTATGAGCAAGCTGCCTTGTACGTCTAATCCTCAGGCAGATGGAAAGTCTCTTCCTTTTCTCTGATAGTTTGTTTGCAGAGCAGGAAGGGCCATTTCTTAAGCTCTCAGACATTGGCACTACAGCAGAGGCACTTAAGCTACAAAGTCAAATAGCCTGAGGGTGTGCTCTGCCAATTACTGGCAAGTCATTAACCTTTCAAGTCTCAGTTTTCTTACCTGTAAAATGGGCATAATAAAAACCTACCACACTGTTAAGTTTTTTAAAAGTATCCGTAAATGGTAGCAATTTGTGTGTGTGTGTGTGTGTGTGTGTGTGTGTGTGTGTGTGTGTGTGTGTGTGTGTGTGTCTGGTTGTCAAAGTATTCAAGGTCAGCAAAATCATCCCAATTTCAGATGAGGAAATAAAAATGCAAAAAGTTCAATGACAAGCCCAAGGTCACAGAACTAGGCACTAGGTTCAGACTCAGCATCAGCCCCGAGTTCTTGGGATTATTTTCCATAAACCAAGCAGAACTCAAGACTGGGAGGAAGAAAATGGTACTCTCCTTTTGGGCACTTTTGGAGAAGGGTCTTGCAGAAGAAACAGTTGGTTTTCTTGCACTGGATTTTCTTCTGTTGGACTCTCATGGCCAAGAAAGATAATCTCTTTTCTTAACTTTAATAGGTGGCTTCAGAGCCTCCAGTCTTGTCCCCTCCTTTCTAGGGCAGCCATCTATGCCTATGACATTCCTCGGCTTAAAAATCCTTCCTGGTTTCCCACTTCATAGGAGATGGACTCCGAACTCCTGTCACAATCTGGCACTAACCTGACTTTTTTTTTTGCGGTACGCGGGCCTCACTGTTGCGACCTCTCCCGTTGCAGAGCACAGGCTCCGGACGCGCAGGCTCAGCGGCCATGGCTCACGGGTCCAGCCGCTCCGCGGCATGTGGGATCTTCCCGGACCGGGGCACGAACCCGTGTCCCCTGCATCGGCAGGCCAACTCTCAACCACTGCGCCACCAGGGAAGCCCTAACCTGACTTTTTTAACTTTAAAGTGTCCTGCTTTCCAGCCAAACTGAACAACTGCTAAACCCTATGCACAGCCAGGGCCTTCTAGCACTGCATCTCTGCCCTCCCCTGACAAGACAACAGTCATTTTCTACTCTGTGGTCTTTACTTTTTAAATGAACATCCATCCCACAGGAGACCAGGAGCTCTTTGAGGAAAGACTCCCTAATAATTCATCTTCTCCCAGCGATCCCTCTAATAATTCCCAATAGTACTGACGACGATGACGTTGATATAGTTGAAAGCTTAATAAATATTTGCTGAAGAAAAAACATACATAATAATATTAGTAATAATAATAGCTAAGAGTTTTTAAGTGTGAACTATGTCCCTGACACGCCTCTCCAGGCTTTACATGCACGACTCATCTAATCCTCACAACCACTGTGATGGGAGCTTCACACATGACTCCCTCGGATCCCCCAATCCTGGCGTTCATGCCTTGTATAATCCCCTCCCCTGACTGTGAGCTGGACTAGAAGACTTAACTTCTATTGCAGAGAATACACAAAAGTGATGCGGTGTTACTTCTGAGATGAGGTTACAAACAACTAGGACATGTCTTCCTGGCACTCTTTTTATCTCTCGTCCTCTCACTTGATCTCTTTGATGAACCAAGCAGACACGTTGTGAGCTGCCTTACGCAGAGGTGCGTGTGGCAAGGGGCCAAGGCAAGTCCCCGGCCAACAGTTTGGGAGTAACTGGGACCTGTAACTCAGATCCAACCACCCTCAGAAATTGAATCCTGATAATACCCTCTTGAGTGAGCTTGGAAGCTTCAGCCTTAAAATAACTGCAGCCCCAGCTTACACCTTGATTGTAGCCTTGAAAGAGGCCCAGAAAGAGAAGACCAAGGTACGACATGCCTAGATTCTTGACCTACAGAAACTGTGAGATGATAAATGCTGTCCTTTCAAGCCACTACGTTTTGGGCTAATTTGTTACACAGCAATAGATAGCGAATATAACCACTTAGATACTCTTACTATCCCATTTTGTAGTTGAGTACACCAAGGCCCAGAACGGCTCAGGAATTTCACATAAACTATGTAGCTAGGAAGCAGCAGAGCCAGGATTTGAACCCACACAGTCTGGCTCCAGAATCTTCACTCTTGACCATGATGTGATGATAACAGGCGGAATGAACAGGTGGACGCTTTTCTCCCTTTCCTTACTGAAGGGGACTGTTGCTCACCCCTGAGCATGATCTCATTTACCTCATCAAATTGCACCATCAGTCCCAGACAGAGCACTTTATTAAAAAGTAGTCTCGGGCTTCCCTGGTGGCGCAGTGGTTGAGAGTCCGCCTGCCGATGCAGGGGACACGGGTTCGTGCCCCAGTCCGGGAAGATCCCACATGCCGCAGAGCGGCTGGGCCCGTGAGCCATGGCCGCTGAGCCTGCGCGTTCGGAGCCTGTGCTCCGCAACGGGAGAGGCCACAGCAGTGAGAGGCCCGCGTACCGCAAAAAAAAAAAAAAAAAAGTAGTCTCTGCAAGAGTGTCTACGTCTTGGTGAAGGTGATGTTTGGGTGGGAGGGACGGGAGCAATGCCTGGAAACAGACTGCATGAGTTGGGGAACGATGCACTTATGCAACAGCTGTGAGCTTGGAGCAGAAAGACTGTAACATCCTCAAGTGAAGTATTTGGTGTTGTTAACTTTTGTATCCCCAGTGTTTCTAAAAATTGGTGTCCCTCTTTGAGGAATGAATGAGTGAATAAGTCAAAGGAAAAAATGAATGGATGAATGGATGGAGGGATGCATAAAATGCATTTATGATGATTAGCATATGGATGTATTCAACCACGAGCCTCTTTAGTATCTAATTCATACATAAAATGATTATTCAAAGGCCAAAACCCTCCCTTCACTCTAAAACAACCAGAGGAAGGGGAAAAGGAAACTAACATTTACTGAGCACTTATTATGTTCCAGGCCTCGTCTCAAAATCATACTTAATCCCCCCAACAGTTTGACTGTAGAATTTCCACTCGGCAAAGGGGAGACTGAGACCCAAGCAGGTAACGTGGGCCTCCCCAGAGCTACACACGGTGCCAGACTTGTGAATCCATCGCTTCAGACTCCAGAGGCCATCTCTCTGCCTGTCCACTCATGCCTGCTGAATGAGGGGCTGGGGGAGGGCAGGTGTGTTCTTGTTTAGAATGGAGAGTCCCATCCTGGTTTACTGACTGTAAGGGTACCGTCCGTGTATTTGTTCCGTCCACAAGAATTGATGGTGCAGGCACTACTCTAAACACTGGGGGCAGCACGCTGGTTTGGGGGGGGTTTGGGATGGAACTTTGCTCCCAGGGAAACTCAACACGGGTGCCTGATCTCAGAGCACGTGACCAGAATAGCGCTCACACCAAATAATCAGCTCCTCTTCCCAGGCTCCCAGAGGGTCTGAAACGGGTACCGCCTAATCCTTATGGGTACATGGTGAGCTCAAGTTCAAGTTCATGCTATGGCAACCTTCATTTTCCCTTAGGGAAAAGAAGGAAAAGGGCATGAAATGGCCGAGTCTGCAGTGGGCCAGCCTCACACACGCATACTGTCTTGTTCAACTCGGACACGAGCTGACAAGTTACGACTGCCCTTGTTTTAAGGAGGAGAAAGTTGACACTCAGAGAGGCAAAGGGACTTTGGCCCAGGTCACAGGTAGGAGGAAGAGGGTCTGGAATGAAATGAGGCCATATAGCTCTACAGCCTAGACTCGTAACCACAGTGCTGTGACGTCCACTGACTGCTTTGCAATGTACTTTTACACACACACACACACACACACACACACACACGACCATGCCGCCACCCCTACCGGTTCTGTACAGGTGAATTGTGGGCCCCCCACCAGCCCAACAAGTTAGCACTATTTCTGAATGAATTCAGCTAGAAGCCTTCATGTGGCCAGGATCCCGGAACACTCCCTGTCTCAAGGAATAAGATATCTATTCAGGGCAGGAAACTACCTCTAAGCTTTGTGTTCCAAAGACTTTGGGGCCCATGGCATGGGAGCATGAGAGAAGCACTAAAAGAACACTAAATCAATAGTTAGTAATTCAAATATTGGGGTGGTAGGTGTATAAGATGACTAGCAGTAGTAACAATGATCACTGGTAGTCATTGGAGCCTTCACTGGATACTAACTACCAGACACGATTCTGTGCCCCTCACCTGTATTAACCCATTCATTCTTCATAGCAATCTTGTTTTATGAATTTTAAAGTTGAGGAACTACAGTGCACAGAGGGGTTAAAGAACTAGGCCAAAGTCACACAGCCAGTGAGGGGCAGAGGCAGAATCTGAACCCCAGCAACGGGGATCTAGCATCCACACTCTTTTTTTTTTTAACTGAAGCATAGTTAATTTACAATGTCATGTTAGTTTCAAGTGTACAACAAAGTGATTCAGTTATACATACATATATATACATATTCTTTTTTAGATTCTTTTCCACTCTAGGTTATTACAAGATATTGAGTACAGTTCCCTGTGCTATACAGTAAGTCCTTGGAATCCATATTCTTAAATAATACATTACACCACTTATCATTATTATGAATACAGGAAGGAAAGTGTGTGTAGGACAACAGAACACAAATGAAATTAACCAACACCTGCCAATCAACCTCAGTGAATGAGTGGGCGTGACGGGGAAAGGGGCGAATTGGAGCGCTCACGCCTCATCTAAAGGGGCAGCCCCTGTTCATCTCCCACTGCTGGCGGCCTGTAGAGGACATGGCTGCTGTGTTTCCAGATGTCCTGCTTTTCCAGATTTGAGTGGAAATTTCCAGATTGTAGATGCTGGTGCTGTGCTAGCCACGTGGGATACACGCTCAGGCCGCAAGTGCCTGCGCGCTGCCCTTTGCAGCTCATCCTCTGGTCTCAGGCCATGAGCTTCAACTTCGTCAGGCGATCCTTCCAACTCTGATTATGGGAGTTAAAATCTGCCCCATTCAGCCTCCATCCCGCTCCTTCCCTTCCCTGACAGAGCCTCCCACTTCTCCTGTAATCACTGAGATCAATCCCTCTTCCCTCTGACAGCCCTTCACGTAGTTTGATCATTGGCATGATTTCTGAGCTGACAAAAATCTTATCCCATCTAACAGGGATGGTAAAGCGGGTACCATATTCCCAGGCAGATTAGAGCAGCTGAGGGTCACTGCCTCTAGGGCAACTCTGCCAGCCCCACCTGGCCCCAGGCCTCCCCCAAGGCAGGCACACAGGGTTGGAGCCACAAACTACCCCGAGGGCCCCCAACCCCATCACTGGGTCAGATGTCTCAACCCTATCTTCTTCTTCTTCTCACCTGAGTCCAAGAAGCGATTCTCAGATTAACTCATCGAAATTAGGGCAAACCAGTGATACTCTCATTATGATTCGCATCAGGAACAGTCTCAAGAGAAATACTAATAATGGTTACCTCCTGCTAAGAGATAAAATTAGCGGGCAACTTTCTTAAATTTTCTTTCTGCAATTCCTAATTTTTCTAAAAGAATATTGTATGTTTTATATTATAAAAGTAAAATATTTCAAATTTTTTATTTTAAAATAAGAACTATAGGGCTTCCCTGGTGGCGCAGTGGTTGAGAGTCCGCCTGCCGATGCAGGGGACATGGGTTCGTGTCCCGGTCCGGGAAGATCCCACATGCTGCGGAGCGGCTGGGCCTGTGAGCCATGGCCGCTGAGCCTGCGCGTCCAGAACCTGTGCTCCGCAACGGGAGAGGCCACAACAGTGAGAGGCCCACGTACCGCAAAAAAAAAAAAAAAAAGAGTGCAGGCTCTGGAATCAGCCCGCCTGCTGTCAAAACCACTTCACCATTTCCTAGCTGTGGGACTTGGAGCAGGTATTTAAATATGCCTCAGTTTCCCCCTCTGCAAAATGGGACATCATAGGGTTGCCATGAGCATTGTTATTAGTTGAAACACGTCAAGCACTTAAAACAGCGTCTGTCACATGGTAAGTAGCCAATGCTGTATATACTTTCATGATGAGAGGATTCGTGACGTATTTTTTTCCAAATGTTCTCTAATCTTGTTATCTTGAATGGTCCATTTTCAAGAGCACCCCTTAAATCCTGCCCACAGAGCACACCAAGTCACCTCGCCAGCTCCTCCCCCGCCACCCGTCAGCAGGTCCCCGACACAGCTGTCCTGACTCAGCCGAAAGACCTCAGGTCTACAAAGGACAAGGACGTAGCGCTAAACCGGAAGGACGTTTGCGTCCAGCGTTACGCCACTAAATTCTTTGACGATTCTGAGAACAGAATGCTGATGAAATCCTTACGGCAGTACATGCAGGTACACGCAGTCTTTCTAGGAATAGGAAATTCTTAGGGCAGACAGAGATAATAAAAGCAGCTCTGGACACGAAATCAGAAGGGCAAGTCTGAGGTCCAGCTGTATCCATAACTGGCTGAGGTTTCTTTTTCTAGAAGATGGTGGGAATAGCCCCAGGATTCCGGGGACGAACATGCTGAGATTGGCCACAGGGAGCAGCACCTGAGATAATCAAAGACACTCGGGAGAGGGGAGACAGACTAGAAGCCGGCAGAGGTGAACTGTTACAGACGTGATGTTTAGCAAGCAGAAGAATGAGGAACCTGAGTTGGGCAAGGAAGGGCGAACATGGTCAGCCTCGCCTGGGGAGGGTATTACGGTTCATGAACAAAATCCGGAAACTGAAGATTCAGGCCGTGCTGCATGTCTCTGCTTGCAATTTGGGGTACAGAGGTGACGTCAATGTAACATCAAGAAAGGGATTTTGCAAAAAAAAAAGAGAGAGAGAGAGGAATGAAGGAAGGGAGGGAGGAAGGAAGGAAGGGAGGGAGGAAGGAAGGAA
>NW_020837974.1:18346443-18497637 GCF_003676395.1 Aethalodelphis obliquidens
AAGGGATTTTGCATTTGTTCAGAAGCCCACCTTTGCTTTCTAGACCACACTTGATTTTTATTCCTGTTGCTACTGCTGCCCCAGAATTTCTCCCTGGCATTCTCTCTGGGTTTTTTGGGGTTTTTTTGCAGTACGCGGTCTCTCACTGTTGCGGCCTCCCCCGTTGCAGAGCACAGGCTCCGGAGGTGCAGGCCCAGGAGCCATGGCTCACGGGCCCAGCCTTTCCGCGGCATGTGGGATCCTCCCGGACCGGGGCACGAACTCGCGTCCCCTGCATTGGCAGGCGGACTCTCAACCACTGCACCACCAGGGAAGCCCCATTCTCTCTGTTTTGATAGGACTACACTTCCCTCTGCACCTCAGGTGGAAGAAGGAGTAATAGTAGTTGTAGTCACAGCATCTACTGAGTGCTTATTATGTGCTGGACAGTGTTCTAAGTGATGGTACACATGTTAACTGATTTAGTCACAGCAACCGTATGAGACAGTGTGGGAGAGATTCTTAGTGTTCACCAACGACCCCTCCACATCTCCCAGCCTGCCTGGGTTTGGTCAGCCATGACTCTCATTCTGAAAGGAGTAGGACAATGTGTCACTCCAGGCTCACGTACTCAGTGCCCATCTTGCCTTCCCCCTGTTTTCAAGGCTGGATTTCAGGGCTATGAATTCCACAGTGGTAGAACCAAACGATGGACACAGCTGGATCCCTGAGTCACTGCTTGGAGGAGAGCCATTCTGGAAAGATGTGAGACCCTCATCGGTTTGTATGAGGAAGAAATGTTTAATATGGATGGGCACTGATATTTGGGTTTGTTTTTATGGAAGCTAGCATGAATTGATGACTCTGACAAAAACAGGTAGAGACTGTCTTCATGCCCACTTTACAGATGAGAACACTGAGGCAAAAAAAAGGATAAACAATATGTCCACGGTCAAAAACTATGGAGTGGTAGAGCTGAGATCGATCCCAGATGAAGTGAGCTCTAGAATCTATGCTCTTCCTTTTTTTTTTCTCACTTTGTTCATGGTTTTTGTGGCTCTCTTCATATTTTCCAGGATGGGTATCATCTTGTACCAGTTCCAAGAGTTAAAGTGAAACCCAGGGGGGAAATCCATCCTTTTTCCTGGATATTCGGGAATAAAATCTAAGAAGTTCTACCTTTTGTCCTCCCTGGGTACACCAGAAGAGAGAGCTAACTACACCAGAAATTTTACTGAAGATGCTATTGAGTGTGTTCAAGAACCATTTGTCTGTAATTCCTTTCTTTTTATAACCACATACTATAGTCACACCTGGCTAAAGAGAGAATTAGTGACAAATAACCTTGCAAATCTCAAAGCCTAATGAGTTTTATTTTCTAAATATCAACACCACCATCATATCTTGCAACTCGTTTCACAGTTAAAAGAGCAAATATCCATATATAATTGGGAGCGAGGAGGTGGTACAGCAAGAAAGTTAATGGCATTAACTTTTTAAGTCAAAGAAAACGATTTCTTTGTCTAACTCTTTCATTTGCTCCTGTGTGACCAGACCTAAGTACATAATCCATGCATCCATTCATTCCTTTTTAATAACAGATATTTATCTCACCAGGTTGCTGTGATAATTCAATAAAATAATGCTTTGGACTCCTAGATTTGAATGAAGAGTAAGCTGAGGGGAAAAAATGCCGTGTGCAAAGACGTATTGCCCCTTCCTCTAGGTAGGAAACATACCCTGTGTAGTTATTATTAATTCTAATTTTCATTATTCCTTGAGGGCAGGAAATACATCATGTTCATCTCTGTGCGCCCCTTGTCTATCAAAAGTGTAGGACAAAATAAGTGTTCAGGGCTTCCCTGGTGGCACAGTGGTTGAGAGTCTGCCTGTCGATGCAGGGGACACGGGTTCGTGCCCCGGTCCGGGAAGATCCCACGTGCCGCGGAGCAGCTGGGCCCGTGAGCCATGGCCGCTGAGCCTGCGCATCTGGAGCCTGTTGATAAGCGTGTCCACATCATGGTTGGCTTGGGGACCAGGAGCCTCATCCTTCTAATCACTTCTTATCACCATTCAATACATGCCTGGCTCCCAAGGAGACAGAATAAGTATGTGTTTGACAGATTCCAAGACACCTACTGGGCACATTTGCAAACGGGTGTGGTTACTGTACATCCACTAATAGATTAGCTTAAGAGAAGCCATCTTGTTCTCTTCTCTCTTCCAACCCTGTGGAAGATGGAAGATGCAGTAAACTGTCCCAGGGACTGTTCTGAGGCCAGTCCTCTCATATTTGTCCTTCTATGTGTCAAAATATATATGTTTTGGACTATAGGAAGAGGCAGCATAGGGAGTGAGGAGAAAAGTGCAGGCCAAACGCATCAGTTTAATTCTTCAATGTGAGTTCTCAGCAGTGAATTTGAGGATTAAGCCCCGTTAGCAATGGTCACCCAAGTTTCCTCAAAGTTTCATGTTCGCTTCAGGAACTCGTGTAGAGGAGCATTGGGCTGAGCAAGGTAAGTTAACACATGTCACTCTGACTTTTAACATTTACTGTCTCATTTGCAACTTCCCAACAACCCTGCCTTTTGCCAATATTACTGAAGTGGTCCCCTTTATACGACCTGGAGGCTTTGGCTTCGATATATAACATCACTGGGCCAAGATAACAAGGGCAAGTTTGTAGCCAAGGTGGGCAGGGACTCAGACCTTCAGAATTCACCCCCAAAGAGTTTGAAGCACAGTTCTCCCAGAGTTTATTCTAACAGTCTCATAGACTATGTGGCTTATTCTACTAGTCTGCTGGACCAGAGAATGAGGCCCCCCCCCATTTATTTTATTTAGAAGAAATGTAGCATCTGAGAAGCACCAATGACCATGAATCCTACAGAGTCATGTCAGAAGTTGGGTTGAGCCCCAGTACTATATATTTTCCACCTTCCATCATGATGTCTATTTTTTTTTTTTTTTTTTTTTTTGCGATACACGGGCCTCTCACTGTTGTGGCCTCTCCAGTTGCAGAGCACAGGCTTCCGACATGCAGGCTCAGCGGCCATGGCTCACGGGCCCAGCCACTCCGCGGCATGTGGGATCTTCCCGGACCGGGGCGCGAACCCGCGTCCCTTGCATCGGCAGGCGGACTCCCGACCACTGCGCCACCAGGGAAGCCCATGATGCCTATTTTTTAAGGTCCTGGCTCCCCATCCCCAGACAGGGGCCCTGTCTCTGAGTTCTCCTGGTAGATTCTATTTCCAAAGATGGAAGCAGCCATGGCACCTGTTCCATGGGTTCTTCTGCAATGTGATCTTGTCACTTACCCACCTAAGAGATAGAGTCAATTTATTTGCCCCTTGTCTTGGGGCTGGCCCTCTGACTGCTTTAATCCATAAAATATAGTAGAAGTGACATCAGAGCTCAGATATTAAGAAGGCCTGGCAGCTTCTGCTTTTGTGTAAGAGGTCTGGCTACTCTGAGACCTCAGCATTAGGAGAAGCCCATGCCAGCCAAGAGAGGAAGCCACATGGAGGGCACTGTCCTGTTTCATCCGAGCTCCAGCCAAGAGCCAGCACTGGTTTGACAGCCTCGCGAGTGAGACCATCTTAGAAGCAGACTCCTAGCCCCAAGGAGCCAGCTCAGTTGATGCCACGTAGATCAAAAAAGAGTCTTCCTAGCTGCACTCTGCTTGATTTGAAGACTCATAAACAAAAGTATGATTGTCACTGAAGCCACTAAATTTGGAGGTGGTTTGGCAGCAAAGACAGCCAAGAGTTTCCACGGCATCTCCCCCAACAGAGAGGTTATTATTCTTAACATTGATTATTGTCTCATTAGGTATCTCTCCCTAATCTGACTCTCTAGGGTCTGCTCCCTGTGGAGTACCGAGAGTCCAGAACAGTGCCTGACACACAGTAGGCATGCAAATCCTCTCAGAAGGAAGTAGATGGTGGCTTTGAACCAGGCTGTGCTCTGTCTAGCCTGCAGCCGACACACCTGCAGTGATGCTGCCCGGCTGAAGGAGGAAGGAGACCCCAATAAAGAGTCTACCCACCTGTCTCCACATCTACCTGCATCTCAGAATTCACAGCAGCTCCCAGAAAACACTAAACTGAACCAAACGACGAGCTTCCTTCCTTCACGTGGTTGTTTTATGACAAAAGTGCTTGTGTTAAGAGGGCTGTGGAAGGTTTGCTGATTTTTCATCGGCTACATAACTTCAGATAAAATTTAATTAAACAGATCCCTGCAGTCCTATGCCCACTGTCCCAGATCGAGTCAATTATTTTCCTTTTCTGGCCTTTACGAGAGAAGATGCAGGGGAAGGGGCTGAAGCTTGGGACGTGCGGTGTGACAGACACAGGAGGGCTTCTCTCCAAAGGAGGAGTTAGAGGGGTCTGTGGGAGGGCCAGTAGTGGGAACCCTGTCTATCTCTGGCCACAGGATTCTCCAGACCCCTCATTCTCTGAGCTCCTCTCATCCTCACCAATACCAGCCAAATCTGGGCTCTGATGGTCTCTCTACGGAAATATGGCCATAGCCTCCTCGTTTCCAGTTTCACCCAGATCCAACATCAAACCCACACTTAAATCAGTTCCCCTCCCCTCCTTTTTTTTTTTTTTTTAAAGACACAAACCTAATCACACCATCTCTTGCTCCTGGAAGGCATCCACAGGAAATTAAAGTCTTTCATATTCTGACCTTGCCATTTCCTCTTCAGGCCTCCTATAGCTAAGGTGGGTGGGGATGGGAGCGAGTGACCTAGCTTTGGCCAGTGAGACTTCATTGTTGGGTTCTAGGAAGGGTTTTACTCCATGAAAAATGAAACAGGAAGGGGACCTGTCTCTTCTTCATGCCATGAGCATGGTGGTGTGAGATCACGATGCTCAGACTTGGGGCGGGCATCAAAAGGCTGTGAGGCAACCAGCCAACATCTCAGGGGAAGGCAGAGTGGAAACCCAGGCAGAACCCTCACACTTGATGACATTTCTCAGCCACTGGACCAACTTCGGGTAAGGCAATTAAATATTTTTAGTGTCCATGCCTCCAAACACGTTGTTGCACTGAAACCTTTACTGCTACTACCAATAATAATAACACACATATAATGAACTGTGGGATGAATTGCTTTGCCAAAGGAAATTGGCTACCATGTTGGCTTAGATCAACCGAGCTTTATCACCATGGCTTGACCTCCCAGAAATGTTGCCATTTCTCCCCAAACAAGATTCTATAAACCTGGAGAAAAGGAGAGCAACTTTTGGGTAGGCTACCAACACAGTCTGCCATAGCCTTAAAATATGAATAAGATTTTGACAAGGACGGTAGAAAAGATAAGGTGTCTGGACAGAGGCCTCAATATGCACAAAAGCATGGGGCTGTGTGAAGAATGGAGAAAAGTCTAGTGCTGTGGGAGCACGGGTGGGTTGTGGCTTCTCTAACTCCTTCAGGTGAATTTAGTAACCCTTTCCTCTATACGACACCTTAAAGTACGCATGTCATTACAATATAATTGAGTCCATTTTCCCCAAGACACTGCAAAGTACAGCACCACATCCTATTCGTCTTATTCCTGTTCGTATCATCTTCCACTATTCAGTGCCTAAAACATACTAATCACTCCAATAAATGCTTGTTGAACAAACATACAAATGACATTATCTCATTAGAAGTGCCCTGGGAGTAAAATAAATCAGACAGAGAAAGACAAATACTGTATGTTCTTCACTTATATGTGGAATCTAAGAACAAAATAAAACAAAACCACCACCAAACTCATAGAAAAAGAGATCAGACTTGTGGTTACCCACGGCAGGGGGTGGGAAAAGGGGAAATTGGAGGAAGGTGGTCAAAAGATACAAGCTTCCAGGTATAAGGTAAATAAGTACTAGGGATGTAAAGTACCAATGATGGCTATAGTTAACATGCTGTATGTTATATATGAAAGTTGTTAGCAGACTACATACAAGAGTTCTCACCAGAAGGAGATTTTATTCTTTTCTTTCTATTGTATTTATATGAGATGATGGATGTTAACTAAACCTACTGTGGTAATCATTTCACAATATATGTAAATCAAACCATCATCATGCTTATATCTGAAACTTATACAGTGATACATGTCAATTACTTCTCAAGACTGGAAAAGAAAAGAAGTTCCCTGGGAGTATATCTGCCACTAGACAGCCTGTGGCCAAACTCTTAGAGCCCAGGGACTGGAGGGATGCCCACACCAGAGACAAATACACTTTGCATGTTCATCTATTTACAGAGCCATTGTAAATATTCCTAGTGGGAAATGCACTGTAAATGTTCACAGAAAAGGCAACTGCTTACAGTTCTGGACTTGTATGGGCTTCCTAGGTACAAACTATCAGTGAATGAACACTTGCACTAAGAAAGAAGGGAAGCTTGACCACGGTGGATTGGAAATGCATTCTGAAGGCTATAAAGTTACAAACGAAGCTCATTACATCTTTAGAACAGTTTGCAGAGCCTGTCTTGTCTAGTCTCACGGCCCAGTGCCATAACCCTCTACAGCATCCCTGACCATTTGCCAACCAGCCTCTGTTCGATCAACTGCAGGGTGGGGCCAAGGCTACCCGGTCACAGGTTTAGCAGGTCAAGAAGAGGAGCTGTGAGTGGCAAGGGAGGGAAGGGGTAAGCTTTTCAGAAATGCCTTGCTCTGAGTCTCTCTCATGGGGACCAACCATTCCCTGGCCTGGCCCTGGCCTTACAGAGTTTCTAGAAGAGCTGATCCTGTCCTTTGCTACAGACCTCTGACTCAGCTCCTCATGTTGCCTTTTTATGAAAATGATCTACTTCACAAGCACATTCACAGCTTCATGCCATCCCAGGTTTCTGTCTTTGCCAAGACTCAGGCTCTCGGGCATTATACTTCAATTGCTTATAGGATAAGATTTCTAAACTTTTCACCATGACACAGAGGTTAAGAGCTGGGGAGCTGGAACAGACTGAGAAGGGTTCAAATCTTGGCTCTTCCTTTAATGTTTTCCCACTTATTCATCCATTCGAGACATATTTTCGAAGTGCTTGCCATGTATCAAACACCCTACTAGGTACCAGGCAAGAAACAGGCCAGAAAAGGTCATAAAACTTACCTTTGTGTGTGTGTGTGTGTGTGTGTGTGTGTGTGTGTGTGGGAGCCGGGAGGGTGGGACTGGGTAGATAATAACAAGTAGACTCAAATATCATATGTTTAATATGTGCTAGTTATCTCTATTACCATTTTAATGATCATCAACATCATCATTTAATCCATCATTTGGGATTAGGTTTGGCTGTGAGTGATAGAAAACCCAACAATGGCTTAAACAAGATAGATTTTTTTTCTTTGACCTAAACTCTAGAGGTAAGCTGCCCAAGCCTGGTGTGATGGTGCCACAGTCAGCAGGGTCTAAGGCACCTTCTTTCGCTTTGCTCACCATGTTTAAACTCTTGGTCTAGAGCATCCCATAAGTATTCACCATCACAAACATGCTGACAGCTCCTGACTGCAAGCCCCTGAGACTCTCAGAGTGTTTGGTCCACATATGAAAGCCTGGGGAAGTAATGTCTCCAAGAGCAGCCCTCAACGAATGGCAGACAGGTGTTGGTGTATAAATACCCCAGCTCCCCCACCTTTCAAGTAGAATGTCTCTAAAGCATGTGTCACCCAATTTCCTTGAGTTTTCCAGCAGGATGGAGCCACCATAATTCATTCATTAACACACCCTATACTACCTTCCTTCCCTTCCTATCTCACGTTCCCATCCCCTACCAGTGCTTCCTGGGAGTACTCGGCACATAAATAACTTGCTCGCGAATCTCTGACCGAGAGTCTGCTCTTCAGGGAGAACCTCATCTAAGACATGGCCTAAAATGGCCACTTATGCTCCGCCCATCTCATCCACATCCCAGCCAGCAGGAAGGAGGAAGCAGTGAAAAGGGGTGAGCCTCTCCCTTTGAAGAACATTTCTTGGGAATTCCGCAGGATACCTCTGTTTACACCCCATTCATTGGGTAGCGAAGGAAGCTGGGAGGTTTAGTTCTTATTCTGAGTGACTGCATGCCCTGTGAGATCGGGCATTCTATTACTAAGGAAGGAGGGGTAAGTGGCTCGAATAAGCCAGCTTGTCAGTGTCCAGGGGATAGGAAAGGCAGAGCCTTGTGGTGTAGGCTGAGGACCCACAAGCAGGTGTCTGGGTTCCTGATCAACCATAAATAGCATTTCACAGACACCTTAGTGCCTGCCTCCCCACCTGCTCCCCAGCACAGTCTCAGCAGAACTTAATCTCTCCAATCCTGGGAGAAAAGCCAGGACTGAGCTACATCAAACCATGCCAGGATACAATTTGTATATTAAAATCACTCGAGCTGGCTTTTCCTTCACCTTAATTTTAGATAAATAACAAGCGGCACAAAAGACCCCAGCCCTCCAAGTGCTGAGATGATTCATAAAGAGGCATGACAGACGCATTAAAGAAGATGTGGGATGACACACGGCTAATGACAAATGAGTGGTCCAGGGGTGAAAGCCATAGTGGGAAGCATAGTGGGAAAGACGAAGAAGCAGGCTTCCCTGCTGGCACAGTGGTTGAGAGTCCGCCTGCCGATGCAGGGGACACGGGTTCGTGCCCCGGTCCAGGAAGATCCCACATGCCGCGGAGCGGCTGGGCCGGTGAGCCATGGCCGCTGAGCCTGCATGTCCGGAGCCTGTGCTCTGCAACGGGAGGGGCCACAACAGTGAGAGGCCCCCGTACCGCAAAAAAAAGATGAAGAAGCTAAAGCTTTGAGAGACAGAATAACTTGCCCCCCAGTCACACAGCCAATAAGAAAGACTGAGAAAAATATTTTTTAAATGTGAATAATAATACATATTCTAGCTCTTTTTTTATGTGCCAGGCACTGGGCTGAGTACCTGCCATGCTTACACAATTGAAGTCTCACAATAGCCCTTCAGGTAAGAATGACTGTTATTCCCATTTTACAAATGAAGAAACTGAGGCTGAGAGAGAGTTAAAAGCTTGAACAGAGTGACACCAGGATTTAAGAGACCAACTCGTCCGACTGCCAATCAGATGCCTGAATCCCCTTTATGGACGTGTCTGCCTGTGGTTACAGGGCCATCAGCTAAAATGCCCCGTGTCAGAGAACACACAGCCTCCTGGACCCATCTGTTCCTTTCCTGGAGGAAGCCAGCTGAACAGTCACTGCTTCTGACATCCCGGACTCTGACCCCCATGGGAAGGACCATTTTTTCTTCTTTGGCCACACCACGCAGCATGTGGGATCTCAGTTCCCCGACCAGGGATCGAACCTACACCCCATGCAGTGGAAGCTCAGAGTCTTAACCACTGGACCGCCAGGGAAGTCCCAAGGACCATTTCTTATACTGAGTAGCCCACCCAAAAGTTTACCCTAGGACAGAGCTTGGAAAACTTTTTCTGTGAAGGATCAGAGAGTAAATATTTTCAGCTTTATCACCCACATCGTCTCTGTCACCACTACTTAGCTCTGCCACTGTAGCTCAAATGCAGCCAGAGACAATACATGAACCAATGGGCATGGGTGTACCCTAAGAAAACTTTACTTATAGATACTGAAGTTGACATGCCATGTGATTTTCACGTATCACAAAATAGAATTCTTATTCTGATATTTTTCCCCAACCATTTAGAAATGTAAAAAGCATTATTAGCCCATGAATACTAAATCAGGCAGCAGCCCAGACTTGACCTTTGGGTTCTAGTTTGCCAATCGCTGGCCTAGGATCTAGGAAACTATCTGGACAAAAGTGGTACTTAGGAGCTCTGGTTTCCCTCCCCACATACAACAGTGCAGAAGGATATAATGCATTGCTTTTCTATAAAGTGGCAAATGGTTAGAGAACTGGAGTATAATTTGGGGCTGGCCCACCTCAAGTTCAAGGGCTAACCTGAAGTTTAGCCTGCAACCTGAAGGCTAGAATGGAAAGTAGAACCCATATAGTAAGAGCCCACATAGCCTGGCTAAGCAGGTTGAACTTTTTTTAAGTTGCCATTAGGTGCGTAGTACCATGTGACAGTTCCTGGGATTAGTGGGCTAGTGTTCTATTGCTGCGTATCTCCATCATGACACAGTTAGGAATATCTTCTTATCCCCACTTCACAGGTAAGGAAACCAAAACTCAGAAGGGTTAAGCGACTTGCCCAATATCCCCCAGCAAGCAGAAGGAATTCGCAGGCAGAGTTGCCTGATGCCAGTTTCTAAGCACTGCGGATCCTACACGGGATGAGCAGAGAGGTGAAACAGAGTCAGCTTCCCCCGGAAAGACTGGCAGTGGCTCCAAGCTGGTCTGCTGCATATTCGTTGCTTCAGGCCTGATCTAGGAACATCCACCGCTGATATCAGTCTCTAATCTAAATCCCCTCTCAGCTTCCAGAGCTACCCAGAACCAAGTGATGCTGGAAGGCCTACGTCTTAGCAGCAGGCGGGCGTCAACCTTACAGAGGGAGGGATTAATTAGAAGACTCAGTGGGCTGCCCCTTGCATAATAGCATCCATGCTTCCTACAAAAACGACTTGTGCTTGGAGTCTACCTGCTGCTCAGGACAAGGAGTGCCCCGTAGGGTAGGGGCAAAGGAGTTGATCCATAGGCAGTGTTTTCAATCATAATGGCAAGAGTGATCAAAGCTGGCATCGTGGAAGACCTTTCCTCATGCTGGGCTTGGGTCAAGAGGCATGATATATATTATTCTACTTAATCCTCAAGACAACTCTAGGAGGTGGGTCTTACTGCACTTATCTGCAGATGAAGGAACTGAAGCAGCTCAGCTGATCAATGCATCACGCTGAGAAAGAATGTTGACTCCAGAGTCCATGCTCATGTGCCTACTGGGCTCAGGAAGGCGGTCCCAAGGTGTCCATCTGGACCTTTATCCTCCTTTGGCTCGCAGTGGTTCGACAGCCATTGACCCAGATATGTTTGAAATGACCCAACAGAACTGCTTTAAAAATAAATATTTCAAGGAGGAAGGGCAAGATAAGGGTATAGGATTAAGAAATACAAACTACTATGTGTAAAACAGATAAGTAACAAGGATGTATTGTACAGAACAGGGAAATACAGCCCTTATTTTGTAATAACTTTAAATGGAGTAAAATCTATAAAAATATTGAATCACTATGCTGTACACCTGAAACTAATGGAGCACTGTAAATCAACTGTACTTCAATATAATTTAAAAAACTATTTACAATAAAAATAAAATAAAATAAAAACCAAGGGAATTTCCTGGTGGTCCAGTGGTTAGGACTCTGTGCTTTCACTGCTGAGGACCTGGATTCAATACCTGGTTGGGTAACTAAGATCCCACAAGCCACGTGGTACAGCAAAATAAATAAATAAATAGTATTTACATAGGGGAAAAATTTTTTTAAATAAACATTTCAGGCAAAGAGTAGTCAAACCCATACAGCATCAAACAAGAAATTTTATAGGCATCATTTGTTTATTCATCTGGTCATCCATCCATTCATCTGTCCAAATATCTGTCCATCCATCCGATTAATCAATCATTCATTTAAACATATAATCAATATTGCCCGGGTGTCCCCTGTTAGTCAGGCCCTGAAGAGGGAAAGTAAAATGATGAATAAGACCTACTCTCAGCCCATTCGCAGGGGTTAACATTTCACAGGGGCCACATTCCTGAGTGTGTCCACTCAAGGCCAGGGGGTCCAATGGGTCATCTACCTGGATATGAATGAATCTGTGTTCCCTGACTACTTCCATCTCTTTTCCCTCCAGCCCACTACCCTCACTGGTGCCAAAGCCATTATGCCCTAAAAGATCAGAACTTGGGGCAGTGAATAGATGTCACAAGTTGGTAAAACAAAGGTACTTCATGACGCTGTAAAGAATTCTTAATCTGAATTGTCCTGCAAAGGGATATGCACTAGAAGGCACTGGTTTCTTTGGGGTTATTCAAGGAGACTCTGATGACCACCCCAATGTACAAGATTCTCTCCTTGACCAAACTTGGGTCAAGTTCCTCTGAGCTCCATTTTGACAAGACCCAAACTTGGGCTCTATCCTTGGCTCTTTAAGCCCAGTTTTAGCAAGAATTCTGCAGGGTCAGTTTAGCAAAAATCTCCCACCCTTAATATCTGATTGGATTCCTCTTCCCCCACGCTCAACCTCTTATCACCCCACCTGTCTTCAGCAAGAATCCTGCTGAGTCAGTTTCGCCAGAATGGCACTTATCCCTGAGGTCTCCTCTAGTGATTTTCCATCCACTAACCTCCACCTCGATTCTTGGCTATAAATCCTTACTTGTCTTTTGTTGTACTGGGAATGGAGCCCAGTTCCATACTGAAGTCTCTCTTCCCCTAATGCAATGGCCCCTGAATAAAATGTACATTCACCACTTTAAGTACTGTTTGCCTCTGCTTTGTTCTGACACATGGATGGCATGGAAGGAAGGTCCACATGGAAAAGATTGATTCGTTCTCTCAAAAACAACTCACTAGATGATACCTGCTCTGAAAAGCAATGTAACCCAGTGGTTGCTGAGGCAGAGGGAGTAACAAATACCATCTGGACATGGAAAGCCTTTGGGCTGACTGTCAACTCAATACTCTCATCCTCAGATTCCTGCTTTTATTAACTGGCAAGGTACTGAATCTTTCTTTGCTTCAGTTTCTTCAACGGGAAAATAGGCCTAATAACAGCATCATTGCAGAGAGATGGGAGGATCAAGTCAGGTGATGATTCAGGTGATGATCAGGTGATGGTCATCAGTCAGGTGGCTGACCCATCGCAATGCTCCAAAGATACCAGCAATGATAACCATTGCTACGAATGGTAACTAGTCATGTAACTAGCAGTAGTCATTAATATTAGGTGTGAGAAAAGTGGCTAGGTGATGGAGGTGTATAGCATTTGAGTCAGAGAACATTTATGCAGTGCATGCAATTTTACACTATCCCTAAACTCAAGAATCAATACAAGTCATTAGAACAAGGGGGTACAGAGTGATCAATGCTATGAAAAGGCAGCAGCAGCAGCAATTATTTCCAGCTTGGGGGATAACAGGTCTCCAAAGAATGAGGTGATGTTTGGGATCGTGGCAGGACTAGAATTTATCCATGAAGAGGGGTCTGGAGGGCATTTCAAGAGGAGAAGCACAGAACGCACGCAGAGAACCACAGACACACCATGTTTCAAAGCTAACACTGGCCATGATTCTTCATCCACAAGCCCATAATCCAAAATGCTCTGAAAACCAAAATATGTTTATAACTAATTTTTGTGACAAAACCTGAGCTGATCTGATACAGATCAGCTTTTTGTTTTTCCATTTTGTGTGAATGATCATGTTTCATGGCAGAATATTCAAGATTTTGGTTACAAGTTTTTGCTCCAGAACCCACTGGGGATGTAATGTATTTACTATATTGTGTGTGTATCACATTGCCTTTCTAAAACAGAAATAATTCTAAATTTCAAAACATGTCTGGTTTTCAGTAAAAAGATATGAAGCTATACTAACAATCCCTAATATTTATGGAGCACTTCTTATATTCAAGCAGTTCTCTAAACACTTAACTAAGTTAATCCTCCTAAGGCAGGTAAGTACTGTGATTTTCTTTATTTGCATGGATGAGAAAACTGAGGCACATGGTGGTTACTAACCTGCCTGGACTCACACAGTTAAGAAGTCTCAAAACCAGGATCAAAGCCACAAAGCCTTGCCTCAAAACCTTTCTTTATTCTTAAATACCACACTCAACCACATCTACGTGCTATAATTAAGAGCAAGTGTGGTTGACTTATTATTTATGCATAATACTTTCCTTCCTCGTTCTCCTCTCTCCATGCCTTCCGCTTTACAGAAGGATTCTACTTCCCACTGCAATGAGGCTGGACTGCTTTAGCCAATGAAATGTTAGTAGAGGTGGCATAAGTAGAGGCTTTAAATGTGCTTTTGTGGTTTGGCTTGGCCTCTCATACTCTCATGATTTATTATGGAAAAAGCATGTTCCAGGTAGCTGAATGCATCTCAGAATAAGGGACAAGTACACTAGACCTCTACCCAACCCAGAGCCTGAGGCAGAGCTACCTCTGCCAACTCACAGACTCATGAAGGAGAAAAAGCAAAATGCTGTTGCTGGAAGCCACTGAGATTTGGGGACTGTTTGTTACCCAGCATTATCATAGCAATAGCAGACTCATTTCAACTGCTCAGCATTTCCTGAGATGAGGATTTAAAGCCGATGAGGATTCATCCATAATGGGAAGAATCCTAAAAGTAATGTTAAAGATTTTGGATCCCATCCCAAAAGCAACGGAGAAGCATAAAATGCTTCTAGGCAGAGGCATAAAATGATATGACTTCTATTATCTACATTGCAACAGTCATCTGTTACACAAAATGAGTCACTACCTCCATCCCCCATCACCACACATACACTTACCTAATACCTGTCAACAGCTTTCCATTGGTCTTAGGATAAAACCCCAAATCCTTAATCTCTGGCCCCTGCTCAGCTCCCAAACCACATCTCGCCCCATGCTTCCCCTCACACTGTGCTCTAAGTCCACTGTCCTTTTTTCAGTTCTTTGAATGGGATCACTCCTTTTCACCACAGGATCTTTGCATACACTTTTCGTGCTGCTAGAAAAACTCTTTCTCTAATTTTTTGCCTACTTTACTCTCAGCTTAATTGTTGCTTCCTTCTGGAAGCCTTTCCTGAGCTCTTTGGTAAGTCAATTTCCCCTGTTACAGGTGCTCTTGGCACCACGCGTTTCTCTTTTATTTCACTTATTATAGTTGTAGTTTCACATTTGTTCATAAACTTTGATTAGTGTCCCTCTCTGCCGCTAAATTGTCGACTTCCTCAGAGCAGTTACAGGGTCTTTTTCTCCCCCTTATCTTTGTATACCCAGCGTTAGCACAGTTCCTGATACGTGACTGATGCCCAGTAAAATTTGCTGAATGAAAGAATGCTGTTGGATGATAGCTCGGACAGCAGTGAGGGCAATGGATTATTTTGGTTGCCTAAAGCACACAAGAACAGAACTAATCCTTCTTTCTTGCATCAGCCCTTTCAACTCTCGCTTGCTTTCTTTGAGAGCTGGCCAAGACAGACCTGTCACAAAGCAAGAGTGTGGTGGAAATGCATTATCAATCTGTTAGGACCAATGGGGAAATAGGACCTCAGCGCAGTGCAAAATGGTCCGTCTATGTGGCAGGTGTTCATTCTGTGTCCCCCAACATCGCACTGTAATTTTACAATCCAAAAGACTCCCATAACTGGAGGAGGATGAAACATCTGGATGCTGCAAACTCTCTCGACAGGTTGTCTATACCATCACCTTCAAAATCAATGCACAAGAAATGAGAGTTTCTGGAGTAGCAGAATAGTGGCTGGCATTGGAACATGCTGTTTAAGTCCCTTCTTGGTATTAAGCAAAGACTACCTGGATTTCCTTTGGGAGTGATGTGGAATATGGGATCTGGCAGTCAAAGAGGCCATGGGTAGGACGGAATGATGACTTCATTTCGAATGTGTTTGTGCTTAGGGAAAGGACATCACTGTTACCACATATTATCTGTGAAATAAATAAATGAATTTGGTAAATAATTAACCAATACCCTAGGATCATTCTGATCATAAGATGGAAGTCTGTATCTGAATAAAGGTCAAATGAGGGGTAGTTAAGCGTGAGCATGGAGAAGCTGGAGTTGAAAACAAGCAGTAGGCAAGTAGAGTGCTGGGAACTGTGATCTGAACTCGCTAAATCAATTGCAATGGCAACAAAATCAAGTGCCATGGCACCAAAGAGAGAATAAATTTGAGAGAGCACAAAGATCAAATCGGTGACCTCAAACGCTGGTGGGAGTAGAAATTGCCCTGATTGCTTTGCAAGGCATTTGGGCCTTCCTTATATTTTAAAAACTGAGATGCGTATATACTTGCTGTACGATTCTTCTCAGTATATTCCTAGAGAAGCACTCGTCCAAGTGCAAAGGAAGGCAGATGATGGGAAGTTCACTGCCACATGTTCATCACAGCAAAAACTGAGAACGACCCGGCTGTCCAGTATTACAGGACTGATCAGACAAATTAATCTACGTAGCCATCCATGGCAGGGGTCCCCAACCCCCAGGCCACACAGCAGGAGGTGAGTGGAAGGCCAGTGAACAAAGCTTCATCTGCCACTCCCCAACGCTCCCCATCTCTCACATTACTGCCTGAACCATCTCCCCCCGACCCCCGGCCGTGGGAAACCTGCCTTCCATGAAACCGGTCCCTGGTGCCAAAAAGGTTGGGGACCACTGATCTATGGGATACTAGGCAACAAGAAACATGTTAATATAAGTAAACGTTTCCAAAAGATATTGTAAGCAAGTTGTCAAATGACGGAACTAGCATGTTATAATTGTCTTAAATATATATATCTAAAGTAGCAATACTGTATATTGCACATTTTTTGCTGACATATATATGTGTGGAATCATGTAGCGGGTGGCCCAATAGGTGACATCCCAGATTGTTAAGAGCAGTCACCTTTAGAAATGGGGTGGGGACTGGAATTGGGTGTGGGGAGTCGTGGAGATTTGGGCACTGTCTATAACATTCTATTCATTTCACAAGGAATAATAGAGGCAGCCTTAACTAGTGAAATTAAAAGTTTTTTAAAAAAAGAAAAACAAGTTGTTCAAAAGCATGAACATGTAACAAAGAAACCAAGGTACTGAGCTGAGTGAAATTGCACTTGAAGTTGCAGCCAAGAGAAAGGGAAAGTTGCTCAGAGTGAGATGGAGGTTTCTAGATGTCTCGATGTGGTTCTGAGGGCTTTTACTGATGGCTGGTCTCTCTGTGGACATTCTCAGCCCTATGCCACCTCTGGGTATCAAGGAACTTCTGACAAATGTGGAACAGGAGGCTATTTCATCATGGATCAGCAACTTGGAGGTGGAGGGGCACAGAGAAAAGAAGTAAAGAAGCAGGGAAATCACCACATCTCTTAGATAAAGAAAGGTTCTCCAGGCACCACTGCTGACACTACTGGGCTTATTTACAGTTTTTACAAATCATCTGAAAGGGATTTATAGTTAAATGTCTAAATGTACAAAGTACACTGAAGCTCTGGTGTAGGAAAATGCCAAGCAGGTAAGGATAAACAAACCGCAGAGCAGAAATGACCACAGGTCCAACCCAGTCTAATAATTCTTCCATCTCTCCAAGCTGTTGTTGAGGATTAAATGAGATCGCTCATGAATGCCCTGGGAAAATTGTAACATGGTACACAAATGTTGCTTATGACTATGATTGTATCATAGCTGGTTTTACATCAGAATTTGATAACAGAGCTAAAAGTAGAATCCATAATGTAGTTTGGGAGTCTATTCAGCCATCTACCCTGACTGGGAGCATTTTATAAGAATGATTCCGCGTTTGTAAGGGATCAACCTCACTTTTTTGCTTGCTTTGGCTTTTTTTTTTAATGGAAATAATCCATCCAAATTTAAAAGCTGGGGAAGCAGAACAGGAAAAAAAAGTTACTCATAGTCTCAATAGCCCCCAAGCGTCCCCAGTATTTGCTATATGAGTGACAGAATAAATGAAACAATAAATCCATTTTTATCATTTTGCTGCCTTCCCTTTCAGTCTTTTCTCATTAGCATGTTTTACATGGTGGTAAGAGAAGCATAGCTCTACATTTTTTTTTTTGCAGTACGCGGGCCTCTCACTGTTGTGGCCTCTCCCGTTGCGGAGCACAGGCTCCGGACGCCCAGGTTCGGCAGCCATGGCTCACGGGCCCAGCCGCTCCGCGGCATGTGGGACCTTCACGGACCGGGGCACGAACCCGTGTTCCCTGCATCAGCAGGTGGACTCTCAACCACTGCGCCACCAGGGAAGCCCAGCTCTACATTTTTATAGCCTGCACTTTCCGCTGGGACCATAAATAGTTCCTCATGGTCCTCCACAGCCTTCAGAACTGTGCAGTATTTCCTGGATTTGAGGTATATTATATATTTAATCCATCCTTCATATTGGAACAGTCGTCATATCCTCTACAAACCTTTTCAGGGGGTATCTTTGTACAAAGTTTTCCATTCGTTGGCCTGCACCTAATGCTTAAGAATTTCCCAGTGCTAGGGAATTATATCCAATATCTTGTAATAACCTATAATTAAAAATAATCTGAATATATATATATGTATCAACGGAATTACTTTGCCGTACACTTGAAACTAACACAATTTTGTGAATCAACTGTACTTCAATTTAAGAAAAAGAATATTCCAGAGCTTAGAATATGGTTGACGGCAGGGCCTCCATTTTACAGACCTTATCATTAGTGTTCTGGCTCTGGTATCGTTATCACTTTGTGTTAATGAAGTGGATTGCCTTCTGAACTGCTTCGTTTATTTACTTAATGTTTAAGCTAAAGAAAGAAAACACTCTCCAAGAACTACAGAGTTGATGTTAAAAAGGAGACAGGGCCGAGGACACACATTATGGTACACTGCACTATAAAATAGTCTGCACAGAAATAATTCTCTGGACAGAAGATGATTTCAGAGAACAAGTCAGCCTGGACTGATGAAAAGCTCTCTCCGTACTCTCTGAGAAAGGATATGGAATAGCAGATGACCCTACTCCCTGAGGCCATCAAGAGGCGGCAAATAATACAGTAAGACGTGATTGTAATCCATGAGACTAACTGCCCCAGAAACATACAGTGTGTTCATTTGTTCTTGACTTCCTTCTTCCAAGAATTCTGCCATTGGCCAGATTTTTCAAGACCCACTTTACATTGTTCACGTTGTGTTGGATACTCTATCAGGTCCTGTTTCTTCTCCCCCAGTCCCCAGGTTTGTGGCTCCAGGGCCCATAATGCTACTGAGCTTGAATCCATCAACTGGAACAGCTCCCACTACCTGAGACTTGCTGCCTGCCAAATAATTGTGGGACCAAGTGACACAGGGGGATTCCATTCATCCCCTGAATTCTTTCGAATGGGCTAATTCTGACCTACAGACCAAGCTACCATTCATTTGCTGATTCATTCCGTAAATATTGACCTCACACCTATCACGTGTCATGCATAGTTATAGCTCTGAAGATAAAAGACAGAACAAAGATCCTGCCCTCATGGAATTCCATTCTAGTGCTGGGAGATGCATAATAAAGAAGGGAATCAATACACAATTCAAGTACCTATGGAAGTGCTATGAAGGACACAAAATAGGGTATTGGATGGAAAGTAACTGAGGGTGGAGGGAGACTGCTTTTGTCTGGATGGTTAACGGAAGGGCTCTCTGAGAAGTTAATGTCAGAGATAAGACCTACATGAGAAAGAACCGGCCAAGCGAAAATCTCCATCTAAGGTGTCCTAGGCAGAAGAACGGCAAAAGAAAGGCCCCAGAGCAGAAATGAGGTAGATGTGTTCAAAGAACAGCAAGGAAGCTATTGGTTGGTTTTTCTGGTTGAAGTTCAAAGGGCAAGGGGGAGAGTAGTAGGAGACGAGGATGGTGAGGAGGTCAGAAAGCAAATGACTTGGGTAGTAAAGGACTTGGTAAGGAGTGTAGTATTCATTAAAATGAAAAGCTTCTGCCTTGATAAGCACTGTGGTCCATCTGGTCAACCTACTTCACACTCCACTCTCCCAACAGAACGCCTCTTCCTATTGTTTACAGAGAGTTCTTATAAATCTTCTTCCATAGGGGATTGCCTCTGCTCTCTATGCTTCTGATCAAGACTTGCAGACTTGCCTAAAAAGGAGTTGGCACATCTGGACCTAACTCCAACCTTCTGGTTCATTCTGTAAATCTCTGCTCATACCAGGCCTTCTGAACCATGTCTAATTCTGCTTTGCCTTTTGGACTTGACACCTTGGCCAGTTTGAAATCAAGTCGGCACACTCTCAGCCCACATCCTATCCCTACTACATGGTGTTCCACTTGGTCCTATGCCGTTCCTCCTCCCCGATGGCCCTGGGGCTGATCCTAGCATGTCTTGTCCTGACCATGCTCTTGTTAAAGCTTAACTGCACATCACAGTGCCCCCAGAACAGTACTGTTAAGCTTACTTATCAGACTAATTCCTTCGACTTAGCGCCAGGTAACTCTTGGCTGTTCCAAAAAGCCAAATCTGGAGATCTGTCACAATTGAGGACATTTAAAAATTATGTTCAGACTCTGATGGTAATTTTCAAAAATTTCAGAATAGCTGGGAAACTGCCATGTAATTGGAATAAAGCTATGACCTCCTCAGGGGTCTGCTTGGAAGAAGGACCACATCCATGTGGATGCAGAAGAACCAATGAATTTGTTAATAATTGGCCTCATTACCTACCTACCACCCGTGTGGTTGTGGTCGTAACTCTTGTAGCACTTTGGGGTCTAGATTCTTATCTGGTAAATTAGGCACCAAACTGGGAGAGCCAGGGCAGCAAAGCTGAATAGTTCCATTAAATATCTGCATTGGGGGCAACTGCTCCTTTCATGGCATGGCCTCCAGACCTTTCATCGTTCTGGCTGCCCTATTTTCACCTGTAGTTTTCAATAAGCCTTTTGAAAAATGGTACTGAGGTTAGAATTCTCTCCTCCCAATGCCGTCTGAGCAGTGCAAAGAGGCATGTGTACTGAGCTTTTCTCCAGAGAAGGCAACCCATTCCCCACAGGGCCAGGGCCACGGCCAGCTCCCATATGTGACTGCTTTGATCAATATAGCATTTACCTTAAAAAAATATTGTTGTCAACATTAAAAAATTGAAAGGAAACCCATCAAATCAAGACTTCAAAACTTTCTTAACAATATTGCCAAGACCTGTCCACACTGAGTCCACAAAGCTCCTTGTAACAAAACCAACAGCTAACGCACTGTAGCATCTGCTCCCTTTCAGTCGGGATATGAGCTCCCATTCACCACCATCCCCACCTGGCCCAACACAGTGTATGTGTCTCTGATTTCTGCATGTAGGTTTCATAAGCCAAACAATTCACAGTGGCAAACTTATCTGATCTGGAGTCAGAAGGGTCCACTTGATGCATTCAGCCCCCGAAATCATCATTGATCATTTATTCGGTGTCAGATATCACACTAGACTCTGAGGATACAGTTACGAGCAAGAAGACACAGAAGTTGCCCTTGCAGAACTTCTATTTCAGCAGGGGAAAAGGGCATAAACAACTAGACTTGCCTTACTTACTAATTGCAAAGGTGAGAAGGGTTTCCAAGGGAAAACAGCACCATTAAAACAAATACAAGAAAAGTCTGCTTTCTTCAGGGAATCAGGGAAGCCTTCTCTGATACAGTGACATTTAAGTTGAGGTTTCAAGGACAAGAAGAAGCAGACAGGAGATGTGAAAAATAGAGTAAGGAGAGTTCCAGGATGAGGAAATACCAAGTGCACAGGTCTTGAGGCACGAAGGAGGTTGGCGCATCTTGGGAATTAAAAGAAGGTTTTCTTTTCTTTGTATTTTTAATACTGTAGGTAAAAGCTGGGGAGGATTTTATTACTGTTTCTTTCTTAGGGACAGGTACCAGCTCCCTATCACAACGACGATCTTTCCAATATGCTCCCTATTGTTGAGCAAGAGATAGGTATGCGGGCTCCTGCCTGTGTTCTCACACGCGAACGCATGAATCCCCGGCAGATGATGGGCAGTTTTATTTTTTTCCTAAAAAGGCAATGAAATATATGTAACTCATAAGTCCCCAACCTCATCAGCCCGTGACTACAAAAATGAGATTATGCTCTTCTCTCACAGGCAAATTATTATGGCCTGAGGCCTCCCAACTGTCTCCCAGCTGTTTCTGAGTTTCCCTGGGCCTCCTATATGTCCAGAATTATGTTTTTAGCTTCAGTTTGCTCCGAGCTTCTTGTCTTGCTGGGCCCGTCTGTCCTCACTGATGGCTACTGCTGATGGAGTTCTTGGCTTTGGGGAGAGGATGCTCTTGCTTAGGTCCAAAGGGACAGTCCTGGTGAGTTTCAACACTTGCTAGGGCGATCTGAATGCAGAAGCATCTTTGAAGCTGGGAAACTTAGCACTGCTCCCAAACATTGGCTGCCCCAGAAAACCCAGGTTGCAGTGATGCTTTCATCCTTCCTATCCCCTCCTGCCTCCCTGTGGCCAGAAGGCCGCTCGTTCCCACCAGTGCACCCCTCGTTCCCACCAGTACACCCCTCGATACTGCAGGGTTGGGCTTCTTCACTAGATAATCTTGAGCTAACTGCTAAATCTCTCTGTGCCTAATTCTGTATTTACAAAACGGATACACTCACCAACTTCACTGTGCCCCTGGGAGGACAGGACAAGCAAATGAATGTAGGAGGATTCTGTACATCCTGAACAATATCCAGAGAAGCCTTGTACAACAGATCCAAGCTCTGCCCAGTTAAAAACCGTAGTTAGCATCTCAGTGCCGACCTGACAACATGGGACAGTGTAGGCCAGGGTATCCTCAAGACTTACCAAAATCTAGCCTCTACCCTCTCTCCAGCTGCATCGCCCACTAGAACCTTCTGCAAACCCACTGACGCACACCGCTCAGATTTCATGAGCACATGATGATTCCCTGTGCCTCCGTGTTTCATGCATGCTGTCCCTCTGCCTAGAAGATCCCCTCTCTCCACATGGGCCAATAAAATCACATAGGATTCCCATTCCTTGAAACTGAGGAGATCATTCAACTCAAAGTCATATAAGAAAAGTAAAAGTGAATTGACAGGTTAGTGTAACTTAACAGTCCGTGTTTAACTAGGTCTCAGGTTCAAATGATAGCACAGGGCAGAATTTCTTTCTTTGTTTCTTTTTTCTTCACATTGACTCCATTTTTACCCCCTATAAACTCACCACCCAGCTGAAGTAGTTTCTAGATCTTTCTCTCTTGTTGGCAACCAACTAGACAAATGTTCAGCTTTCCTACTAACCCAAAAAGTAGTCCCGGAAGGGTATAGCCTTGTCCCTAACTGGTCCATCCTGGGTGGCCAGAGGCAGAATGTCCCGACTACGGATTCCACCTGAGATGCAGGAGCTGAGTTAACTTCATGCAAAGCACGAGGTCTGAGAGAGCTCCATAATCTCAATGCCTCATGCCAAATACCGGGGGTAAAAAGCACAAATATCTACTACTGCTATTCCAACAACCGTACTCTCTGTTTTTCACATGAAAAGCTCCTAATCTTCCTTCAAAACCCCATTTTGGGGCTTCCCTGGTGGCGCAGTGGTTGAGAGTCTGCCTGCCGATGCAGAGGACGCAGGTTCGTGCCCCGGTCCGGGAAGATCCCACATGCCGCGAGGCGGCTGGGCCCGTGAGCCATGGCCGCTGAGCCTGCGCGTCCAGAGCCTGTGCTTTGCAGCGGGAGAGGCCACAACAGTGAGAGGCCCGTGTACCGCAAAAAAAAAACCCATTTGGTTAAAAGTCCCCATCACAAGAAAAAAAAATTGTAACTATGTATGGCGATGGATGTTAATTAGACCTACTGCAGCGATCTTTATGCAATGTATACAAATATCAAATCACTATGCTGTACACCTAAAACTAATACAGTCGTCCCTCTGTATTTGTGGCAGAGTGGTTCCAAGACCCCAACCCTCTAGGATACCAAAATCCGATGCTCAAGTCCCTTATATAAAATGGCATATTATTTGCATATAAACTGTGCACATTCTCTGATATATTTTAAATCATCTCCAGATTATCTGTAATACCTAAAACAACATAAATGCTATGTAAATTGTTGTAAATACTACAACAATTTAGTAGCAGGGTAGCAGGGTGACAAATTCAAGTTTTACTTTTTGGAACGTTCTGGAATTTGTTTTTTCCTGAATATTTTGATCTGCAATTGGTTTAAGCCTCGGATATGGAAACTGCAGATACAGAAGGCTGACTGTATAATGTTATATGTCAATGATACCTCAATTTTTAAAAAAACTCATTTTGCCTCCTATGTGAAATTACGTAATGCTAGAAAAGCAGGCACTGTATATTCTAGACTCCCATAATTCTCTGTAGAAATCTCTTCTGCAGAATTTATCCCACTGGACGGTAATGTATCTGAATCTGCTGCTGGGACAGCATCAAAAGCAGCAACACAGCCTTATTCATCTCTTTATTCCCTACATGTAGCATGTTCCTGGCACAAAGAAAATGCTTAGGAAGAGCTGATGAATGGATGACTATTTGTATATTTTTGGCCTCAGTTTTTTATTATCTTTATCAAACTGCTGGCTATATTCATCTTGTGGTCAAACAAATCCTCCCAGATCTTACTCTTTTCCTCCTTTTACACGGACACATTCCAATTCAGGTTTTTTTCTCACCTGGTGAAAAGGCAATTCATATTTTAGACCTAAACACCAGACTTGGCCTTAGCTCCTACCAAGTTTCAACTTAACTGGTATGTTTCTAGCTCTCCAACTTGATCAGAGAGTTCTGAGTCCTGATTTCATTGTTCCTCCTAATAACGATTACACTCAGCTTGGCATCATCTGCATATCTGATTACTAGACCTTCTAGGTTCTTGTCAAATCACTGATTAAAATGTTCACTAGGGCAGAAATGGACGCTAGAGGATCATGAGTGGACCCATGGGTCATGAACAGAAGTCTTTCTCCAGGTGCAAAAAGAACTATCCAGCACATTCTAAGGTTCAAAGAGCTGGAAGGCAACAAGACGGTGTCATCCTCAATGAAATACATCACCATCTCAATCAACAGGGGCACACAGAGATGCTCCCTCAGTTATCCAGTAGAAGTCAAGAGATCCTGGTACCCCAATGTGCTGTTGGTCCCACAGAGTTTTTTAAATTGACATTTTTTTAATGTGGGAGATTTCACATAAAGGTCTCAATTTCTGGCTTTTAAGAAAGCTCCCCAAACCCGCCACCATGGGGCCCATGTTACCTAACTGCAGATTTCCATGCACGTACCTCAGTCAACGCTCCAGCAGGAGAGCAAATGGCCTTGGCCTCAGCCAGAACATTCCCAGTATCGAGGGGCTCGCTGTTCTGCAGGGTCAACTCTGTCTTTGCTAACAGAGCTGATCATTACTGCTCTTTCTCATGAGGAGGTAAAATTTCCCCCTCCACCTCCCTTCTTTCTCCATTGGACTGGATCTCATCCTCTGGCGCCATGTTGGAAATCATGATCACCTCTTCCACACACCAGGGCATCTATGCTTTGAGGGCTCTGCCTCCTATCTCCCCCTGGTGGAGTGAGTCTTTTCTTTTCCCATGTAAATAACCTCAGTTCCTTCCATCATTTTTATGGGTCATGGTTTCTAGACTCTACCTATCAGCCTGGTCACCTCCTCTTAACCCCGTGAATGTGTGGCAGTCTTCAGAGAGCAGAATGACATCAAGAACCAAAGAGGAAGCAGACACGTAGAAACAAGTCAAAAAAGGGATTTACCTGAGAGGCAAGCACCTCTTGCCAGGAATTATCAAGGAGTCTCAAGGTTGGAAGGGACCTCAGCGATCACCTGGCCCTTTCTAATATACGTTTGAAGATGTTTCTCACGGGCACTGAGAAAACCAAGTGTGACTGACCCTCCTCGAGGTGATCAGAAGAAACAGCAGATAGACTTGTACAACAAATGCCCTTGTGACAACTGCCAGACAGTTCCTAGGGCAGGGTCAACCTTCACCATGGGATCTAAGGTTTCTTTTCTGCCCCAAGAAACAGGGGAAATAGGGATTTTTTTTTTTCCCAACTGTGCTAATTCTCACTTTAAATGCAACTGAAGGTAGAAAACCAGTGCAAGACGCCTCTGTTCGGGATGATGCTTCACCTGGGAACCAATTATCACCAGGAAGAGTGTTAGAGAATTAGGGAGACTAACCTCTTCTAATCCGCTAACAGGAACGTCTCAGCAGCCAATCAATAACAGCTGCGGCGGAGGGGCACCTGAGGTCTCTCTCTTCATCTTCACATAAGCGATTAAAGCCAGTTTAATGAGATTGCCCAAGAGCTGGGTGTCTGAGAGCAGGAGCAGGTAGACAGCACTGAGTGAGAGCGAGCTAGCGGGTGTGAATCACCCTGAACCTCTGTGGCAGAATGGGATGAGGACTTCTGGAAACAGGCCCCTGAGTAAACAGAAAGGCTATGATTGCCTGCTGCGGTTGACAGCCGAGGGAAGGAGAACTCAAGAAAAAGACCCACGATGTCTGAGATCTGCTCCCCCCGCCCCACCCCCATTCCCATCTTTGCAGAAAACTCAGCTCCGAAATCTCACTGTCCCTCTATGGAATGGTGGAAAGAGCTAGATTTAGAAACCAGATTGCACAGAGTTTAAAGGCCAGTTCTGCCACTTAGAAGCTGTTCTATTTTGAATAAGTCCCTTCTATCATAAGCAAGTTCCTTCACTTTCTTAGGCCTCAATCGCCTCTTCTGTAAAATGGGATCATAACAGTACATAGCTCTGAAGGATTTCATGAGGGGTAAGTGGGATCGTGCATTTAAAGTGCTGAGCACAGTGACCAGCTTCCGACGAGCATCTATCGGGCATGGTTATCAGCTATTGTTTTCCCTCATTGTCTCAGGCGCTTCATCCAGGTAATGGGAGGAATAGCATCCCACACAAGGATGATGTTAGCGAAATGCAGCCTACGAAGGTCCTAACGAGGCCCAGCAGGAAGCAGCCACAAAAAAAACGGCAACTCCTATTCTTTGTCTGGACTAAACACTGCAGACAGAACATCAGCAAAGAATTACCAGATAGAAAACTGCTTTCCACAGTGCAAACACTGCAATTTTGAGGGTGGCAGAGAGGGATCAGGGAAATGAACTTTCAGTACAGTGTTTTGCTCCTTTTCTTTCAAACATCTCCGTTTGAGGGAAATGCAGCCTTTGGAAACCAAGTCCCATCCAATAGACTTGTTTCCCCACAAGCCACCCATTGGAAGCAGCGAGGCAGCCTCTGCCATGACACCTCTCAGAGACGGAAAGCCTTGAAGGTACAGCAGCAACAGACAGGGGTGCTGGCAGCCCCCCAGACAGAACCATAGGGCTTGCTACACGTTCCACATAAATTACCTATTGGCACTGAGCTAAACAGAAGAACTCAAAATCACCCTGCATTTGAATAACAGCCTCCCTTTCTGCAGCATCTTTCCCACCAAACAGAATCTACCTGCATATGCTGGTGCCACATGCATCCTGGTCAGCTGGACTGTGGTTGAAGACCAGCTGTTTCTCGTCTCCAACCTACATAACCAAGTCAGTCCCATTTTATTGCCAAATGGCCCTGGTAGTGCCTCTGTAACTGCCCATCCAGGGTGCTTTGGCTTTTGGGAATAAAGAGCGAATCTGAATTTCACCAAGATAAACTCACGACTGGGTCAATACATCGGACGGTTATCGTGGGTGCATCTGTTTTTAGGCCTTGTTCCTGCAGGGGAAATAAAAATGGATCACCTGACTGAGTAAAAGCCATGGGCCTGAGGGAGAGGAGGACCAATTGGGAACTGTTTTTTGAGGGTGGGGACCAGACGAAGCAAGCCCTTCACTGCTGGTAGAAAAGAAAAGAAAAAAAGCAAAGCGGGAGGAATGAGGAGGGGGCAATAAAAAGAAGGAAAAATCACTGACTCCAGTACTGACTTTGTACTTCCTAAGAACTTCTTTTTCCCCATGGGTGACATTCAATCTTCCAAGAGTTTTGAGCGATGAGCCTCATTTTACACAAGGGGAAACTGAGGACCAGTGGTCGAAGGGGGCTTTTGCAAGGTCGCACGGGGATTCTGGAACTTAGATGAGAACCATGTTTCCAGTTCTCTCGCCTTCTAGACACATGGAAAAGTCACACCCTGGCCCTTTTGGAGTCAGGTGTGATCCGTGACTTATTTTGGACCACGGAGCGTGAGCAAAGGGAAGAGTGTCACCTCCAGGAGAAGCCTGGCCAGCCAGAGTGCAATTCACCACTCTCTCTGTGCTGTGACCAAACTAACATTCCAGACGGTGGCTGCCCTGGCGACCTGGGAGTGAGGGGATACGAAGCAGAGCTCCAGCCCAACCACGATGGACACGAGCAAAAGTGAGAAAGAACACTCTGCTGTCTCACACCCCCGGGACTCGGGTACTGCTTGTTACTGGGGCACGACGGAGCCCATCCTGACTCTCAGCTCCTATGCTGAGCTCTTCCCTCCACTGAGCAAAGCCAGAAACTGAGCTCGGGTCTCCCAAGTCCAAGGACTCAATTTTTCTTTGACCTTTCTTCTTCCATTAGGAGGGTCTCAATTTTTTGACTCCCTATTTTGTAGATTATGAGATTAAATTTTGGAGAACTCGCTCGCCTGACAGCACCATGCCGATGAGTGGTCTGATGATGTCTGCTTTAGTACCAGAGCTCCTCTCAGCATCCTCTCCTTTTAATTCCTTGTTCTCACTTCCCAGGAAATCCTGTAGTCCAGGGATTGACATCACAGGCTGTTGAGTTGGATTCAAATGTGACTTTGGGCAAGTGTCTAAACTTTCTGAGCCTTCATTTCTTCGTCTATAAAATGGGTGCCAACAGTAACAGCACCTACCTCTTGGGGTTATTGCAAAACGTGTAAAAGTGCTCCACGCCATTCATGGCATGCATTAAGCGCCCAGCGTATGCTCACCCTCACTCTCCTTCGTCTGACAATACTTTGCTACTCAGAGAGGATGCCAGCCTTCTTTGGGCATGGTTACTGCCAGTTCTCCCATGGTTCTCCCACTGTGTCCACCAGCCTGTACTGCTGAGATGCCAGCAACCCTGCCCCTAAACCTCAACAGTGCGGGAGGGGGACCCCACTTGCAGCCCACACCCTGGAGGTCCACGGGCAGGTGGCTTCTGGCCTTGGGCCAAGGTTGCCCCAATTTTGTCCTCTGTTGCTCACTCAACCTCACAAACTATAATTATTTGTCTTAACACTGTTATCATTACTTCAGATCTTTAAGAACTTACCTTTTCTTCCATTTTCCTTCATTATTTACAGAGTGGCTGCCTGGTGCCAGGAACAACACTAGGTGGCCTGAATACAAATGGCGATTCAGACACAGCCCCCCCAAGATTCACAAGGGGAGCAAGGGAGGTAGGCCCACAGGAGAGCAAATCTAAAACACTCTGATCAGCACTTATGATAGAAGATGTATATGGTGTCCTGCAGGCATATTGCTCTATTCAACAAACATTTACTGAGTACCTATTTTGTATATAACATTTTGTTCAACAGTGAAAACACAGTGGTGGAAAAGCCAGGAACTATTCCTTCTCACACGGAGTTTAGAATCTGATATCTACACCAGCTTCTCTCCATATACTCCCTACGGCTGGTCTAGGTGGCTCAGGCATGCCTGACTCTACTCTCTGACTCCGAGGATGGGTTTGTAATCAAGACTTGGCCAGTGGGAGTTTGGTCACAGTCACTGGTTAGGCTTAGGCATGCCTGACTCTACTCTCTGACTCCGAGGACGGGTTTGTAATCAAGGCTTGACCAGTGGGACTTTGGTCACAGTCACTGGTTCAGGAGTGGGCAAATGATCCAAGTGTCCACTGAGCGCCAGCACCTAGACATTTGCTGGAGCTACCGAAAAAGGGGTCATCTCAATTTGCTGGGATGTAAACCTGGAGGGACCAATGTATCTTTATCAATATTTAGGGAGGACCAGGCTGAGGATGAAAGTATCAGCCAGGAAAAGAGAGACAAGAGATGAAGAAAGAAAGACTTCTGTTGACATTCTTTTAGCCACAGTCATACTGAATGATGCTGGACGTAGCCATACCTGAAGACATTATTACACCTTGATTTTATAGTTAACTGAGCATTTTTGATTCAGCCAGTTTTAAGGGATTTGTCACTTTCAAATGAAAAAATTCTAATGCACTAGGCAAAGAAAGAGGAAGTAGAAAGTTCTGTGAAGAGAGAACAGCATTTCCCAGCCCAGGACTTTGCAGATTTCATATCAAGTAGAGATCTGTGGGAAGAGAGGTCTGATGGAAAAGGCAACTTAGTGTGCCAGTGATCCCAGTGGATGGGGCTCAAACACCAAAGCCAGAGGTTACAAACGGATCCATGGACCAAATCTGACAAGCGAATAGGATCTGTTACTTGCCTACATGTTTCTAATTGACCAGGCAAGACAAAGGCTGTATCTCTTCTGTTCAATTACATCCTCAGCACTGTGTGAGCAGTATCCTCACATAATAAGTATTCAGTAAACATTTACTGAATTGATGGATGAATGGATACTGGAGTTGGGTGATTTTCAATAAACATCCAGATTTCTAGCTCCTTTTGAAAAATCAGAAAAATTAGGAAAATAGTAAGCTGGGGCTGAGTAGCAGCCGTTCCCTGTAGACAGAAGCTGTTCCCTCCATTTTACCACAGTCCTCACCCCTCTCTATTGTCTCATATAACACCCACTTCATTTCTACACAACAGTGCCAGCATGTAAGTATTTATGTTTGCTGACCTAAGCCATTATGGGATTTTTCCAGGTTAAATTGACTCTAGTCCCTGAAAAGGGTGCGGCCAGAGAGCCTGGGTTATCACTTGCCTTGCTAGCCCTTTAAGCATCCCTCCTGAGAAAGCAGGACCTCACTTCTGCCAGAGTCTGTGGGCTTTAGGAGGTCAAAAATGTCACAAACTCACCCCACATCTTGTTCTTCCTTTGCTTCCAACGTTTCCAAAATGGGGAACATGAATCATTCAAAATTCAAAATAATCTATTTCATTTTTTTGTTTGTTTTTTTAGTAAGATCACAGGCAGGTTTTTTTTTTTCTAAAATGCTTTACAAATGCTAAGTTTGTTATTATTACTGCATATTCCACTGGGCCATTGCCTGCAAGGAATCAATGGGGAAGGAAAATGCAGTTGATTAAGCTGATCAAGAAAATCAAATAGCTTCACACTAAATTAGTCAAAGACCTTAAAGTATTTGGAATGGTCCCACTCCTGTCAGAGAGAGGGACCCCAAAGTGAATGCAATGGGGGGCGCTCACTGACCAAATCACAAATTAAAGTCTACAAGGTACAGACCTATTGAGATCCCAGGAAATCCATTAGGCAAGGCTCTTGTGGATACCCTGTCAGCAGCTGGGAGGCACTGCAAGTTTGTGGTTAAGGGAATGGATTTCTTGGCTAAACAGCTCCAGATGTGAGGTCTGGCTCTGTCACTTACTATCTGAAAGTGCTGAGTTTCTCAGGCTCCGTCTCTGTAAATGCCAATAAGAATAGAAAACACTTCTTCAATTGAAATGAAGGTTAAATAAGGATCGTGAGGTTTCGGTATTAATAGAAACACTTAGCAGAGCTTCCAGCATCCAAGAAATGCTGAGTAAACATGAGTTATGCTATTCTAAAAGAGAAATGGCATGAAAGTTTGCCCCAGATCAAACAATAAACTTCATTCATGCCCATGCTCACTCATATATAGACTGTTCTATTCGACCTACTGTCTGCAGGCATTCTGCTAAGCCCCAGGGTAAGGAAGTGATCTTGGTATTTAAATTCTAGCTGGAGAAACACACACATAAACAACAATTACCAGATCATTTTACAAGTTCATACAAAGGACGAACAAAGGCCTAGAGGATGAAATTACTCTGCCAGGGTGCGTCTGAAGTTCTTAGAGAGGCAAGTCTATAGAAGCAGAGAGTAGATTAGTGGTTGCCTGGGGTTGAGGGTAGGAATGGGGATTGATACAAAAGGGCACGAAAGATCTTTTCCGGGAGAAGGAAATGTTCTAAGTTGGACCATGGTGATGGGGGCACAACTATGTAAATTTGCTGAAAACCACTGAGCTGTATACTTAAGTGAATTTTAGTAAATCGTATCTCAATAGATTGTTTTTTTAAAAAAGAGTTCACAGAGAAAATACCGTGTAAGCTAAGTCTGCAGGTTGGGTAGGATTCACTATAAAGAGAGGATTTAGTTTCCCCCCAGGTCCTGGCATACAAGCAAAGGCAGAGAGTGGGCAGCACTCAGCTGATCAGGGACCAGCAACATGGCAGGTGGAGGGAGAGATGCGTGAAAAGGCGGGATAAGGCATCCCACCTAGTGGTGAACTGTGGGGCAGGGGGCTTCCCCAGGATACAGCCGTATTACCCCACCCTCAGCAATGCCTGGTCTCTGCTGTTTCACCTTCTGTCTCCCACGCAAATGGTGGGCTTCGGCTTTGCCAAAAAAAAATACGTGCTCACTGATTAAAACCAGATGTCACCTCACAGGACAGGATAACAGAGCGAAGTGTTTGATTTCTCCGCTGTTTCTCCAGTTGAAGCTTCCCCTTCACTAGTACTTAGGGGATTTGTAGCTTCTTTACGGAAACGGCACAAGACGTTTCTCTGCTTAATCCCCAGATCTTCATAGTTCGGGCGGCATTCGGTTTCTGTTTCAAGAGCACCACAGTGAAATGTGTGACAGCCAGCTTCGAGCTGGGAGACATCAAGGCGATCAGAAAGCTTTTAAAGATGAGAAAGCTGAGGCCAAAGCAGCACCTTTCAAGATTTCTACCCAGGCCACAATTTCCCCTCTGCTCTCCCACCTGTCAACATAGCAGACGGGGTTATAGTCTCTGACCCCACCTTCCTGACCTAGGGTGACTGGATCCCTGGTCCCAGCTGGGCCGTTTACATGATCTTTCCAAAGGGTTTAGAACACAACTGAGGAATGTGCATTGCTCTGGGCTGGTCAGTGGACCTGCATCCACGTGGAATTGACGTCTGCCCTGGAGAGAGTGATGGACTTGACCTTTCCCCTCCATTCTGACAGCTTTCTGGTTTCCAAGTCTAGTCCTCTGTGAGATGGGGTTCACTTTATGACACCCCTGGGATTTATTAAATGCTCTGGATGCTTCCAGTAAATTCCTATATTTTGCTTACACAAGTGGGAAATGGATTCCTTTCACTTGTAACCACAGTGTCCTAATGGAGTCAGGGAGTGGTTGGCCCAAATCACAAAGCAAAATTGACACCAGAATCCTTCTCTCCTGCCAGACCACGGATCTTGATGTTCATTACCCAAGACGGTAGAGGTCAGCTGCTCATCAAGTGTGGGCACCCACAAAGAATTCATGTGATTGTTTCCAGAAGCAAGTCCACCTCAAGTTCAACCTGAGAAGGGAATGCATTTTATAAAAGAGGGAAAGGTTGTAGTGTGGAAATCATAGACAGAAAGACAAGCCAGGAGAGGCAACCAGGGCTTAGAGTCGCAGGACTTTACGGCCACTGCAACAACTTTAGTTTGGCTTAAAGGGGGTGATGCAGGAAAATGGGTTGAAATATGTAAAACACAGAGCAGTGTCTAGTACAAAACACTGTGCTAGTTATTATTAAATACTAGTTATTATCCTGAGGGTAATGGGAAGTACTTGAAAGATTGTTAGCAGAGGTAATATCACTTTTAGATTTTGAAAGGTCCCGTGGATGTAGGATGAAGAATGAACTGGTAAAGAGCCTCAGAGGGTTGAGGAGGAAGATAGAAGGCTGCTGTTATCCTCAAAATGGGAAGGGACAGTATCTTTAATAAGAGTGGCGCCAGTGGAGAGAGAGAGAAGCTGATAGACCTAAAGGGATGCTTAAGGACTTAGTGAGAGACTGACTATTTGGAATAAAAAAGCAAGCAGCTCAGAGACTACTCTCAGATTTTGGACTGAACAACTAGATGGCTGGTCATGTCATTTAACAGAGACGAGCACTAGAAGAAAACTAAGTTGCGTGGGGAGGTGATAAGTTTAGTGTCTGGGCACTTTGCATGTGAGGTGAATGGGAAATAGCCAAGTGAAGATGTCAAGTAAGCATCTAGATATTGATGTCTGAAGCTGGGAGGAGTAAACCTAAAAAAGAAAACATTTTAAGTCATTGTTGTTGCAAAGTTGAAGCCATGAGTATGGATGAGATGTTCCAATGGGAGTGCCCAGAGTCACATTCCAGAGAAAGCCAATGGGATCTCCTTAAGCATGATGGATGCTGTAGCCCACGTGAGCCGCCACCAATGCCCCAAGCCCCAGCTCAATAAATAGTTACTTACTGAATAAACAAATCAATAAGTCAATTCATGAACGGGATTGAAAGCTACAGCGGCATATCAGATCCTTCTGTGGAGGCAGTGAGAGGGAATCATAGCCTGGAACCAACTTTGGGGTTTTTTCCCCCAGTTTTATTGAGAAATAATTGGCACATAGCACTGTATATATTTAAGGTATACAAAATGACGGTTTGATTTACAGATATTGTGAAATGCTTACCACAGTAGGTTCAGCTAACATCCATCTCCTCGTATAGCCAGAATAAAAAGAAAAGAAAGGAGAAAAGAAAAAGAAATTGTCTCCTTGTGATGAGAACTCTCAGGATTTACTCTCTTAACTTTCCTATACATCATACAGCAGTGTCAGCTGCTGTCATCATGTTAGATATGACATCCCTGGTACTTAAGTATAACTGAAAGTCTATACCTTTTGACTACCTTCCTCCAATACCCCCATCCCCCATCCCCAACTTAGATAACCACAAGTCTGACCTCTTTTTGTATGAGGTGTTGTTGTTGTTATTGTTTTTTTTAAGATTCCACAGATAATTGCAACAAAAAGAATAAAATACCTAGGAATAAACCTACCTAAGGAGACAAAAGACCTGTATGCAGAAAATTATAAGACACTGATGAAAGAAATTAAAGATGATACAAATAGATGGAGAGATATACCATGTTCTTGGATTGGAAGAATCAACACTGTGAAAATGACTCTACTACCCAAAGCAATCTACAGATTCAATGCAATCCCTATCAAACTACCACTGGCATTTTTCACAGAACTAGAACAAAAAATTTCACAATTTGTATGGAAACACAAAAGACCCCAAATAGCCAAAGCAATCTTGAGAAAGAAAAACGGAGCTGGAGGAATCAGACTCCCTGACTTCAGACTATACTACAAAGCTACAGTAATCAAGACAGTATGGTACTGGCACAAAAACAGAAATATAGCTCAATGGAACAGGATAGAAAGCCCAGAGATAAACAAACACACATATGGTCACCTTATCTTTGATAAAGGAGGCAGGAATATACAGTGGAGAAAAGACAGTAAGACTCTTCAGTAAGTGGTGCTGGGAAAACTGGACAGCTACATGTAAAAGAATGAAATTAGAACGCTCCCTGACACCATACACAAAAATAAACTCAAAATGGATTAAAGACCTAAATGTAAGGCCAGACACCATCAAACTCTTAGAGGAAAACATAGGCAGAACACTCTATGACATAAATCACACTAAGATCCTTTTTGACCCACCTCCTAGAGAAATGGAAATAAAAACAAAAATAAACAAATGGGACCTAATGAAACTTCAAAGCTTTTGCACAGCAAAGGACACCATAAACAAGACGAAAAGACAACCCTCAGAATGGGAGAAAATACTTGCAAATGAAGCAATTGACAAAGGATTAATCTCCAAAATTTACAAGCAGCTCATGCAGCTCAATACAAAAAACAAACAACCCAATCCAAAATGGGCAGAAGACCTAAATAGACATTTCTCCAAAGAAGATACACAGATTGCCAACAAACACATGAAAGGATGCTCAACATCATTAATCATTAGAGAAACGCAAGTCAAAACTACAATGAGATATCATCTCACACTGGTCAGAATGGCCATCATCAAAAAATCTACAAACAATAAATGCTGGAGAGGGTGTGGAGAAAAGTGAACCTTCTTGCACTGGTTGGTGGGCATGTAAATTGATACATCCACTATGGAGAACAGTATGGAGGTTCCTTAAAAAACTAAAAGTAGAACTACCATATGACCCAGCAATCCCACTACTGGGCATATACCCTGAGAAAACCATAATTCAAAAAGAGTCATGTACCAAAATGTTCATTGCAGCTCTATTTACAATAGCCAGGACATGGAAGCAACCTAAGTAGCCATCAACAGATGAATGGATACAGAAGATGTGGCACATATATACAATGGAATGTTACTCAGCCATAAAAAGAAACAAAATTGAGTTATTTGTAGTGAGGTGGATGGACCTAGAGTCTGTCATACAGAGTGAAGTAAGTCAGAAAGAGAAAAACAAATACTGTATGCTAACACATATATATGGAATGTAAAAAAAAAAAAAATGGTCATGAAGAACCTAGGGGCAAGACAGGAATAAAGAAACAGACTTACTAGAGAATAGACTTGAGGATATGGGGAGGTGGAAGGGTAAGCTGTGACAAAGTGAGAGAGTGGCATGGACATATATACACTACCAAACATAAAATAGATAGCTAGTGGGAAGCAGTCTCATAGCACAGGGAGATCAGCTCGGTGCTTTGTGATCACCTAGAGGGGTGGGATAGGGAGGGTAGGAGGGAGGGAGACGCAAGAGGGAAGAGATATGGGGACATATGCATAACTGATTCACTTTGTTATAAAGCAGAAACTAACACACCACTGTAAAGCAATTATACTCCAATAAAGATGTTTAAAAAAAATTCCAAAAAAAAAAGATTCCACACATAAGTGATATCATACAGTATTTATCTTTCTCTGTCTGACTTATTTCACTTACATAAGGTCTTCAGTGCCATCCATGTTGTCTCAAATAGTAGGATTTCCTTATTTTTATGCCTGAATAATATTCCCTTTTATATATACGTATGTGTATATATATATATGGAATATATATATATATATACACCACATCTTCTTTATCCATCAACCACTTAGGTTGGTTCTTGTCTCGGCCATTGTAAATAATGCTGCTATAAACATGAGAGTTCAGGTATCTTTTTGAATTAGTGTTTTCATTCTCTTTGGATATATTCCCAGAAGTGGAATTGCTGGATCATATGGTAGTTCTATTTTTAATATTTTGAGGATTTCCATCGTGGCTGTACCTGCAATCAATGTTTATTTCCTGAATTCTAGGCTGTCTTTGACTATTATTCATATATATATATATATATATATATATATATATATATATATACACACACACATTTTTTTTTTTTTTTAGAAAAAACATAGAGGCAGAAGTTGCAGGTACATGAAACATGTCTGAAATCTCATTCCAAAAACAAACAAAAAAATCCCCAAACTTGATTGTATTGTAGAAATCCACTCATTACTAGTCTTCCAATATATCTTTCTCTTTGATAGATGTCTTAGGTTTCAGGCACCAGAATTATAGAAGAGCCACCCCTGAGCTTTCTAGCATGGACATAGGGAAACAGAAAAGTATCAGACAAGCCTGGCTGAGAGCAGACATTTAATAACTTTGTTAAATATGAAGGCAGAATATAGCCTTGAGTATTGTATCTTCCTTCCAACTAACATCAGCTTTTCCTCCCGACTCAAAAAGCTCTTAAAAACCCCTGCCACCTTCTCAAAAGAAATTCCAGAGAAGAGTAATCTGGAATTTGAAGTGTCACCCTATAATGCCTTGTTTGAAATTCATTCAGCATATGGATTTGTGCAACAGTGGTGGAAAAAATGGAAGAAGCAAAGAGCAATAAAAACAAGGTTGGTGAACGTGATGTAGCAGAGTCACAAAAACTAATTTTTAAGGGTGGCTGCTATGGTCATCAAGCAACTGTGTTTCTATCGAAAAAGTTTATATTATATTCTAGGTGCCACCACTCCAATGGGCCCTTCAGAGGAAAACTGACTGATGGTCCTGGCCTTCCGCCATAGCTGAGTGGACCAGGGTGAGACCCAGCCCAGGGCAGCAGTAGTTCTTAAATTTTAATGTACAGAAGAATTACCCAGAAAACTTGTTAAAATACAGTTTTCTAGGACACATGCTCTGAGATTGGAATTCAGTAGGTCGGCAGGTAGCCCATAAATCTGCATTTCTAACAAGCTCCCCTGTGGTGATGCTGACGTTGCTGGTGCCTGGGACTGGTTGCAAGCATTGTGCTTCACAGCTGCTATCTCTGCCATGGCAAGGATGCTCAGATATCCAGCATGCCCAGAAGAGTGCCAGGCCATAGTAATTGCTCAATAAATATTTGTTGAATAAACAGTCCTCTCTTGAGGAGTTGCAATATTTAGAGACAGCCAGTTAGGAGATAAGAGAAAGGCCAAAAATACAAATAAAGAAGGCAGTGGGAAGAAGCCACGAGATAGCAAAAGCCACAAGGCAACCAAAGGCATAGGCTTGCAGTGGCCATGTATGAGTCAAAACTTAGAGAGAAGACGGAAATTCATCAGTAGTGTCCAGGGTAATAGAACAAAAGCTAAGATTCACTGACTTGCCTACAAATAACAAATGCTGGAGAGGGTGTGAAGAAAGGGAACCCTCCTACACTCTTGGCGGGAATGTAAATTGGTGCAGTCACTGTGGAGAACAGTATGGAGGTTCCTCAAAAAGCTAAAAATAGAGCTACCATATGATCTAGCAATTCCAGTCCTGGACATATATCTGGACAAAACTGTAACTCGAAAAAATACATGCATCCCTATATTCATAGCAGCACTATTTACAATAGCCAAGACATGGAAGCAACCTAAATGCCCATCAAAAGATGAATGGATAAAGAAGATGTGGTACATATATACAATGGAATATTACTCAGCCATAAAAAAGAATGAAATCATGCCATTTGCAGCAACGTGGGATGTACCTAGAGATCGTCACAGTAAGTAAAGTAAGTCAGAAAGAGAAAGACAAATACCATATGATATCACTTATATGTGGAATGTAAAATATGGCACAAATGAACTTATCTACAAAACAGAAACAGACTCACAGATACAGAGAACAGACTTGTGGTTGCCAAGGGGGAGGGAGTGGGAGGGGTAGATTGGGAGTTTGGGGCTAGCAGATACAAGCTATATATAGAATGGATAAACAACAAGGTCCTATTGTATAGCACAGGGAACTATATCAATATCTTGTGATAAACCATAGTGGAAAAGAATATGAAAAAGTATATATATATATGAATCACTTTGCCGTACCCCAGGAACTAATACAACATTGTAAATCAGCTATACTTCAATAAATTTGTTTTAATTAAGAAAAAAAAGAAAACAAGGGCTTTTGAGAGAAATGAAAGACGAACAGGGTGGAAAGAAGCACAGATCCCATAGTCACATGAGGAAGAAGACTTCAATCCACACTCTCTGCTTTAATAGATGCTTCACCCCTGGCTTCACTGATAGTTACTGAGGAGAAACTGGGCCTTTTTCTTGGGTCCCTTGGTTAGCCAAGTTTCTTGGAAGACTTATTTATAGACTGAATTTAATTCCTTTCTTCCCTTTCATTTTTCAACCCCCTCAGATAGGGTTTATTTCCTTATCACTCCTCTAAAATGATTGCCAAATCCTCAGGATACGTTTAGGCTCTCACCTTCTCACACCTCCCAGCAGCCTTCAGGCACAAGTGGCTATGCCATCACTTTGAACACTAGCCCTTCTCAACTTTGGTGGCATCAGCTTTGCTATTCCCCACCCCCACCCCCAAATCATGTGGCCACTCTTTCTCCTAACCTGGGTCCTCATATTCTTCCTACCATGTTAGAATTTGCCAGGGCTCAGGCCTGGACTGATTCTCACTCCACTTGGTCTCCCTAAGTGATGCCCTAAGTCCCATGACTTGCAAAACTAGTTATTGCCAATGACACCCCAAATTAACTGATGCCCTGAGCTCAGGCTAATACCGACAAGTACTTTCTCAAGCACTCTATCTGCATGTCTACTAGACATCTCACACTTAACATATCCAAACAGAATTCTTGATGTCTCCCCAACCCCCAAACACGTCCCATCTTCTCTAATTAGTTCCAGTAATGATAACTTTTAAAATGCATTGCCAACCTTTAACCATCATGGAAGTTCCTACGAAAAAAATGGAAAGGTCTGTTAACACGGGGCCCCTATTCCCACAGGGTGAAGGATTACTCTAGGAAGCCCATGCACGTTCCAGTTTTTAAATCCCTGGCTGGCTCACTGCACACAAATACATCACCTACCTAGCCTCTGTGGGCATTTAGCATGGCACTCCTACACCAGCCTCCTCTTGCACTTTTCTCCCCACTGAGCACACTAGCATCCATCCACATGGGCTTTATTTTCGTTCCTTAACTGAGCCTGGTTCTTTTCTGCCTCAGTACCTTCCCTATGTCATGAAAAAGTCCTCCTTCTTTACCAAGCTGCCCCTACCCATCTTGCAGATTTTGGTCACATGTCACTTCCATTAGCCTCACCACCAGTCCCCATCTAAACTGCCCTTGTCACGTGTTCCTTCATGGCACTCCCTACAATTTCTAATGCTGCACATGTGTGCTGAACAGTTTAGGGCCATCTCTCCTCACACAGGCTGTAAACTCCTTAAAAGTCCATTATCTAATGGGATTCATCTCTGGATATCTAGTGCTTGGCATAGAATAAATATCCAATAAATACTGGCTAAATGAGTGAATGAATGAATGTCATCTACTTTATAATATGCCGAGGGTCGGCTTCCTCATCTGCAATGTGATGACAATGATATTTGCCCTTCTTTGGACACATATTACTTGACAGACCAAATAAAACCATAAGCTAGCATACCATTTTATTACATTTTTATTCTCCAGGAGAACAAGGCTATTCTACCCACATTTGTATCATCAGCACCTGGTATAAAGTTACTGGGCAATGAATGTGTGTTGAATTGAATCGCTATTATTATTTGTCTGAAGAAAGATCAAAACAAAAGTTGATGGTAGCTCCCCAGTCCATAGTTAATGCTCCTACCCATCTATCTCAAAAAGATGCTTTGACCCGATCATAAGGTTTGGAAGATCTTAAAGTAAGCATATTTGGGGTGAATCAATACATTTATGGCCTAGGGCAAAGGGTTTTTTGCTTTGTTTTGTTTTGTTTTTTCCCTGAACGAGTTTCTGTTTCTTACCTGTTTATCTTTGGAAAGGCAGCTGAAGTTCATCAATAAAGGCGATGTTCATTATCTGAAGGTTTAGGCAGCAGAAGAAAACAACTGTAGATTATAGAAGGTCTGCTTTCACCCAAAGACGTCAAATATCTAGATCACATGTACAGCAACGGTTAAAGCTAAGCTGTACAGTGATGGGGAGGGGATGCCCAAACCTGGTCTGTGGGTATGGGCAGCGTATGCATCCAAAAAGCTCACCTCCATGACTCCCCAGTGCACATGTGAGAGTAAGCCATATGGATTCAGTCTACGTAGCTCATCTGTGGCTCTCCTGTCCAATTCACAGCCTGCTGCATTTAGAAAGCGTGATAATTGTGATAATAGACTGCATGCTTGGGATTTCCCTGGCAGTACAGTGGTTAAGACTCCATGCTTCCAATGCAGGGGTCGCCGGTTTGATCCCTGGTTGGGGAGCTAAGATCCCACATGCCCCACCGTACAGTCAAAATAAATAAGTAAAATAGGCTGCATGTTTACTGAGCCCCTACTATGTGCCAGAACCTAGCGAGCATCTTCCCAGCTCATTTAACCTCTACCTAGGAGGGATCGTTATCTCTTTTTAGAGATGTAGAAATGGGGGTTCAACTAGCTTAACTTGCCCGAGAACATAAAATTGGCCAATGATGAAAAGCAGTGGTACCCACACTGAAGAATAGATTCAAAGAACACCACAACAGCAACAAAGGATGTACTACACCAAGACACCTGTACGTTTCAGAGTCTGCGCTGCCCCACAGAGCGTCAAACAGCCAATCGCTTTCCTCTCGAGCCAGCATGGCCATATCTCAGCGCACATCATGATACTGTTGAAGGAACATGCGTTTTGGAATCACATCTCGATCTGAGTTCTTCTGCTACTAATGAGCTATGTGCTGCCAGGAGATCTGTCTCTCTGTACCACTGGTCAGGTGATCACGTGTTCTGTGGTTGTCTGGCCTATAACAGACCCATAATGAATGATACTTCCACTTTTCCTCCTTTCTGCCTCAAAGAAGTAAACATCACCATGATGTTTACCCTAAAAACCGACACTGATAACTTTCCTTTTTTTTTGTTTTGTTTTTAACACGCCAAGGCACCCAGCTAAGCCTTTAACATACCATACTTTCATTTAATCCTCACAACCCTTTTTCTTCCAGATCATGGAACTGAGTCCTGGCGAGGTTAAATAGCTTGCTCAGTCTTAGTAATGGGGCCAGGACTCTGACTTGAACCCTAGCCTGTTTTAAGCTGGATTCCAAACTATCTAACACTATGCCACACTGCCTCTTTCCCTACACCCCTAGACAATAAATATTGAGAAATATAAGCTTTTTTTTGTTCATTCGTGTTTTTCACAATAATATTCCCTAACCTGGCATTCTATGTTTATGCATAATCACCAGAAAAATTTAAAGGTAGAAAGATCAGGAGACATCAGCTCAGGCTGTATAAAAATCAGCCAGCCTGATCTGATATCACGACGGGCAGGAAATTACTAGAAGTTCAATATTATCTGCGGGAGTCTACTTTGGATATTACGTTACCTTTCAAGTATTCTTAGAACTCCAAACACATCCACAGATGTTAAGCACTTGAAATTTTCATGACGTGACTGTATTTTCCTCGGCAATTCCTTGTGCATCAAGTAGAGGGAAAGGGCCGAGAAATGGAGGGAAGAGGCAAATTTTAAAACAGAATTTAGAAGCAGGTGCATTTGTGTTTCTCACTCCAGGCCAGGCTCTCCTCTCCTCACTGTTGCTTCAAGAGAAGCAGCAAAGCGATCGATCTGGCTCAGAGGTGATGCTCGTCACAGAACCTCTTCCAGGAATCTTGCAGGGCTACTGAATATTTGAAGGATCTGGGCTTCCAGGAACGAAATACAAAGAAGAATGAAACATGTCATGCTTTAGAGCAGTGGTTCTCAACCATGGGTTATTTTGCACCCCAGCAGACATCTGACAATGTCTGGGGTCACTTTTGGTTGTCACAACGGGGAAGGGCGCTCCTGGCATCGAGTGGAGAGACGCTAATAAACACCCTACAGTGCACAGGACAGCCTCCCACAGGAAAGAATTATCTGGGTATAATGTCAACGGCACTCAAATCAAGAGACCTTGCCTTAAGGAAGTGTCTCTGCTTTTGAATTTTTTAAAAAATTATCATCGAAAAAGCAAATTACTACCAGCCTGTCAATAAAATGGTCTTTCTAGAACACACTCCTTTAGATTACTTCCTGAATGAGGCTCCACAGCTCATTGCCCCTTACAGGGTGCTCTGAAGCCCTAAGCACCGCGTGCAAGAAACTCCATGACCCGGATGCCTACCTTCTCCTCACCTCCTCCCCCACCAAGAGCCAATGGCGCTGGACTTCCTACCATCTCCCAGGCCAGCCTTGAACTTGCACCCCGCCCTGTGCCTTGGCACACCACTTTCTCTCAGCCTGGGAATCTTTTCTTTCTTCTCCATCTTGCAAAACTCCATTCATCCCTCAAGGCTTCATGGCATCACCTTGTTCACCTTTTCGGAAAACACTTTTCACCAAAGCTTGTGTATCAAGGGCATCAGCATCGCCTCGGGGTTTATCAGAAAACCGGAACCTCAGGCCCTCATCCCAGACCTAGTGAATCAGAATCTGCCTTTCAACAAGATCCCAGGCGCTCTGCTTGCACATTAAAGTGCAAGGGAACTGCTGTAGGCAAGGTGAGCTGCCAGCCACATCTCCATACTTCCAGGACATCCTAAATAGCCCCATACGCCCAGATCGCTGGCTATACAGCAATCGTCTATTTGTGCGTCTGTCTTTCTCTCTACTTTGTGACCCTGATCTGGAGAAGGATGCTATTTTATTTCTCTTTGTATCACTGGCATCAAGATAGAAGAGACACATAGCAGACACTCAATATTTACAGCTAAACAAATGAACAGCCTATTTATCCATGCTTCCTCCATCCCTGCCAGATGGAAACCCTACATCCTTCTCCAGACAGCTGAGCCCAGCGTAGGTCCAGGACTAGCCTCAGGGGTATGATAACACTCCCCATCCAGTAGTTCTTAGAATTAAGAAGAGCCAGGACCCATCCTATAAAATCCCACTGAAGCTTACTGTGTGCCAAGCCCTCTGTCTGGCAGTGGAGATACAATGTTATAGAAAACATACCTGAAGAGGACTCACACCAGTGTTTAGCAGAGTACTGATCAGCATGTGAGAAACCAACAGACCTGAGTTGAGGGAGGGAACCATTTGAAAGGACTAGCTGGAACCCTCTATAGTAATCAAGGTCAAAATAGTTGCCCGTCCCATCAGCTAGACCAGAAAACTTCACAGTTTCGGAGTACTGGGTAGAGCACTCAGAGAGTCTTGCCTCAGTAGCCCTAAGGTAAACAATGTTTTAAATACTCAAATATTCGAAAATTAAGTAGAGAAATGGCAATGTCTAAGATAAAAATTATACTGGATTGGATTAATGGAAGATTTGATATCACAGAAGAAAATATGAGTGAACTTGAAGGCATAGGAATAGACACTGCAAAATGAAACACAAAGAGAGAAAAAGGAATTTTAAAAAAATCAATGACCTATGGGTCAACGTCAAGTAACCTAATATACACATAACTGTAGTTCCCAAAATCAGGTGGACAGAAAAATACTTGAAAAAATAATAGCTGAAACTTTTCCAAATTTGATGAAAACTATAGACCGACAGAGCTGGGAAATTGTGCAAATCCCAAGCAAAGGAATAAAGAGCCCTGGAAATGGAAAAAAGAAAGGAAGGAAGGGACAGAGGGAGGAAGAAAGAAAAACACACCTGGTCCCTATTTACTGGGGCTGATATTCTCGGGAGGAAAGCAGAAATGAACACGTCATCCCAGGGTGGTGGGTTCTACCAAACAGGAAGTCTGGGATGCTAGGGGCACAGGTGTGACATGGGGCGGGTGTCGTGCTTCTGCTAACGTAGTGTTCTTCCTGAAAGAGTGACATTTTAGCTTAGGGGTTAAGGGTGAATGGGAGTTAGCCAGGAAAAATGGAGTAAAAGTCTTCCGGGATGAGAGGAAACAGCAAAGACCCTAAGATACAGAGAGTGTGACTGATGCGTTCACAGCATTTTCTACCCCAGGGGCCCGTTGCGTCCTCTCTACACACACTTCTGCCCCCTTCTGATGGGCCTTATCTTCTTTGCTTGACTAGTGCTTGCTTTCCCAGCTGGACCTGAGACCTTCTCAATCAACAGCCCTCTTAGCCAAGGCCTAGACACCCTTCCCAGGCTCCTTAGAAGGCTAGACCCTGCTTTTCCCAAGACCCATCTTTCACCTGTTTCCTGCTGCATTTAGACAGGTGGCCATCCCTCACTCATTCACTCATTCATTCACTCAGTATATTTATTTTGAGTCCTTCTCCGGGCCAAGTCCTGGGGCCACAGAGGTAAATAAAATAGACATAAAACAGGGCTTCCCTGGTGGCGCAGTGGTTGAGAGTCCGCCTGCCGATGCAGGGGACACGGGTTCGTGCCCCGGTCCGGGAAGATCCCACATGCCGCGGAGCGGCTGGGCCCGTGAGCCATGGCCGCTGAGCCTGCGCATCCGGAGCCTGAACAAAACCAAAACCTGTCCTTCTTCTCTGGACTCTGCCAGGGACTGGCAGCAGGAGATGGGTACGAGGAGGAGAGAGCTCCCAGGCAAACTCCGCCTGAGCCAGCCCTAAGATGCCCCGCCTGCCCATAAAGCCATCTCCAGGGCACTCAGACCTTCCCACCACCTCCTGCAGTCTACTGTGGTGACCCCCATTTCTGCATGCCCCCTAAGTAAATGGGAGGTGTTTTCTAGGGAATCTGATTTCATGATTCTTTAAGGAGCTATCGGCATGGAAAGCACCCGGGACGGAGCAGCCTCCCCTGACTGATAACACTTATCTGGGTTACTGTCTCACAGAGATTCATTCTGTAATTTCTGGGGCCTCAGAGAGAATGTCTTCGTATTTCTCAATACCTTAAACTGCACTCACTATTCATTGGCCCTAACAGCTCCGTTATCAGAAAGCCCAATATTATTACCAGGCATTAAGTTATCTACAATTATTTTGTTTTATTCTCCATTTTGGTGAGATAAGCCATGCAGACTGGGCAAGTCTGGGCATCGTTTGCAATTTGTATGTGAGTTCAACAAAGAGCATGGAGCCTTAGCTAAACTCCTTCCTGGGGTTTTTCGTTGGACTTCTTGCTGTGCCTTCTGCTTAGTAAGAATGTTATAATAATGCTCCACATCAGGGGTCAGCATACTGTGGCCTGGGGGCCAGTGTGGCTGCTTTTGCCAATGGAATTTTCCTGGAAAATGGCCACACCTGTTCATTTACTTTTTTTTTTTAATTAATTTATTTTTGGCTGCATTGGCTCTTTGTTGCTGCATGCAGGCTTTCTGTAGTTGTGGCGAGCAGAGGCTACTCTTTGTTGCAGCGCGTGGGCTTCTCATTGCAGTGGCTTCCCTTGTTGCAGAGCATGGGCTCTAGGAGCATAGGCTTCAGTAGTTGTGGCACGTGGGCTCAGTAGTTGTGGCTCGCGGGCTCTAGAGCACAGGCTCAGTAGTTGCGGCACCCGGGCTTAGTTTCTCCGCGGCATGTGGGATCTTTCCGGACCAGGGCTCGAATCCATGTCCCCTGCATTGGCAGGCGGATTCTTAACCACTGCGCCACCAGGGAAGCCCTCGTTTACTTATTGCTTATGCTGCTTTCATGATAAAAACAGCAGGGCTGAGTAGCTGCAACAGAGATCATGGGCCCTCAAGCCTAAAAATACTATCAGGTCTTTTTCAGGAAAAGACTGCCAACCCTTGAGCGATAGCTAATATTTGTAGCATATAACTCCTGTGCAAAAATCCTTTATGTGGTTTGTGTCCTTTAATCCACATAAGATCCCATTTTACAGATGACACTACCGAGGCTGAGAAGTGATGGTCGGTCCAGGGTCCCAGCAGCACTAAATAGCAGATTCGGGGTTCAAGCCTTTGTTGCATCAGCTGTGTCCGATTGACACATTCACATGCCTCTTGATATCTGAACTTGCACTGACCCTCTCGAGCTAAGGGACTTTGTCAAATGAGGCAGGTAAGTCACTTTTTCTCCCCTGATAAAAGCTAGTGGGCTGTTCGGACAGCTGGATGAGGTATGGTAGGTAAAAACGTACTGAGTCTCGGTTAAACATTCCGGTTGCTTCCCAGGGGACATATGTCCATCTGGAGACGGCAGGCTGTGTTCCCTGATGCCCCCAGCTGCATCCAGTCTGATAAGGCTCCTCTACTCCCTTGCTTCTCAAAGCATGGTCTGCAAACAACCTGGGAGCTTGTCAGAAATGCAGAATCTCGGGCCCCACCCCAGACTTACCGAACCAGGATCTGCAGGCCAACAACATCCCCAGTGACTTGGTGGGGATTTGAGATGCTCTGCTGGTATCCGCAGCCTGATGAAATCCTGATGGTAATGCCACCAGCCTCAGCCGGTATCACGGACTGGAGCATCTTGACAAGCTCACCATAGCCAGACGGACTTCTGTCCTGGTTTCCCCTATTTCATGCTTTCAATAAAGGGCACCCCAGTCTGTCTCCCAAGACCACATGGATGGACTCTTGACGCCTTCCCAGGGGCTTGTGGGCCTCCTCTCCTAAGGATTTGCCTTTTACACCTTTTGCTATCTCCTCCACACCTGCTGTGCAGTGATTCCTGACACTTAAATAACAGTACACTCCTGGCATTGAACATCATACTCTACCATGCCAGGGCAAGACACGCCCCCTGGATACTCGCAGAAACAAGCTGATGCTGCCCTCCTACTTCCTTGACCTTGAAGGCTTATCCTCACTGTGGCTCATATTCCTGATGCCCCAGCCAGCCTTATGCCTGGGATGTGAAAGTCAGTAATTCCTCATGGGCAATGCAAAGGATATACACCTTCACCTTAGGGTGGGATGCCTTATCTATGTGGATGTGGAACGTGCCTCACCAGCCCCAGCTTCCAGCACAGGGCCCAGCAAACAACAGATGCTCAATCATGCCCTGACAATGAACCAACTAGCTGATCTCCAGACTCTATGAATCCCAAAGCTGTATTTCTGACCTCAGGTCTCCCATCCCCCGCTTCCTCCATCTCTCTCATGCATAGAAGAAAGAAAGGGAGTGATGCCAGAAAACACATCATCCTATCAACTTGACCCTCTCCCTGCCCCATTAGCTGGTATCTCGGCTTCCCAGGGACTCAGCTGTGGCAGATGTTACCAGGTTCAAGCAGCCCCAGCCAGGCTGCACCCATACTGTTTGCCAAACTCCTGAAATCAGTCAGATGTTCTGGCGCAGATGCCAGTAGGTTTCTCATCTCTCTCCACACACCTATGATTCATCCTCCTCCTTCCCTTTTCTATCACAAACACACATCTGTTCTGACTTAGGATAACTAAAGGAAAATTAAATGAATCTGTTTCGTGAGTCACCAAGGTTATTTATAGGACTTTAATATAGGCTGATACAAAATAAAGAAACAAAGAGAGAAACAAAAATAAGTTATCTCCTCAGGAAGCCAAGCAAAGTTCAAGGAAGAGAAGAATAAGTCACGTCCTTCGGGCTGATGAAGCCGTACGCGTCTTTGGTTTATCACGGTCTTTCTTCCAGGTCCCAGGAAGATCAATGAGGCTTGTTGGATTTTGAGAGATCAATGTTAAAAAGACGCGCTTTGCAATGCAGAACATGTGCGCGGTGTGCGTGTTGCAAGGGGCCCCAGGCCGACGGAACAACCCTAATCCAGCACTTGGAGGAGTGTAAATATTGACTGTGGGGATAAGGGCATCGCCAGGTCCTTCTCGCGCTGCCCCTTCAACTCCTCTCCATGCGCTTTGAGCTGCCTCTAGCCGGCAGGTGGCTGAAGCTTGGGGTCACTGATGGACTTCAGCTTTCCTTAGTCCCTGCTTGCGAGGACGCCTTTCAGAAACAGGTCATACAGAGTTTATAATAATTCTGTATGGAGTGTAATCTATAAAAATATCGAATTACTATGTGGTACACCTGAAACTAATATAATCTTTTAAGTCAACTATACTTCAAATAAATAAATAAATAAACAAAATTTGGGGGAAATGCTATTAGGGGCCTGCATAGGCATGGGGACCTAGTATATTGTTTCCAAACAAGGATATTCTGAAATGCCATGTTACTGGAAGTAACTACAGCATTGCCTCTTTTTTTCCTCATGGTCAGGGATATAAAACTAGCCAGAGGGCTTCCCTGGTGGCTCAGTGGTTGAGAGTCCGCCTGCCGATGCAGGGGACACGGGTTCGTGCCCCAGTCCGGGAAGATCCCACATGCCGCGGAGCGGCTGGGCCCGTGAGCCATGACCACTGAGCCTGCGCGTCCAGAGCCTGTGCTCCACAATGGGAGAGGCCACAGCAGTGAGAAGCCCGAATACCGAAAAAAAAAAAAAAAAAACTAGCCAGAAATGGGGTGTTTGACATTAAAGAACACAAAGAGATGGTTCCTGGACGTGAACAGGAGGAGATGGTGCCTGGCCCTATGAAGAATCTTCATGTGCAATACAGAACAATAAACAAGTGCATAATTACCTCTTCTTGAAAGAAAGGAAGGAAGAAAGAAAGGAGGGAGGGAGGGAAGGAGGGAAGAAAGGAAGGGAGGGAGGGAGGAAGGAAGGAAGGAAGAAAAAAGAAATAAGTCAGAGAGAGAACTATAGGCTCCAAAGGAAATGACCAGAAGGGCAAGATCAACGTTACCTCTAATCTGGGAAAGTAGGTACCACGTCACCCTAGACACCTTTGACTCATCTCCCTCTTTCCCAGCATCCCCAGAGTCATCCGCTCACCAAACTTCCCTCCTGACGTCTGCTAGAACCAGGCCCCAGGTGTCCACCTCTCCACCTCTCTACTACTGTCTTGGTTCATCCCATGTCTGCCATCTTCCACGCAGTTGCTAGCATAGTCTTTATTAAGACAGGCATCTTATTATGTTTCTCTAATGCTTGAAATCTAACATTTTTGGCAGTTCATTAGGAATTGACTTGATTGTACTTTCGTGGGGAGCTACCCCCAAATACGTTTCCCCGATACCAGTCACACTGGCACTTAACATGTCTTGTCTTTTCACACCTCCACACATTTGCTTAGTAAACAACTAGGTATCCATGTGCGGTTCTAGAGCCTTCCCTCTGTCCTCATATTTATCTGTTTACTTGTTTCACTGTCCTCCTCACCGGAATATAACCTCTTTGAGGACTGTGACCTTCTCGTGTTTACAGCTCTAACCCCAGCACCCTAAGATTACTGCCTGGCACGTAATAATCACTCAAAATATATTTGTTGAATGAATGAATAAATGAAAGTCTACCCCCGGGGGCTAGATTGTGAGTTTGCTGAAGCCAGAATTTCTTGCTCATTTCATATTCTGGGTACATAGTTAAGTGCCTGGCACAGGGTAGGAATTCAAAAACTAATGTTTTGTTGAATTGAATTGGCTTGAAATGCACTTTGCAGGGGGAACTGACCAAGGGGGTCCTCAGAATTGCTTCTCCATCTCTGTGTACAAAGCCAGATTCAAAGCTAAAAAGTGAGACTGCTTTCCAAAGAAAGAGAAGGGAGTCTTCAGTGAGGCTCAAGGACAAAAGAGCCCCAAATCTCAACACCCCAAATCGGCAATTATGCTTCTCAGCCTTCACAGTTCCATTTATGATGTAAATCCTTACCTTATCTCGAGGAAACATACCACCACGTCAACGCGATTTTCAAAGACCTTTATAGTTGCCACAACTCTGATATATATATTTTATTGTGGCACCATCTGCACTGCTCAAGTTAAGGCTGAGTCAGCACTTCTAGAAGGAAATCCATGTTCCGGGGATTTATACCTCAGCCATAAACACTTAGCTTTGGCTTTGGTGATACAGAAATGAAATCTGCCCCGATGCGCAAAGATATGTAAGTGAACCCATGAGCTCAAGGAGAAACCATGGTTGGCCCTTTTTAGAATTCTAATTCTAAATCAACATCAAGGAGAAAATATCTCTAATGAGGAACACAAGCTTCTTCCATTTCTCAAGAAACAGAATCCAGTATGTGTGCTCGATTATGTGGACACCCTAATTCCTAATTCCTTACCTCACTTTCCCCACACCCAGGTGGTCGCCATATCCTAGTGGGTCTAACCTGCTGTCCTCCTCAAGCCTTAATGGGCCCGTGAATCACCTGGACATCTTGCTGACATGAAGTCCGGGCTGGTACCTGAGAGTCTGCATTTCGAACAAGTTCCCAGGTGATGTAGACGGTGCTGCCCCAAGGACCAGTCTTTGAGAGCCCCCAGTATTTGAAAACCCCCAATATGTCCCAGGCTCTGCATCCTCCCTCTTCCTTAATGCAGACCCTCCTCATTTCATACCTGGCCTGTTTAACACCTGCCCCTCGATCCACTTTTCTGCCATCCCATTTGCCTTTATTTTATTTCATCCCCAAATTACCTTCCCTATGCAATTAGGCCAGAATTCTCTAGCCATCTCCCCATCTCCCCACAGAGAGGGTGAATCATTCCCTTCCCGGTCCTACCACTTCCCACACTCTGCCATTAAATCTGTCAGAGTTTCTAATTATTGACCCACGTGTCTGTCAGCCTCAACTGACTGTGGGGTCTTAAACGGTAGGAAGCATATTTTACTCAGCTCAGGGTCTGCCAGACAACAGGAGTTCAATAGTGTTTGAAGACAGGAGGAATTAATAAATTAGGGAGTTTATAAGAAGAGCTATCATTTATTGAGCACTGTGTGTTTACCAGGCGCTGCGCAATAGGCTTTACATTTATTAACCCATTTTATGCTCAGAACAACCTCGGGAGTTAAATACGGTGAGGCCCGCACTATACAGAAGAAAGCTGAGAGAAGCTACATAACTGTCCCAAAGATGTACAGCTGCTAAGTGGCAAAGCTGAGTCCGAACTCAATTTCATTAAAATTCCAAAGTTCTTTCTCCTAATTGCCAAGCTATTATGAAAGACTGACGGAACAAATGAAGACAGGAACGAAGGCATGAATGACTTTTGTCATTCATTTTGTTGCCCTTGTCATTCATTTTGTCAGGGATCTGTGAAGCCAGGCAAGCTCTTCCTACCCTATTCAGATGGCCAAGTGCTTATATATAAGAACAAAAAAAAGGTGATTTATGCCTCTGGTTTACTGCTCTGACCTCTGGCAGCTCAAAATAAGATTTGATTTTTAAAACACAAATGCCTCCTCCACCTGTTATATCAGCTCCTTGACACCAAGATGAAGGACATGAAGATGCTTGACTGACACTCTGGACCCAAGAAAGTTAAGAGCAGTGAATATGTTTTACCTACAGATATCACTAGGTGTGAAAGGCCAGAAATACCACACATCATTCATTCACTCATTCATACATACATACATCCACCCATCCATCCACCCATCCTTTCACTCACTCATCTTTCATTCATTTATTTTTTATTTTTTTTTGCCGGTACGCGGGGCCTCTCACCGTTGTGGCCTCTCCTGTTGCGGAGCACAGGCTCCGGACGCGCAGGTTCAGCGGTCACGGCTCACGGGCCCAGCCGCTCCGCGGCATGTGGGATCTTCCCGGACCGGGGCACGAACCCGTGTCCCCTGCATCGGCAGGCGGACTCTCAACCACTGCGCCACCAGGGAAGGAAGCCCTATTCATTTTTTATTCACTTATCCATTCATTGATCCATCCTGATGTTCATTTTTTCATTCACTCAATATTGATCAAGACTCAGTGTGTTTTAGAACTATTTAAGCCTGAAAATGTGGCAAGGCTGGAAGGGAGCTGTCAAAGGAATTTTCCTACAAAATTACTTCTCAACTGATACTTGAAAGATATACAAAAATTATTCAGGTAAATAGGTATGTGGATTACAGCATGTTACGTAATGGATAAGGGAGGGATGAAGGTAGTTCTAGACATAAGTAACAACATGTGTGCAAGCTGTGTGTGTGTGTGAGGAGTCTGGCACACTTGAAGCATGGACGAGGTGTGGGATGGCTGAACAGAAGTTAGAGTACAGAGCAACAGGAGGAAGGGAGAGCGATGAGATACAGAGATGCGGGCAAGAGTGCTCGGTCCTCCTCTTCGCTTCTAGTAATTAGAGGGTGTCAGTAGCTCTGTAGATCTACCAGCGATGCCCAGAGAAAGGACTGTGTCAAGTTGAGGGGACTTGATACAACCATATCCATATTGATGTCCATATCCTCATAGGTTAACAAATAAATGAAGAATCAGGTATACCTGGAACACTCAAACACGGAAGTACAAATACATACATACATACACGTATGTCTATCTCTATGTCTGTCTGTCTATCTACCAATCATCTTCATCTTTCTGTAAAGCAACTTCAGTTCTGACCCTAAGTCTTTAGCATAGCGGGGGGAAAAAAATCCCAGCTTCTTTCTGATGCCTTCCCCTGACCTTGAGATTCAACGCCATGGTGCTGGAAGTTTGACAGTAAGATGCTGAGGACTCCCGTGATCTATCCGGCCAGGGTGGCTGTTTTAGCATTGCCCTGCTGCCTCCAAGGCTCTCTGCTACTTCTGCATCATGCTCAGCACCTGCCATTTTTTTAAAGCTGCCTGGGATCCCATTTGCCCAGAAGTTCCACATTGACATTTTCTTGCAGAGTCTTGTGGTCCCCCCCGCAGGCATCCAAGAGGAATGGTCGCCTCTCTTTTGCACCCAGAGATCTCTCCCTCTCCCTCACCGCTCTTCACTCATTCTCTAACTAGATGCGTTGAAGGGAGTGATTCTCCTTCTAGGATGGTAAAGAGGAGGCCACACTCTTCCCATGATGTTACTTTACATCCCAAATCCCTGCCCCGTCTAGAGTTTCAGCTTTTGAACACAAAAAACACAAAGAAAGTGTGGGGCAGGCAACATTGGTTTTCTTCCTGCTAGATCCCTCCCCAGAAGCAATGAGCACTGAAATGAGTATCTCCTTTGTTGGGGCAAGATTAGGAGAGAGAAGAAAGAAAAGACAGGAGACATGCAGAAAAAAGAAACATAATTAATATCCATATTACCATAGACATGTGCTGTGGAGGTGAATATAGACAGAGACACAGTGACAGAACCAGTAGATAGTAGACATATACGTAGGATAAGATAAAACAATGTTAACATGCTTGTATTTCCCAACTTCTAATCCCTGCAGGCTAAACTCATTTTTCCCATCTCCCAAACTGTAAGGAAGGCCCTGTCTGGACAAACAGGTTTGGGGGGAGTTTTGTAACAGAAAAAATGAAAGCAAGGGGCAGAGGACAAGACAAGGCTGAGGGAAGCAAGGGTGGAAGAACACTGCTATATAGTTTAGGAAGAGAGGTGCTGCAACAGCTCTTCTGTGTGAGAATGGGGAAAGGAAAGGGAGGGAAATGAAAGCATTTTAAGAATGGTTGCTGAATATTTCCTACTACTCCCTGGAGCTGGAGGTGGGATACTGCGCTGCCAGTTCCCATGGGGTTGGTTAAGTTTCCACAGACGCTGAGAGCTGCTCTCAGATGACTATACATGGCCCTGGGACCGCATGGAGCCACAGTGAACATCCTGGGGCAGAAACAGAGAAATGTGTTTAGGGCCAGGGATGAATTTCGTCCCGGGTTCTTCACCAGGAACCTGCAGGGGAGGAAGAAAAGTAACTACTAGCTGTGGAGGAATTAATGCTTATGGGCTCAAGGAAGCCAAGAGCTTCTCCTAATACCACAGAGGCACACACCCAGCTCATTCACTCCAGGGATGAACTGCAGGGTCCCTGTCCTGACTTCTAAGGGGAGTAGATCAAATTCAACAGCAGGGAATCATAGGGTCCTCAAGCAGGTGTCACTCAGGTGACAGAGTACGCAGAACAGGGCATGCAGAGTTTCACAGACTGCATCTTCAATCTTTCTAACTCTATCCTTCCTCTGGTAACAGCTACATCCCAGTGTGGTTGTGTTACGTTAATCCACACACCTAAGAAGCACATAAGAGGATCTGAATCCACCCTAATCCTCTCCCCTTATTGCCCCCCTAAAAGCTCAAGAATATACAATTTCATGAGTTCAAGTAAGGGAAGTTAGAAAACAAGAAAAACAAACCAAAATACAGAACAAACGATGGAGCCTCATTTTTTAAATCCTAATATTAATAAAGTTGTGAAGTAAAACTGGCATAGAAACCAATTCTGCAAATCCTCCTGCTGGTAAGTTATTCGTTCATTTATTCCACTTTGATCAACCACCAGAATTATACCGTAAGGGTGAAGGATGCAGGCTCTGGAGCCAGACACAGAGTTTGAATAAATATCAACTGTTTTCGTTGCTAATAATAATAATAAACACTACCATGCCGCAAGCCCTACGTGAGCGAGGGGATTATTAAAGATAAACACTCTACACCTACCTTAAAATTGCTCAAAATCCAGCCAGGGGTGGAGTTTCAGTAAAGAAACTCTGTTGGAAATGTTTTCAACTGCATGTAACAGAACTTCTAGTTAATTGTGGCTAAAACCATGAAAACATTCCTAATTTATTTAACAAGAAATCTGAAAGCAGGCAGTCCCAGGGTTGGCCTGGCAGCTCCGTGATCTCCCAGTGAGATGTGTATCTTTCCACTCCTGTCGACTTATTAGTCCTATGCATGTTGCTATGTGACCATAACAAGGCTACCACTGAAAGAGGTACCATGTTTGCCTTGAAGACTGGAGGAAGGAGGAAGGGACCATTCTAGTGGAGCCTTCTCCCAGGCTTGCCCTGACCATCAAGAAGCAAAACACCTTTCTAGAAGTCACTCGACAGACTAGTCCTAAGATCTCATTAGATGCAACTGGGTCACAGGCCCTCCCCCCATAGGTTCAGGGGAGGCTGGTGAAGTACATCTTGAGTTTTCAGCTTCTGGAAGATGTGGGGATGACTGTTGGGTTGGCCAACTAACAGTACCTCCCTCAGAAACTTCCAGCATGTAGAACGACCAAAACGGAGGGGGCACGTTTAAATTGGGACCACAGGGGAGACTGACTGATTGTCTTTTGGGATTTAGGACACACCTTCTAGAGGAGGCAATGTTGATGAAACATCTGGAGGAAATGGGTGGTGGTGTGTCAGCTGGAGTTGGAAGGACTTCCTGAAACAGAGAACAGCAATGCAAAGGCAGAGATGAGAAAGTGTAAGAAATCGAAGAATTGTGAGACTGGAGCCGGTAGAGGGGGAAACTGTGGTGGGAGTGGAAAGAGATGGAGACAGTCCAACAGATCAGGGTCCCGCTGAACTGGAGCTTGTCATACAGTACTTTTCAAAATGAGGGACTGCTTTTAGCGACTAGGAGATGATTTTAGAAGAGAGGAACACAGTACTAAAGGGCACTGAGTCGTATGAGAAAAATATTCCCCTATAAACCCTCGTTGACGTCTTGTTTTTGCATCAAGGAGAAAGTCTTGGTTTGGGGTTGCTGTATCTTTAACATCTATCTCTCTCATTCACGTCCCTTTGTAGCACAAAGAATGCAAGCCTCAGGCAGGCCACCCTGTGGACAGTCCCCAGTTCAGATCTAATAATGCTGTTTGGTTTTGTTTGCATGATATTTATACTTATGGTTACCTTCTAGGGATGGCAGCTGACACTGCATTTGAACGACACTGTGCGTTTCTCTGATCTTAATCTATGTAATTTTTTTCAGAAGTGAGTTAATTTACAGAAAAACCTTGAGTAAATCATGGCACAGGTGGTATACAATCTGATAGGATTCACAGAGACCATCCACAGTGATATCTTTCTGTTGGAAAACCATGAAGGCGGTGGGCAAGGTGGGGAAGTCTGGGAAATCTCACCCCAGCACCCAGGGACCATATTAGTGCAGAAAGGGATGATCAGACCTGTTTTACAAAGACTTGCTGTGACGCATATATGAGTTCATACATGCAAAGAGCTTAGGATCATTCCTGACACATAAAATAAACATTAACTATTGGAATCCTATCAGGACTACTAATATCATCATCAGTCGAGAGGCAAAGTGAGTTCAAGGATGAACGACTGGATGCAGGAGATGAATCAAGAGGTTGTTAGTGTGATATAAGCTAAACAAACGCTGGGGAGAGTGGGGATGGCAAGAGAGACTGGAGACATTTAGGAAGAAGAATCTGCAGGTCTTGGTGCGACGGTGGTCAGGGTGAATGTCTCCTTTCTCTCCGCTGGGGCTGGAAGCTGTCTCAGTCCCAGGCTCACGGTGACACACTGCATGGTCTCCCTGCACAGACTGACTCAGATGAACACCACGCACACACAGATAAGATTCGCAGAGCACATTCTGTCCCCAGCGCGGCACCTTGTCATTTTCAGAATATCACCTGTCACACATAGTGAGAGCTCTCTTCTGCTGAAACGAAAAAGGAAGAGGAAAAAAGGAAAAGAACCTGAACATAAACTAAAAAAAGATCTGAGACCTTGGTCCGAAGAACGTATCATTGGCCACAGAGCCCTATTAACGAGGCAGGGTCTCCAGGGACATACTTCATACCTCCCCCAGGCAGGAGGAAGGGAGAGGGAAGAAGCCTAATTCAGTGGGTTTGCCTGGCCAGCAATGCCCCCTACCCACCAATGCCCCATCCCCCATCTGATTCAGTCCTCATCACAGTCCTGTAAAGAGATCAGAGCTCAGAGGAATTAGGTAGCTTGCCAATGGTCACACAACTAGCAAAAGGTCATGGGATATGAATCATGTTTGACCAGCCCATGTTTTACTCAAACTGCACCTATGGGCCAATATTTAAGGAAACCGGAAGAGTAGGCAACATGAGGGCTTGAAGGCTAGTACTGATCGAACCCTGCAGTATTACTGTTGACTTCACTGTTGACTCACCCGAGACATATTGCTTCACTCCTCTCTAACCTAGTCTCAGCATCCTTCAGTATGTCCACAGTTAGATGTGTGGCAGATTCGATAAACAAAAGGGCACTGGAATTAGATGACGTTGGTTTCAATCCTAGGAGACTCTCTAACAAGGGACTGAGATTCTGTTGGTCAGGAGTGGGGCCCAGGCGGATGTGGGGAGCTGAGCCTAGCCCATCACCTCCTACTCCCTGAAATAAGTCACTCACCAGGGCTGTTGATGTTACTCCCACCCTTTCTCCCTTCCTTCCCCATTCCTCTCTGTCTCCTTGGCCACTGCTATGGATGGAATGTTTGTGTCTCTCCAAATTCCTATGTTGGGTTAGGAAATCCTCAGTGTGATGGTGTTTGGAGGTGGGGCCTCTGGCAGGTGATGAGATCATGAGGGTGGAGCCCTCATGAATGGGATTAGCGCCCTTAGGAGAAGAAACAAGAAGAAAGGATCTCTCTCTTTCTTTCTCTCTCTCTCTCTCTTTCTCTCTCTAGCCCTCTCTCTGCCTTGTCAGGATATAGCAAGAAGGTGACTATGAGCAAACCAAAAAGAGAGTTCTCACCAGACACCGAATCAGCCAGCACCTTGATCTTGGACTCCCCAGCCTCCAGAACTGTGAGAAATAAATTTCTGTTGCTTAAGCCACCCAGTTTGTGGTATCCCGTTATAGCAGCTTGAACTGACTAAGATAGCCACTGTCTCAGCTCTGGTTTTCATCCTTCCCTGGTCCACTGCCTGCTCATCAGGCCCCTGTCACTGGTCCTTTGACCACCCCAGTCTCTGTCCACACTCTACAAATTCAGCAGAATGATCTTTCTAAAACACAACACTGATCATATTACCGTCCATGATTGAAACTCTCAGTCATTCCCCACTGCCCTCATACACCATGTCCAGACCTAAACTCTCTGATCCTTTTCTACCAACCAAGCTTAATATCTGGCCATAACCCATCTACCCTTCCTCCCAGTCATATCTGAACTCACATCATCCTGTTCTCTCAAGCCCTAGTGGCTTTCTTTGTATACATTGTTCCCACTGCCCAGCACGCACACACACACACGAGTGTGCACACACACATGCATGTATGCACGCGCGCGCACACACACACACACACACACACACACACACACACCCTGCCTCCCTCATCCATCCTTCTTCCCTCTCATAGCTCTGGTCTCAGGCACTTCCTGGAAGGGTCCCCACTAGCATATACTCTTATTACAGCCCCAATCCCACTTCCTTGCCATTGCAGTTTCTCTTCTCTGTCTCCCATATCACAGTCTAGGAGATGCGTCTGCTCCTTTCTACAGCCCTACTGTCCAGTACCTGGTATGCAGTAGGTACTCAACAGATGCTTGCTGAATGCATGACTACAAAACAAGAATTCCACACTAGAGGAAAATGCGGATGGGATGGGAAGAATATTCCTACCAACTTTGCTCCTGTCAGTAAAAAAGAGACCCACCAAATACAGGACGTCACAAATGTAACAGAAAACCCAAAAGCCCCCCAGAAATATCGCCCTCCTAGTAACACCCACTCTGCTTTTCAAGCTGCTTTTTGCTGACCTGGGCTCTGCGACATCAATAATTATTAACTAGTGACTTTATCTAGAGCTGGGAACAACTTCATTTGCATACTATACTGTTTTATTTCAGCCTAAATCAGGTTTAAAGTAAGAAATTGCTCCTGTTAAACTTGAAGTCCCCCCACTCCATTAATAGAACCTAGCATTTGAAAATCTGATGATGTCTCAAGCACTCCAAGGAAAGAATCTAGAATGGTAAAGACACTGTGACCTGAGTAGAGAAAGCAATGAACTGAGGTTATTTAGGGCAGAAAAATAAGTATTTGAGATGTTGCTATTCCCTTCAAAAGGGCTACATGGAATGGTATCTGGGCTCACCTGTCAGGCTAGTGAAAACTGCCCTGTTTTAAAACCTGGAGGAAATGCCTTTCCATTCAAGCAGTTCCCCAGTGGCTGCTCTGGTGAGTGGCAGAGAGGAACTCCCTGAACATCACTGAATGTGCTCAAGCAGAGATGGGATGTCCACACTTCAGGAATGCCATTGAGGGGCATAAAGGACTTCTATCACTTTTGCCTGCCCAATACCCATCAACACATTTGTTAAGTGTACCCACAATTTTCATTTATGGAATTACTCTTTCATTCTCAGTGGATGAGTCTCCAGAAGTGGGTATATGATCATTCAAAATACCACATCAGGGCTTCCCTGGTGGCGCAGTGGTTGAGAGTCCGCCTGCCGATGCAGGGGACACGGGTTCGTGCCCCGGTCCGGGAAGATCCCACGTGCCGCGGAGCGGCTGGGTCCGTGAGCCATGGCCACTGAGCCTGCGCGTCCGGAGCCTGTGCTCCGCAACAGGAGAGGCCACAACAGTGAGAGGCCCGCGTACCGCAAAAAAAAAAAAAAAAAAAAAAAAAATAGCACATCATCATGGCCACAGTGACTGGTCTGTAAATTTGCATGTGACCCAAGGCTGACCAATAATATCCCTCCCTGGGACTTTGTCTGGAGGGGCTGCTAATTGGGAAAGATGTCAGCCTGGACCCAAGAATGCCCATCTTTGCCACTACATTCCCTACAAAGAGTGATCGTTTAAATAGGCAAATGAGAACATACCATTTCCCTACTTAAAAATCACCAATGGCTTCTCATTACACTTAAAATAAAATCTAAACTCCTTCTGATGGCCACAATCCCTGTACCATCTGCCGCTCTCACTTGTGCTCACATGACTTTCCTCTCTGGTCACTAAGCCCCAGCCATAACAGCATCCTTTTAGTTATTCAAACACAGCAAGATCATCTCAAAGTCTTTGAAGGTGCTGTTCCTTCCGCCTGGAACTCCCTTCCCCTCAACAGCACATACCGGGCTCCCTCTCACTACACGTGTGCCTTCTTACAGGTCACCAGCTCAGAGAGATGTTCTGTGATCATTCTCTTTACTCTCACTCTCTATCTCTATACCCAGCTTTATTGCCTCCATTACACCATTAATTGCAATTATACACACATTTTCATTTGTCTATTCATTTATATCCTTCCCCCTATGGAGATAAATTCCATGAGATCAAAGACTTTGCCGTCCCATTCACTGCTGTATCCCCAATGCCTAAAACATGGCTAGTGCAAAATAAGCCACTAGCAAGTATCTGATGAATGAATGAATGGATTTATTCCAACTGAGAACAGGGCCAAAAATTTAAAAAATAATTAAAAAAAGGAAAGTGGCTTTGGAAAAGAGAGAGAGACAGGATTCCTAACAACATCATTGGAGCACATGGACCAAACCAAGGTTATCTCTACCTGGACTTTTCAGTTAAACAAGCAAATGAATCTCCTTCTTAGCTTAAGTTGTTCTGAACTGGGTTCCTGTCACTTCCAACCAAAGAACTGTGACTTCCACCAAGATGGTGCGTATAGCCAGTGGTGAAGTATGAGCATGCAATCACTCTCCTCTGTTTCCACTCATATATTCCCCAGACAGATCTAGACAAGCCTTGGTCACAGTGGTTTAGGCCTGTTTCATCTGTCACTCACCGGTAATTTAACATGGCTTAGTGCCATGCCTTTCACCTGGAAGTAAGATGAGGCAGGATGAGACACAGAGCGGCTTACATTGAGAAAGGTGAGAGCAAGTGTGGTGGGGCCAGACATTTATTAGATGTGGCAGAACCAGACCCTGTATTCTTCCTGTGTCTGGGATCCATCTCACTCCTATAGGGGCCACTGGCCCCCATCTCCTGCCTGTCCTTAGAAGAGAAGCCCTAACTCTGAGATCAGTTCTGATCCAAAAGCGAAGCAATTAATCATCTCTAGTACCACATTCTATGTCAGCATCAGGACCTACTTCCTAACAGGTTAGCCTGAATGTTGTTCCTTGGTTTAAGTCTCTGAACTGTTCCTGGCTGGCTCCCTAAGCCTGAGTCTCTGCCTTAGAAGCCTTCTTAGTCATGATAATAATAGTAAATTCTTGCCTTTAGCTTACCATGTGCTGGGCTCTGTTCTGAGTATTTTTCTTCTTCTTAGTTTTTTGGGTTTTTTTTTTTAAATTGGGGTATAGTTGCTTGACAATGTTGCGTTAGTTTCTGCCATACAACGAAGTGAATCAGCTATATGTATACATATATCCCCTCCCTCTTGGACCTCCCTCCCACCCCAGCCCCCATCCCACCCATCTAGGTCACCACAGAGCACCGAGCTGAGCTCCCTGTGCTGTAGAGCAGGTTCCCACTAGCTATCGATTTTACACATTGTAGTGCATATATGTCAATCCCAATCTCCGATTCATCCCACCCCAGATATAATCAGCACCACCAACAGACATGCGAGTGGAGATGCCCCCAGATGGTTCCCGCTTTGAGTCATTGAGTTACTCCCACCCTTGAGTCTTCCCAAATGAGGACCCAGACATCAAGGAGCAAAGACAAGCCTACCCGAATTCCTGACGCGCAGGACACATGAGCCTAACAAAATGGTCACTGTACGCCCCTAGGTTTTGCTGTGGTTTGTCACACAGCAAGAGTACCCGGAGCATCACCCCCGACCACAACCTTGTATATACCGTCTATAGAGCTCTACCTGTGAACAGTATCTGGCTCAGTCCCTAATACCCGATGACAGGTCCATCATATTCTGCTAGCCTGATATGTCACCCCATCATTCCTTTTTGGACTTCCCGAGTGCCAAAAGCCACCCTCAATTACCTCTCTTGTCTCTAACCAGATCTTCACGACACCAAGTGTTACCAGCTAGACTGAACTTGCTCTTACTTCCTGAAGCTGTTTCTGACCCTTCCAAGATTGTCCAGAGATCTGTTTCCTGTCTCATTCCTCTCCCATCCAGGCCCATCCATTTTCAGGTGACTCAGTCATGGTTCAGAAATAGAGATAATCCAGCTTTTTCATTTGAGAGATGTAAAAATAGAGGCCCAGCAAAATAACACAAAATCGTGGGGATCGATCAAGATGGTGCAGTAGGAAGATGTGGAGCTCACCGCCTCCCGTGAACACAGCAGAAATACGTCTACAGCGTGGAACACTTCTCACTGAAAACTAACTGGAAACTGGCAGGAAGATTCCTGTACAGCCAAAGCTGTGAGAAAAATCCACAAGGAATTGGGTAAGAAGGGAAGAGAAGCAATCGGGTCGGGGGAGGGGAGCCAGAGGAAAAAGGAGATGGCACGAGCGGAGACTCACCTGGGGAGTGAGAGGCACAGATTGGGTGTCCCCTTCCTGGGGTCCTGTGCGGGGGAGATGAGCCCCCTAGGCTGGTTGCAGGACTGCTGGGACTAACGGGAAGGCTGTAGGAAGCCTGGACTCCACTCCTGAGAAGTGTGTGCACTGATTTGCCCCAAGCAGAGCAGAGAGGGCAAACTGAAACCACACAGCTGGCTGACTCATTTCCCACAGCTGCCTCAATGCATGTCCCAGCCAGAACAAAGCAAGCCCTCCAGCCCTGCCACAGTGCAGTACTGGATCTGGGGCGACCCAACCAGGGAAGAGGTGACCCAGTCCCAGGGCGGAGCCTGGGTGGGCAGCAGAGGGCACATCAGAAGCAGCCCAGTTCTCCGACGGCAGTTGCACCACCACAGTTCATGCCCTGATACACACTGAGAGGCAACATGGGCCCCACCCACCTGCCCTGCAGTGCAGCTCCACAACAGGGCCAGGGTGGCAAGGGTGTGGGGAGGTATTGGCTCTGAGGGACTAAGAGGATTTGGACCCAGGGCTGCGTCTGAGCAGAGCGAGGGAAACAATTGCTGGCACTCGCAATGGACAGAGCAACGGAGACAGCTCAGATCCCTGTCTTCGGTCAGCACAAACTGAGACTTGACCCAGGCCCCCACCCCCAGCCGACTCTGGCGCTCCCTCCCTCTGGGGCAAGGATCCCAGTGCGGGGAGAGAGGAAAGCATACATTTAAAGGGAACAGACCCACCTTGGGTCCGACCCTCAGGGCTTCTGCTCCAACAATTTGGGATCAGACCCCGCCCCGATAAAGTGACAGCCACTGAGCAGAGGGGAGGCTCCAACCCACACCTAACTCCAGCTCTAGCCCCTTCATCTCCAGCCCCACCCCTACCAAGGTGATAGCTGCCAGCACACCCTGGGGAAAGACGTGACTTGCATTCATGTCAAATCCCGCTCTCCCACCAAAAGCATTGGGAATACACAGTCTGTACAGGGACGTACCCACCTAAGAACACCCCTTTCAAGACTGTACTAGGTAACTGTTCCACCTAAATGCATGAAGGCAGAGAAAGTTAAGCAAAACAAAAAGGTAGAGGAACTGGTCTCAATTAAAAGAGCAAGCGAAAACTTCTGGAAATATAAACAATGAAACAGAAATAAACAATTTACCAGATAAAGAATTCCAAGCACTGGTAATAAGAATGTTAACTGAATTAGGGAAAAGAATAGATGAACTATGAGAATTTTCACAAGGAACTAGAAAATATTAAAAGAAAGACTAAACTTAAAATGGATTAAAGACCTAAATGTAAGACCTGAAACCATAAAACTTAGAAGAGAACACAGGTAGAATATTCTTTGACACAAATTGCAGTATTTTTTGGATCTGTCTCCTAAGGTAAAAGAAATAAAAGCAAAAATAAACAAATGGGACCTAACTTAACTTAAAAGCTTTTGCACAGCTAAGGAAACATCAACAAAACAAAAGGACAACCTATGGAATAGGAGAAGATATTTGCAAATAATATCACTGACAAGGGATTAATATCCAACACATATAAACAGATCATACAACTCAATAGCAAAAAAACAACCCAATCAAAAAATGGGCAGGGGGCTTCCCTGGTGGCGCAGTGGTTGAGAGTCCACCTGCCGATGCAGGGGACATGGGTTTGTGCCCCGGTCCGGGAGGATCCCACATGCCGCGGAGCGGCTGGGTCCGTGAGCCATGGCCGCTGAGCCTGCGCATCCGGAGCCTGTGCTCCGCAATGGGGGAGGCCACAACAGTGAGAGGTCCGCATACCGCAAAAAAAAAAAAAAAATGGGCAGAATACCTGAATAGGCATTTTTCCAAAGAAGGCCTACAGATGGCCAACAGGCAATGAAAGATGCTCAACATCACTAATTATTAGAGAAATGCAAATCAAAACAACGAGAAACCACCTCACACCTGTCGGAATGGCTACCATTAAAAATAACACAAATAGCAAACGCTGGCAAGGATGTCAGAAAAGGGGACCCTTGTACACTGTTGGTGGGAATGTAAATTGGTGCAGCCACTATAGAAAACAGTATGGAAGTTCCTCAAAAAAAAGAGAACTACCATATGACCCAGAAATTCCACTCCTAGGTATATATCTGGAAAAAACAAAAACAGTAATTCAAAAAGATACATGCACCCCAGTGGTCACAGCAGCACTACTTACAGTAGCCAAGATACGGAAATAACCTAAATGGCCATCAACAGACATGTGGATAAAGAAGATATTGTTATATATGTAGGATGGAATACTACTCAGCCATAATAAAGAATGCAATTCCGGGGCTTCCCTGGTGGCACAGTGGTTGAGAGTCCACCTGCCGATGCAGGGGACATGGGTTCGTGCCCCAGTCCGCGAGGATCCCACATGCCGCAGAGCGGCTGGGCCCGTGAGCCATGGCCGCTGAGCCTGCGCGTCCGGAGCCTGTGCTCCGCAATGGGAGAGGCCACAGCAGGGAGAGGCCCGCGTACCGCAAAAAAAAAAAAAAAAAAAAAGAATGCAATTCCGCCATTTGCAGCAGCATGGATGGACCTAGAGAATATTATCCTTAGTGAAATAAGTCACACAAAGACAAATACTATATGATATCACTTATATGTGTAATCTAAAAAATAAAACAAATGAATGCATATAGCAAAACAGAAACCGACTCACAGATACAGAAAACAAACTAGTGGTTGCCAGTTGGAAGAGGGAAGTGGGGAGGGGCAAGATAGGGGTATGGGATTAAGAGATATAAAGTACTATGTAAAAAGTAGATAAGCAACAGGGTATACATATAATACACCACAGGAAATTATAGCCATTATTTTGTAATAACTTTTAATGGAGTATAATCTATAAAATACTGAATTACTATGTTGTGTACCTGAAACTAAGATAATATTGTAAATCAACTATACCTCAATAAAAATAAACACTCCTATATGATATATAGGAAAATTGTTAAGTATCCCCAGAGTTCTCATCACGAGGAGAAATGTTCTTTCCTTTCTTTTTATTGTATCCATATGAGATGACGGCTGTTAATTAAACCTACCGTGGTAACCATTTCACAACATATGTAAATCAAACCACCACGCTGTACACCTTAAACTTACAAAGTGATTATGCCAGCTATTTTTCAATAAAATTGAAATTAAAAATGCCCTTAAAAGAACAGTAGCAACTGACATCTCTTAAATCCCTAATGTACATTACTGAATTTAACCCTCCTAATTTATCCTGTGTAATTAATAATACTGTTGACTCCATTACACAGAAGAAACTGAGGCTCACTGACTCCATTACACAGAAGAAACTGAGGCTCAGAGAAAGTAAATCAGTTTTGGTCATGCAGGTGTGTTAAGCTACCTCGGTGGCCCCCTGAGAGGTCAGATCTTGGAAGGTTGAAAACAAGATAAATTATGGATTCCAAGATGGGAAAACCACTGGGTTTTTCTCCAGGCACAGAGAGAATCCACCTGACATTCCAATAAGGCAACAGCTCTGGTCTGGATTTCCTCCACTTTGGAAATACACCTTATATCATAAGTACATCTAGGAAAGAAAGATGGTCCTTCCTCGTGAGTTGGTATGGTGGGTGTGGCCAGTACAGAAGATTTGTATTGGCCAGATCCCTCCAGTTTTTCTTTCTTTCTTTGGGTCACATTCCAGAATGTCATACTGTAAATCTGGGTCCTTATAGTATGAAATCCGCTTTTGATGAGTGTACGATGCCTTCTCATGGCATGAAAATACACAGTGGTGGCTAAAAGAACAAACTTTTGGTATCAAACAACGGTATAAATACAGGTCCTGCTTCTCACCAATAATATTAGTTGTGTGACCCGGGGCAAGCTGTGTAACCTGGTAAGTTTCCATGCAGTCATCAGCATAGCAGGGGTAACAGGACCCATGTCACGGGGTTGTCGTAAGGACTAAGTGAGATAATGTAGACAGTCTAGCACATAATAATCCCCCACATGATCGTTATTACTATTATTATACACGGAAATGAAAGAATCCCTACCAAACAGAAGTAAGTAGAATCTTACTACAGTCTAGATAAAAACCACCAAATTTTCTCAAACTACAGTATTAACAATCTCTAAAATCCCACAAAGAGGCAAGAATGCCAACTCCCAGATTCCCCAGTGTTTATTCAGCCCCTTGTTGCTAAGAAGCATTTTGACACTCATCATTCCCTGCAATCTCCAGATACTAATCACTACTTTTCTATCTTCTCTGGTCAGTCTAGCGATTGGAAGACCCAGCTTCTGAACTAGAGGCTGCAGGTGGGAGCCCTGACCTTCTTAATCTCTAGTCTAAAAAAAAAAAAAAAGCAAAAGAAAACGTAGGCAAATGATGATATCAGAGTTCCAGCCTTCTGGCAAAAAAGGAGAGACCATAAAAGCGAGTGAGAAAAGATTCAACTGTAATCTGATTAATGCTTCTCCAGAAGGTTTGCTATCTGCTGCAGAGCACACCCCATTAGAGAAATCAATTTAGCATTCGACTTCTCCTCCTGTGGTGCATATTGAAGTGGGATCTGACAAGGATGGAAAACAGATTTGCGTTAAATACTGCCAATAACGCCTGTAGCTCAAGGTTATAGCAGTCAACGGAAATCCAGTGCCACGGAAACCCTGAGACCCTCATCCATCAGCCAGAGTCAGCAGCTTTGCAAGGAAATTGTAGGTCTGGCTCAGGAAGGGGGACAGTTAACAAAATTGGGTGTTGGGGCCACAGCAGCCTAAGATGCTGCTTTTGCATTAGGTCCTCAAAGCCTGAGCTTCCAGGTCTCCAAGGATCTTCTTGGTTTTTCTTGGTTGTAGTGGATATCTCTTATTTTTGCCTGCCTAGCATCCATTCAACTCTTCCTTTTCTATCAATAGCACCCACTTTATCTCGGGGAAAAGCTCCTTCTCTACTTCTCAGTCCATGAGATTTGGGTGGGATTTAGCCCACCTCCAGCTGTAACGGGAGGTAGGCATGTGATCTCGCTCGGTCCAATCAAAGCTAAACAGCACCCTGACCTCAGTGAATGCTTCCGGGATGTGCACACGATCCACAAAGGCTGATCAGAGCCAGCGTGACTCAGTCTTGGAGTTTATCATAATTGTTTATTAAAATAAGTCATCTCTCCACTGGGATGGCTGGGAAGACAGGAAGCAAACCTGAAGCTTCTGGAAAATCGTCTTATCGTCATAAGGAGAGAACGACTCAACCCAGAGAAAGACAGAGATAAGAGATGGAAAGAGATAATCCAGAATCTGATTAGATCATTAGAGCTCCTAGAATCAAGCTGTACCTGAAAACCATCCCCTGGACTTTCCAGGTCCAAGTTCAAACAAGTTCGATTTTTCTTGGTTTTAAGCCAATGTGAATTAGGTTCTCGTCACTGCAAAGTAAGAAAGAGCTGAGGACTGCAAGGTCACTGTATGTCCCAGATGAGGCAGACCTGTTTGGACAGCGTCAGCTCCCTGGGGAGCCAAATTGAAGACCACACTCAGCAGTTAGTCACATATTCCAATCAGATTCAACTTTCCAATGTATTAAGAACACACGGGCACAGTTTTGAAGGTTGCACATGATTCCTGGGAAAGCAGATACAACATCCCGAACCAAGACTACGGGTACCGGTGACCCTCCACATACCCCCTCGGAGACCCCCACCACTGCCATGCACTCCATTCTCACCTTGATCAGTCAGAGCTTCCATCTTCCTGAGAAAGATGCCCCAGGGTTCAGAACCCCGCTTCGCGCGTGCCCACGACAAGTCGGTAGTGCCTGGGAATTGGGCAGCCCTTCCTTCACCATTTACTTGCCCTTTGGCAAGGTTTGATTTGGGAGCATTTTTAAACCTCATTTCTCCCACAGGGTTGAGTTTTAGGCCCCAACTGTGATAGCGGGATTACTAACGCCCCGAAATCAGCTGCCTCCCCTTCCCCCATCACCTCCCTACACCCTTGGTGGTGTCCCCATACCTCCTAAATCACCTACACGAGCTCCATCACTGTCTCAGTATCCGCTTCTGCCTTGAGAGCAGAAATGTCGTCAAATCTCCCATCAGACACCTCTGTGATTGCTCTAATGGAAATTCTGCCCCCGACAGCCTTTTTTTCCTTGGGCTGCCCAACCTTTTACAAATCCGCTTCCATGAACTCTAGAAACTCATCTCTCCCCTCAGCCTGAAGATCCCATGAAGCAAAACAAAATCCTAGAAGCTCTCACAGCCTTCCCACCCGCCCCCAAAACTCATCAATATATTCACGCAGCAGAAACAGATTTCTTCCTGAAGGGAATGCTGTTGCCACCCAAATGGGATGCACCTATAAATACCAATGCAAAGGGTGGCGAGCAAGCTGGTGCCAAAACTGCAGTCAAAATGAGGAGCGTGGCCTGCTCCCCAGGGTCTGCCCCTACCCCATCTCACCTCTCACCCCTCTCCCACCTTCCTTCTCTTCAGCATTTTATGTGGACCCAGCCATACTGAATTAACTACTTGCAGTTTCTCTAAAATAGGTCATGCTGTCTCTTTCCTTCTGCCTTGTTAAATGTCGTTCTATCTGCCTGAAATATCTCGTCTTCTCAGAGGCTCCTAAGGATTCATTTCCTTGTCACTTTACTAAGAAGGTCCAGCGTTCCAGGACCTTCTTACCCTAAACAGAGACAGAACTTGGAGAGGTTGCATTAGAAGACTGAGCTTCCTTCAGAGCAGATGATCAAGACAGGTCTAATGATAACTTGGCCAGATGTTAGAGATGGGACTGCAGATTTGAATAATGAAGTGGTTCCCAAAGTTCTGGACAGACACAACCATTATTTCAGGGGTTTTGCCAGATGTCTTTAGGTGACACATAAATACAGCAGTCAACTATTAAAATACACAGTACGAAAGATACTCTTTTCAAATTTCTTCCATTCCTTCTGATTGCTTTAAACAAAGTCTAATGTTTGTTATTCATATGTCTTTAAAACCTAACATTTATTAATCTCTCATTTTTAAAAGACACAGCAATAATAATATTGTTCTCCACAGCAAAATAATATTTAATATTAATAATATTAAAATAGTATTTTTAAAAGACACAGCATTAATAATATTGTTCTACTTAAGGTTAGTGATACCTTTGGTTTCTTTCCCGTTTACATGAATGATATAAAGTTTTCATTTAAATGCAAAGAGTCAAAATAATTAAAGGTATTAAGTGTTTACACTTATATGTACGGGGTGATACATCTCTATAATATATATATATAACATAATATAATATTATACATGTAATTGCATATATTAACTGCAGATGGTGCTTGGATATGACAAAAATTTGTGATGTTGACACTCAAATAAGTCAAGTTTAGGGAAAAAACCTAGAAGAAGGAGCTGGAGTAACTGACTTTTAAGATGCCCTCCTGCCAATGAAATAACGCCATTTGCAGCAACGTGGATGGACCTAGAAATTGTCATACTGAGTGAAGTAAGTCACAGAGAAAGAGAAATATCGTATGATATTGCTTATATGCGGAACCTAAAGAGAAATGATACAAATGAACGTATTTACAAAACAGAAACAGAGAACGAACTTATGGTTATCGGGGGGAAGGGTAGAGGGAAGGGATAGTTGGGACTGACATGTACACTCTGCTATATTTAAAACAGATAACCAACAAGGACCTACTGTATAGCACACAGAACTCTGCTCAATGTTATATGCCAGCCTGGATGGGAGGGGAGTCTGGGGGGAATGGATACATGCATACGTATGGCTGGGTCGCTTTGCTGTGCACCTGGAACTGTCACAACATTGCTAATCGGCTATACTCCAATATAAAATAAAAAGTTAAAAAAAAAAGATGCCCTCCTTCCTTCATACCCATGAAGGGTTTGGTGGGCAGAGCCCCGAAGCAGGTGTACTCCCAAATTCTCCAAAGAAGCAGAGTTTGAGAAACGGGCCGAAGCGGATCTTCCCAGCTTCATAGAGGGCTTCAGAAACCAGCTAACAATTTGAACTCTCCTGTTCTCCCTCCTCTTAGGGTGTCTAAGCAAAATTTTAACATTCCTGGATTATTTCAGAGTTGAAAAACTACTGTTTTAGCTACATTTGCCTCCTGGGAAGTACAGGGCCTAGCAAGTTCCCATCTTGCCAAATCCCAGCTGTGATGCAGGACAAAGGCTCTGCTGTCTTTGATAAACAAATGAAGCTAAACATTAAGGGTGCTTTCTCATCCTCACTTAAAGAGGCAGCCCCAAAGCAAGCCAGCCAGACCTTTCTAAGCAGCTTCTGACATCCAGGTTGAAAAGCAATGAGTGGTTAAGCGTGTCATTTTTATTCTGAAATGTGGCTTAGAGGTACACAAGATGGGGCTTTTCTCTTCCTAATCTTTGGGATCGCTCCTTCTCACTCAACCAAACTCATTCAGATGTCTTTATCGAGCAGGGTTTCTGAGACTGGCACTGTTCTAAACACCAGGGATAAACAAGAGGCCAGAACCACAAAGTACCTACAAAGTACCTACGCTCCAGAGACAGACAGTAAACACATACAAACATCAATAAATGAAAAGATAATTCCAGAGGAGGTAATGCTACTTAAAATATGAAATAGGATTCATCAAAATACGTCCAAGGGTGTGTGTGTGTGTGCACGCAGTGGGTGCTTAGATTGGGTGGTCGATGATGATTTTTATAATATTTTGATCTGAAACTTGCATAATGAAAGGACCCAGCCTTAAAAGATCTGAGGGAACAGCGTTCCTGGTAAAGGGAGACACGTGTACAACAACCATGCAATGAGACTCCTTCAATTTACCTCTTCTTTATCCAACTTCCACAAGTATCGACCCTTCCTTCATTCCCTCCACTTCTTTTCACGTGGCTTAAAGATGTGGCTCTAAACTGGTTTGATTCTTAGTTCCATCACTCAGTAACCATGTAACTAATCTTCTGTATCTCAGTTTTCCCATCCATAAAATGGTAACAAGAATAATAACACTTATTTCATAGGACAGCTGTGAAAATATGACAGTGTATCTAAAATGCTCAGTTGACTTCTTGGGTAAACACTCAGCACTGGTTATTCATCACTCTAATTTCATTGCTTTCCTTGGACAAATTCCAGAAAGCACTTAGACTCAAAAAAGCGAAAGGACTAGTCCTTTGTACAAGCTGACCTGAATTTGAATTCCGAGTCCCTTCTTGTTTGAACGGGTTTGAGATTGATGATTGTGCAATAGGAGCTGATGTAAACTTTATTTTAATTTTTTTGGTTCCAGGTGCCCCTTCAATAGCTGGAATATTCTATGCCCACTGTCTTCCCTGTAGGGTTTTTTTCCCTAGCAGGGATCCAAGGAGAAAAAGAGTCTGTGTTTGGCCTCTGAGGTTAAAAACAGGTCTTTGAAACTCAAGGCAAGGACTACAGTCTTGAGTAAAAAGGCTTTTTGAGTTTCAAGAGCCTATATACTCTGAGTTTCAAAAGACCAAAACCCTGTGTTAAACAGCAAACACAGAAGAAAATGCTCACTGATCTGTGAGAATGAGTTTTTCTTCTGCCACAAAAAAATCCCACAAGCTGGGGAGAAGCAGTAGAGGAGAAACATGAGGGTTAGAATCTGGTCAGGGTACCTACGGAAGTCAAGTCCAGTGGAATATAAGAGTTAGGAATAAAATTGCAGATATGAGGGGATAGGGGAACCACTTCTCATTTCCCAAGTGGAGACCGGAAAAGTGAACATGAAACCAAGCAGGGCCCTATGGGGCCCCTAGGCACAAAAGCCTTTCTGCGTCCCCTTCCCTGAGTTCCAAAGAGCAGGTTCAAACAGTAGCTCATGAGGGAAGGGAGGGGATGTGGAGTTAAGGGAGGAGCAGTCAAGAAGCAACAGTGCAGCCCTGGGGCAGGGTGCTGCTTCCCCCTCAAGGGATACACAGAACAATATCTTTGAGCTCTTCTGCAGAACTAAAATCAGCAACAAATGGAAGATGTTAATTGCTTGAAGAAGCACTCTTCATTCCAGGGAGAAGGTCACAGTGTGCCCATCACCACCAAACTCCAGACGATCTCTGGATTGAAGGAATGCGGGCCCTGCACACACCCTGATCCTTACCAGCAACCTGTCCCTGGACTATAAGACTCCTCACAGGCCTCCCCCAGGTTGGGACACACAGTTTTGAAGGCATTAACCCGCCGTGGCCCCCTTTGCCTGGTAAAGCAATAAAGGTATTCTTTTCCACTTCACCCCAAACTCCGTCTCCGAGATTTAATTCGGTGTCAGGGTACAGAGACCGGATTCGTCAGCAAACAGGATTCAAGAGTCCTCCAGCACCTTCCTGAGGGTCAACACTGGCCTGGCCTTATCGATGAGGGCAAGATGCTACAGGGTTCCTGGATCTGGAGACACCTTGTGGATAAAGGTTGAAGCTGGTGCCTGCCTTCCACCATTCAAGGGAGCACTGGGCATCACCATGTTAATTGCTCTTCTCCTGTGCACCTGGTAAGGACAGCAGCCAGCTTCCTGGACAAAGAGAAACCTGTCTGTGCCCCAAGACCTGGCTTAGCACCATCTGCATTACCCCACGTAGACACATCCCCTTTACCACGGCTCAGAGGAGTCACAAGCCCTTAAGATGGCATGGTGGCTCTAAAAATCAAGATGAATCAGCCTCAGCACTGATGCTTCAGTGGGAATGAAAGGAACCCCCGTGAGTTTCCCCTGGAGCTAGAAGGACAATAAAACACGCTTTCATTATACACTTGCAATCAAAAGAGATTTTCTGGAAAGACAACCCGCTATCAATAAAGTAATGGTCTAGAGAAAAAGCAGACAAAAGCTGCCTGACGTGAAGCTGGCATAGCCCTCTGCTTTCCCCTCTTCATTCACCTTCTCTCCTAGAACTGACATGAAATTTCAGGAACATAAACTTTGGCAATGTAGGGTTAGATGGGGGAGGGGATACACGATGCCCCAGAGTCTCCCAAGCTCATTCCTTTCACTTTCTGGACTCCACGCTCCAGAAATCTTTCACGGGATGCTAACAACTAACTGGACAAGGGAAGGATGGAGGAAAGTTCTCAAAGGGGTATTCAGCTGAGGAACACGCCTTAGTCCTGGGCTGCCATCTGAACACTGTAGCAGAAGGAACACAAGCCACTAACTTGACTGCATTTACGACTCTGTGTACGTTCACATCGATGACAGAGAGGGATAAAAGGTAACTGCCTCGGTTTCCCCAAGGGGACATCTTAGGTTTTCGAAAGCAAAACTATCTAACATACTAAAAGCAAAACGTTAATATAGGAATGGAGGAGTGGGAGGTACAAAGTACTGGATGTAAGATGGGCTCAAGGATATATTGTACAGCACAGGGAATATAGCCAATACTTTGTCATAACTGTAAATGGACAGTAACCTTTAAAAATTGTATGAAAATAAATTTTTTTAAAAATCAACTAACAGGGCTTCCCTGGTGGCGCAGTGGTTGAGAGTCCGCCTGCCGATGCAGGGGACGCGGGTTCGTGCCCCGGTCCGGGAGGATCCCACATGCCGCGGAGCGGCTGCGCCCGTGGGCCATGGCCGCTGGGCCTGCGCGTCCGGAGCCATTGTCCGCAATGGGAGAGGCCACAGCAGTGAGAGGCCCGCGTACTGGGAAAAAAAAAAAAAAAAAAAAAAAATCAACTAACAAAATAAAGTAAAAATAAAATTCCACTGTGAAAATAAATAAATAAAAGCAAATCATTAGGAAGCAAAAGGTTAACTGACTGACTCCGTTCAAAAAGTAGAACTTTCAGGGCTTCCCTGGTGGCACAGTGGTTGAGAATCCACCTGCCAAAGCAGGGGACACAGGTTCGATCCCTGGTCCAGGAAGATCCCACATGCTGTGGAGTAACTAAGCCCGTGAGCCACAACTACTGAGTCTGTGCTTTAGAGACCGTGAGCCACAACTACTGAGCCTGCGTGTCACAACTACTGAAGCCCGCATGCCTAGAGCCCATGCTCCACAACAAAGAGAAGCCCACACACTGCAACGAAGAGTAGCCTCCACTCGCCACAACTAGAGAAAGCCCGCACACAGCAACGAAGACCCAACACAGCCAAAAATAAAAAAATTTAAAAATTTAAAAATAAAAACTTTTTAAAAAGTAGAACTTTCCATTAAGACTGCCCCTAAAAATCACTGTTAGAGACCAGCCTATGAATCTGAAGCCTTTCCTTATAAATTTTCATAAAATTAAGTGCATAGTCAATGTGACTTGTACCTGATATGAACAAGCTCTACAGGTCACTGGGTTTGCTGAGGTCTGAGAACTCAGTTGTCCTCCAAGGTTCTCGGGCTCCAGGGAGCACGTGCTGCTCCTGTCCAGATGTTGGCAGCCGAGCCCCATCCCCCTCCCGGGGCCAGCGTCACCTAGCCAAGGGGAGCCTGGCAAAATACAGGAAGCCCAACAATTGCACTTCTAGGAATGTATCCTAAGGAAATAATCACGCATCTATGTGGAGGTTTAACTACAAGGATGTTCATCCCAGAATTAATTAAAATAATGAAAACTGTAAATAACTTAAATACGTGACAATTGGGTAAGGATCAACTAAATTACAGGAAATCCATGGGCTATTACATTGGCCTTAAACGTCCTGTTTTGAAGAACATTTAACAATGTGGGAAACTGCTTAGGGTATAACATTTTTAAATTACATTACTGTGAGTGGGTACAAGGTTTGCAAATATTCACATGTGTAAAGAGGTTCACCAAAATAAAACAGCGACTCTCTGAATGGTGGGACTATGGGGGTATTTAAGTTTATTATGTGTGAGAGTTCAGGCCAACGGCAAAATTAGAGGGCACAGTCCCCAAGACTGCTCTCACTTCTGACACCAACTACAAGTTTGGGGGGTTGCTGGGTTTCGGTTCTCCCCAGGCCATGCACACTTTTAATTTATTTCAGTGAAACTCTAATTGTATTTTCACTGCAGTATCTTGTATTTTTTTGTTTGTGATTTAAGAAATGGGAAGAGCAAATACACAGACGCGTAATGTTTCTTTCATTCCTTGCTCTAGAGCTAACCACTCTAAAATTGTTTGGTAATGTCACTTAGTATAATTAATTGTTACATGTTCTTTTAAACAAATTGAGTTACTGATGAAACTAAAACAAAACAAAACAAAAACACACAAAAAACAAACCTATCACCACCTAAGTTTGGATAATTCTTTAGAAAAACTCACACTTACTTAAAGTCGTAATGCTCATCATTACAGACGATACAGGGAAAGGATACAAACAAAGTTCAGCCAACAGAAGAGATGCAAAGGGCAGAGTCCAGGAAAAGTACCAAAAGGGGAACTTCCATTGCTTTCTCCCCTGGAGTAAGGATGCATTCCTTTTGGGACATCCACGCGCAACAACTCTCACGGAGTATTGCCAACCAAGGACACTCCCTTAGCCTCAACGTCCAGTTTTTTGGTGGCTCCATCATGCAGGCATGACTAATGGCCCATATGGCTGATCCCATCTCCACCCCACTGGGCATGACCCAAAGCCCCAAATCACATTGTTGGTCTTTCTGGCATGGCTCACCTTCATCCTCATGTGTGGCCATCCCCTACCCTAAATCATATTGTTAGACCATCCTGTGTGACGCAAGGTCCCAAGCAAACACATTCCAATCATGCATGACATTAGTTCACCTCCCAATAGCCGAAAATAAAGACTGGACTTCTTAGGCAAGGTTAAATTCTTTACTACATACTATGAGAAACAATAAAAGTTATTCAAACAATAATATTAAGAAGTAACCCTGCGTTAGGTAACTAGCGTGTTTGAAATCTGATCCTGGCCACCCAGTGATGCCCAAGAGCTGGTTCGACCCCATCCTCACCACCTGGACACTGTCTAGATGGGCTTCTGCCTTCCTTTGGTTGCACCTTAAGTCTTCAGTGGGGCTCTGACCCTCTGCCATTTCGTTGTTGCTATTCTTGTTCTATTACAATTTCAATAATGCCAATGACAACAATAGCAACCATTGCCATCACGTATTGATCACAGACAGTGTTCCAAGGACTGAGATACATTTTTAACATAGGCCATGAAATATTTTCATCTCAAATATCCGTTCAGTATGCGCTATTTTAGCCCCATTCTGCAGATGAGAAAACTGGAGAACGAACAGGTGACGTTCTTCATCCAAAACCTCACTGCTCAGAAGAGACAGAGCTTTGATTCAAACCCAGATCTGTCTCAGTTCAAGTGCCCTTGACTCTGCTGCTGCACTAACAGCCCCGCCCCTGGAGAATCACCATTCTCCGATTCACAGTCCCCCACTCTGGCCCAAGATAACCAGTCAGGAAGCCAGGTGGCCACCCACCTGAGGCCAACGATGAAGCTTCCACCAGCCTCATGAATTCCTTCTGAACAGAGCCCCATGCCCACCGAAAGCCCCGGGAGCCTTCTGTCTGGGTACTGGACACCAAGAAGGAGCTCCCTGTCCACTTGACGCAAATAACACTTCACCTGGACCCAGATCACCTCTCAAACTTCCATTCCCTTTTGGGTGTCTGTCCATTCATCCAGCTACTCTTTATTCCCAGTCTCTGACATAAGGATTTTTTTAAAAACTAATTTGTCGAAGGACAACTTCATCATAATTTTACACATCTAATAAACACCTAACAAATCTCAAATACATTTTAGGAATGTTTTATATACTGAGGGACTTCTTTCTCCGTTTACTTTTTTTTTTTTTACTTTGAATCTCTAAAGACTCAAATTTTGGTTAAGTTCCTTCCTTCAAAATGTATTTTAATTTGTACTGACAGATGAAAGGCTATGAAAACACACAAAATGGAATGGAAGTTCATGGTCATGAAGTGAAAGGGTTTAGACGAATCTGCCTGCAAGGGGCTTTCACAGGACGAACTGGTCCTCACCCCTGTCCCCTGACTTCCATTGTTCCTCTTTATTTCTCTTTCCCACTAGACCAGCACCTCTGTGCATTTCCTGCTTGTTTTCAATCGTTGTCACAAAGGCATTTTCCAGTCACAGTTTTACTCCTGCTCAAGAAAGCCAGCTGCTTCTTCTGACTTACCTCCTTGACAGGTGAGCCACCTGTCCTGATATCAGAGCATAAGAAGACAAACTACCCTCATCCCACAGGACTTCATGCAGAACGAGAGGAGACCACCCATCAAATACAGCCACTGCATCCTCCCACAAAACCACTGAACTAGCCCAAAGTCTATAAAAATCCATTCTTGCAATCCTAACTCGAGTCATACTCTTTATTTATGAGATGTACAAGCAGAGAAAACCTCTGTATCTGGACGTCTCTATTCATTCCACACACCTGTTCCTAATTTCACTCTATTATTTTCCATCTATTAATTTAGCAACCCAAGCGCTCTGTGAGTTATTTAGCAATTACTGGGGGACGCACAGGATGGGGAGAAGGTTGACAAACGCCCATTAGCACCAGGCCCAGTAATGGTCCCATAATGCTGCCTTGCACTTAGCCAGATGAAAGCAGCTATATATTGCAAGGAATTTTAAAGGGTGTCACCAACCTTAATTAATTCTCAATGCTCCCAGAGGAAAGTGTTTACTCCCATTTGGGAGTCTGGGAACGGCCGCACGGAGATGGTTACGTGTCACAACAAAAATACCCTAAATCAAGTTTACCTTAGAGCCTACTGGAGTGGTTTCGAGCGCATCTGCATCTGGAGCCCTCAGCTCATTCAACAGATATTTATAGAGTGGTAGCCACGTGCAGGGCAGGGTGCTAGGGTGTATGGAAGAAAGATGAGCCAAGAAGACATCGTCTCTGACCACGTGAAACCGAGTCTCACGAATGAAAACGGCCCTTAAGCAAATGTATTTCATTAACTGGTTAATCACACAAGCATCCCGCTGAGCTATGTAAAGAAAAGTTGCTTGAGGCTAAGAGAGGAGCCAGGTGTCACCCAGAGTCTCAGGGAAGAGAGGCCTGGGTTTGAGTAACTATAGGACCAATTATTAGCCACATGGCCTTAGACAACTTTTCAACCTTCCTTCGACTCAGTTTCCTTATCTACCAAGTAGTGATGATACCAAGCAGGACACTGTGGGGCTCCTGGGCACAAAAGCCTCTCTGTGTCCCCCATTTCTTGATTACAGGAAATAGGTTTCATTCAGCCTCCATGATCTTCCCTGAGTTCCAACCAGCAGGTCAAACAGCCGTTAATTAGGGAAGGGAGGGGATGGAGAGACAAGGGAGGAACAGTCAAGAGATACAATAGTGTAGCCTTGGGGCAAGGTCCTGGTTCCCCATCAAGGTATACACACAATATCTTTGAGCTGTTTTGCAGATACGGAAACCCCCCCAGGTGGGAGAAGTTAACGGTTCACGAAGGTATGTTGCCCACAAGCTCGTAGACTCCATACCAGTTGGAACCAGAAGGTGGATGATGGTGACTCCCACTGACCTCACCACCAACCAATCAGAAGAATGTCCACAAGCTGATCACGCCCTCTTTGAACCATTACTATGACTTCTCACTACTCCCTCCAGGTTGGGGGACACAGTCTTGAGGGCACTAGCCTGCTGTGGCCCCCTTTGACTGGCAAAGCAATATATAAAGCTATTCTTTTCTACTTCACCCCAAACTCTGTCTCTGAGATTTAATTTGGTGTTGCAGTACAGAGGCCGGATTCAGCTTCAGGGTCCACATCAAAATTCTGTTGAAAGGATTAAGTGAGTCCGTGCATGGTGCCCGCCCAAAAGTAAGTGCTGAATCAAGGTGAACGTGTAGAGCTATGATTATTATTCTTCAATAGCCACGGAAAGTGTGGGTCCACTGCTCATTCAAAGACACATCAGTTAAACCTGAAAGAAGTTTCTGGAATCCTTCAGAACTAAATGGACCTCTAAAGGTCTGCCAAGTGCAACTGTGTCTAGAGTTAACCCCAGGGAATTCGGCTTAGATGCTTGAGACAGCGACATCCTCCCGTCCTCCTAGGATAGGATCCTTGCCTGGGGAGTGTAAGAGCCGGAAGAGACAGCAGCGCTGGGCGCTGTTTCGAAGCAGAGGACAGCTGATTTGGGGAGCCTTTTCTGGAGCTGCCACCAGGGACTCCAACCTACTGCCAGAGCAGTGTCTTCACCACTTAGCCAGGAGGGAAGGTGGTCTCGACCAGGGCCTAAGAGTCAACATTTTTATGGAGGGCTCAAATGAAGGCTGATAAAAATCTGCATGTGACACGAAGTTGGGACTTTATCATGTATGCAATATGCTACCTAATGGAATCAGGTTCCCAGAAGACCTCCACCAGCTGGTGCGAAGACTGAATTACACAACATGAAATGTACCAGAGATCAACACAAGGTTCTGCCTTTGGGGCCCAACAAACAGCTGGACAAGCCCTGAATGGGGAAGCAGGTGTGAATGCACCTGGCTGGTTTTCATTCCCTTTAAGCTCAATACCAGTCAACAGTGTCATGTGGTTCTCAAAGGACAGGCAGATCATTTTTGGTTGCATTACTCAAAGTAGAAGTCTAGAGAGCAAGGGAGGTGACACTTCCATTCTGCTTTGTGTTGTCGGTTTGGGTGTCATCCTGCCAGATATTAGCACTCTTGAGCATCACGGAATAAGTGTAACCAGGGAAGTGATGGGAACATCAAATCACATCCTTTGTGGCTGAAGAAACTGGGAATGATTAACATGGAGAGGAAAACACTTGGGGTAGCAGGACCGTTATTTTCACATTTTTAAGAAGCTATAAAAATAGCAGTGGATTTGGGCCAGGCAATGGTCTGAACACTTGGCATGCAGCAACTCCTTCCTCCTTCAGTGATTCCCCAACTGAAAATGAGGAAACTGAGACTGACAGGGATTAAAAGACAATTTGTCCAAGATCACGCATCCAGCGAGTGGCGAAGCTCAGATGTGAGTTCTCTGGTCTGTCTGAGTCCAGATTCAGCGCGTTAACCAAGATGAGATGTGCTGGATGGAAGACACCCCTTCCGGGAGACAAGTCATAGCATACGGCTTATGGGTGGGATGCCTGCTTGCCTGTGCACTTGCCAAGAAGATCCTGACCGTATGGGCCCTGTCTTGGCCGTCATCACACCTGCAGTGCCCAGCACACAGTGATATCTACTAAACAACTGCTGAAGAAATGAGTGAATTAATGAACAAAGACAAGCTGCAGGGTTGCATAAGGAACAACTCTCTACAGCAAGAATCGTCACTGTGCTGGGTCCCAAGGCTGCCATAACAAAGCGTCACAAACTGGGTGGCTCAAAGCCACAGGAATTTCTTCTCTCACAGTTCTGGAGTCTGAAAGTAAGGCGTCAGCAGGCTATGTCCCCTCTGAAGACTCCAGGGAAGAATCCGTCCTTGACTCTTCCCAGCTTCTGGCAATTGCTGGTCATCCTTGGGGTTCCTTTGCTTACAGCTGCATTGCTCCAATTTCATTGTTCCGTCTTTGTGGCATTCGTCCCCTCTGGCTGTGTCTCCTCTGTTTCCCTATAGCTCTTCTTATAAGGATCCGGTCATTGGATTAGGGGCCGTCCTAATCCAGTAGGACTTCACTTTAACTAATTATATCTGCAAAAATCCTATTTCCAAATTAAGGTCTCATTTACAGGTTCTGAGCGGACATGAATTTGGGGGGACACTAGTGCAATCACTGAATAGGAGGGGCGATTCTAGGGAGGTAGGGCATGGCTCCACCCTAGGGATGATCAGGCGGAAGTTTTCAAATGTAATCACGAGGGCTCAGGCAACAAAATTAAAGCTCCGTCTAGAATATGATCCTTTCATTCAATAAACATTTACTAATCCCAACTGTCTACCTCGCATACAGTCACGTGGTTGAGTGGTCCAACATGAATAAGGCACAGTGGTTCCCTCGGTGGATCTCAAAGCCTGGTGGGGAGACAGATGTGCAAAGAAACAACCAAAATATGATACAAGGAAGTTTGCTCTGAAGACCTACGGAAACATAGAAGTTATAGTAATTAACTCAGCCTGGAAAGAAAACAGGGAAGAACAATGAAAGTATCAAGGATGAGCGGAGTTCTCTGGGCAGAAAAATTATGGCAAAAATATGTGTCTCCAGCCCAGGTTCCATCCTTCCTTCCTCCTTCTAGTAAAAACACAAAACTTTCCTTTGGGAAACCACTCCTTCTCCATTCTCAGCACCACCCACTGAGTAAAATGATCCCACCACAGCTCCAATAGTTTCAGGCCAGTCAGTATATTCCATGTTCTTGACTAACTAGAGCCAATAAGAGACGAGGAGACAGTGGCCGAGGTTGGGGGAAAGAGTGGTTTGGATTCTGCTGCATTCAGTGCTGTAAGAATATGAGGCTTGCAGCAGCTGGAACCATCGTGCAAGCCAAAGGGAAGAATCTTGAAGCTGCCAAGAAAAACAGCAGATCCTGGGAATGGAGCCATTCACAAGAAGCATGGCCAAAGGCTAGTCCCGTTAACATTATTTATGTCCTGAATCAAACTGTACCTGAAACCAGCCCTACCCATGGACCCTCCGTTATGTGAATCAATAGCTATATTTCATTTTGCTTAAGTCCATGTGACACCTACAACGAAATGACTCTTAACTGAAACAGCAGTCCAGGATGCAGAAAAGGCACGTCAGAAGTCACAGAGGCCAAGAGAGCAGGGTGCTTTCTAGAAATGGTTGTGAATTTAGTGTGGTTGGAAAATGGGCAAAGAGATGCTGGAGGTGTCATCGGAAGGGACTTTAGGTCAAGTGGGGTTTGGGTTTCATTGTGAAGGTTTTATACCCTTTCCAACTCTGAAATTCTTTGGTTTCTGAGTCTGCATTCCAGAAATCTTTGCAGGAGAAAAGGAACTTTAGCCCAAGAGTAGCAGCCTTGCCTGAGTTACAGCCTCAGATCCGAGTGTACCTGTTATTGGCCATTTTATCTGTATCCATCAATCTACAGGGAAGCAGAGTCAGGGGTAAGAATTACTGCCCAGGGCTCCTGGAGCCCATGGTCCCTGGGTATGCTGATCACACACGTGGCGGTAACCTTCACAGACTGCATGAGCTATACCTCCATGGCCAAGTCTCCCCCATCCTCACGTACCTACAATCCAATCACACTTAGGGATGCTGGAAATTTCCAATTCTGAGCTCCTGAGCATTCTCAAGAGTAGGCAACAGAGTTGAAGCCTGCAGTCACATCTTAACATTCACATGGTCCCTAACCCTCATACTGGGCTTAGCAGCTGTGACACAGAGGAGAGAGTTGCCCAGGGATCACCAGAGACTCATTCTGGCCACTCCACATGGTACACACCTGTCTGTGTCTGGGGAGGAGATGGGGTCTGCAGAGTCAGCTGTCAGCCTGGACATGCAGACTCGACTGGGCACATGGACACCAAGAGACTGCTTGGCATCCTCATTAGTGCCATAAATGAACAAAGCCACATAGAGGGGGCAGTGTCCCCTCCCTCCTGAAAGGGAGCCAAGGAAAAGAGTAGCAAGGCTCCCATATACCCAGGTATCCAAGAAGCAATGACAGGGACAAGGGAACTAGTTCAGATAAAGGTGAAGTTGTAGGAGAGTTTGCTTAGCTGTACTTGTCTTGGTTACCTGGTTGACTAATTTGCTAAAATGTAGGTTCCAGGATAGCAGTGACCTTGCCTTTTTTTGATGAACACTGTATCCCATGCATATAATGATTATAAACCAATAGCTCTACAGTGGGGCCACAGTGGTCAAGCAGTAGTCTAAGAGTGTGTGTGTGAGTGTGTGTGCGTGTGTGTGTGTGTGTGTGTGTGTGTGTGTGTGTGTGAATGTGTTTGATTCTCTCAATAATCGCAGGAGGTGGGCACAATCATTAACCTCTCAAACAAATGAGTAAGCTCAGGCAGAGGCTGGATAACTTGCACAAGGTCACACAACTCGATGGTGGAGCCAGAATTTGAACCCGAAACAAACTGGCTCCAGAGTCCAAGCGCTAGTGATTCCTATGCTTATACTGCCTGGGACGTTCATTCAACAAGTACTAACTGAGTATTGACAACACTCCAGGTACATTTCTAGGTGCTGGGGATTCAGCTATGAATAAAAAGAAGTCAGGGGCTTCCCTGGTAGCGCAGTAGTTGAGAGTCCGCCTGCCGATGCAGGGGACGCGGGTTCGTGCCCCGGTCCGGGAGGATCCCACATGCCGTGGAGCGGCTGGGCCCGTGAGCCATGGCCGCTGAGCCTGCGCATCCGGAGCCTGTGCTCCGCAACGGGAGGGGCCACAACAGTGAAAGTTCCGCGTACCACAAAAAAAAAAAAGGAGTTCATTAAACATTTGCTGGATGGATGGCTAGACAGATGTAGAATGGATGGCTAGAAACATGAAGCAATTGACGGATGGATGAGTTGATGGATGGGTGAAGAAGGTGGGAATCAGAAATATGGAAAGGATCCGTTGAATATTACAGGTGAGCCATCAATAAAAGAGGCTGTGGATCTCTCTTCATGTGTTTTTTTCCCCTACATTTGACAGTAATTTGTCAGTGGAATGCATGCATGCTCTAGGACCAGAAGCCTGGCTCCATCGCTCTACCATCTGCATCATCTGGAGCAAATCACTGAGCCCACTGAACCTGTTTCCTCACTTATAAAATGAGAATAACCCCAGTTACTCACACAGTTACTGTGGATTAAATGTTATTTGCTATTGTTTGGAGCCCAGTCCAATTGTTATCTCTTTTCTGTAGCTTTCAATTCAATGCAACGATGTTATGAAACGTGTCCTCTTTGCAGACATTGTGCTGGGGGTAAGGATACAACAGTAAATTAGACAAATATGACCCTTTTATTTGGGGAAATTTTACTTTAGCAGGGAACAGGGGAAAAAAACGTATCAGATGAGTGTTAAGAAAAGGGAACTGCAGGATGCTAAGGGAGTGTTGAACATGGATAGAATTAGCCTCTCTTTCTTTATGCTCTCATATTACTTCACTTGGTTTGGCTACTAGTGTGCACATTTCTCTCCCCTGTCAATCAAGGCTCTTAGAGAGATGCCCACACAACCCTTAAAGAGGAATCAATTGCACCAAATGAATATATGGATGGATGATGGATGGATGGATGGATGAATGGATGGGTGAATGGAAGGAAGAAAGGAAAGACAGATGGAGCAGTTGATGGATGGGTGGAAGGAAGGAAGGAAGGGAGGAAGGGAGGAAAGGAGGGAGGGAGGGAGGCAGGGAGGGAGGGAGGCAGGGAGGGACAAAAAGATAGATGCATGGATGGATGCAGGCATGGATGGACAGATGGCCAAAAGGAAGCTGAAACAATGGTCCACAATCAGGGAACAGTCAGGACTTCACAAAAGCCAAGTCCAGGGCAAAACACAGTCTACTCTGAGGTGATGTCCACATATTTGAAACCTGAAAGGAACCAGAGCATTAGAGGCAGATCTGGGGCAAAGCCAGAAACTTCAACTGAGATGACACGAGGAAGATGAAAAATGGGGCTTGGCTGCAGGAGACGAAATTGGCAAAAAGAACTCTTTAGACAGCTGGACTCAAGGGGGGACAGGCGTAGTATGTCACAAAAATAGCCACAAATGTCTCCCACCCTTACTGGTGCACCCCTTCACGATACGACTTCGCAGCTCCTCTCATCAAGAGTGGAACTTTTTCATCTACATCTTGAAGCTGACCTTGCCCACGTGATTTGCTTGGGTCAACGGGACATTAGCAAATGTGATACGAGCACAGGCAGAAAAGCACTTGCACGCTGGAGTTTGCTCTCTTGCTGCTCTGGGAACCCCAGAGACCGCTGTGAACCGCCAGGCTCACTAAGCTTGCTAGATAACGGGAGACACGTGGCTGAGTCACGCCTATCGCCCCGACTGACACAGAGCCAATCGTCAGGCATAAATGGGACCATCCTAGAAAGGCAGCCTCCGCTGTGCTGCCAGCTGACTGCAGAGATCAGGCTGCATTGGCCCATAACCAGAAGAACCCCCCAACCACAGAATCATAGGAAATAATAAAATAATGACCATGTTAAGCCATTAAATTTGGGGTGGGGTGTTATGGTCTGAGAGCTCATTGAAACACAGGGAATCACAAGTAGCCATGCCCACCCCAGCAGACTCAGCGGACAAGCTGGTGCGGATGAAGCCGTTCCCTTCTATTTGCCAGTCCTTGGAGCAGAGGGATAACATCAGCAAAAACCCTTCTCATCGGCTCCAGCACACGAGCTGACCACTCTCTAGAACTCGAGAGTCAGCTTGCAGGCATGTCTTTATTCCATCACTTTTTAATTGTTGAATAATTTATTCAACAAACATTAATGGAGCACCCATCTGGATTAAGCCCTGCAAAGACAGTGGGGGCAAGCTAGACATGGGTTGTATTCCAACATGGCTAAGTGATCACATTAGGGGCTGGAAGGGGGCTTTGAGCAGAAAGAGAGTTTTGACAGGAAGTGGCATGATGACAAGTGTCTGGCCTGAGCCTGGGCCTTCAGCCAAAGGATTTCACCCCCATGCTGACTGCCAGCACCCAGGAAGGAGAAACGACAGCTGTCTTCACTCTTCACAGAGCGGTTAAGAGGACGGACTCTACTGTCCGAGTCGGGATTCAGGACTTACTATTTGTGTTAATCTCCCAGTGCTTCAGTTTTCTCATTTAGAAAATAGAGCTGGTAATAGCTGCTACTTTGGAAGATTGTTGTAAGGGTTAAATAGGGTATTCCATATACCTACAGTACCGGGCTCTACGTAAGCACCAGTAAGTGTATGTCATTTTTTAAAATTTATTTTATTCAAGTATAGCTGATTTACAGTGTTTCATTAATTTCTGCTGTACAGCAAAGTGACTCAGTTATATACATATACACATTCTTCTTCATATTCTTTTCCATTATGGTTTATCACAGTGTATTGAATACAGTTCCTTGTGCTGTAAGTAGGATCTTGGTGTTTATCCATTCTATATTATAACAGTTTGCCTCAGCAAGTCCTAAACTCCCAATCCACCCCTCCCCCAATGCCCCCTTGGCAACCACAAGTCTGTCCTCTATGTCTGTGAGCCTGTTTCATAGATAAGTTCATTTGTGTCATATTTTAAGTTCCACGTGTATGTCATTATTTTTTATTATCCTTCCTGTCACCCTCTGCTCACTCCTCATTCTATGAGGCCCCTGACATGTGGCTCTGACTTTCTTGCCCCGAAATGGTTTTTCCTTCCCCAGTTTACATTCTGGGCATCCTCTTTGAGGCAGCCATGAAAATGCGCCTCTCGAGTCCACTGCTGCGGGAGCATAACTGACAGGTAGTTCTGGTTTCAGGGCTGTCCGCTGGCCTGGCCAAATTTCTTTGAGAACTGTGTCAGCAACAAGTCCTACCCAACCGTCCTTCTTTGCTCTCTCCTTTGCAGGTGACAGACCTGCACTGCAATCTGCAAACTCCCCTGCCGTCTCCATCTTCCTTGCCTTTTTCCTTCACATTCTCCCCCAAACCTCTCATATGGCTCATCTTGTATTGACATCTCCTCCTGATCCTTGGAGGACCCAAGGTAACACGGTCTTTGACACTATAACCTACCCATTGTTACCAGAGGCAATCGCCTCTCAAACAACTAGAGTTCCAAACCTAGAGCCTCTGTCTTCCTTCTCTATGGACCAGGAGAGAGTGCGAGAGGGAGAGGCATCAGCTCTTTCTCATACCCCACATCTTATCTATCTTATCACCTCTACCTGAAAATACAGCAGAAACCTGACCACTTCCCCCTCCTCCACTACCACCATCTTGGTCCAGGATGCCATCCTCTCTTGTCTGTGTGTTGGCAGTAGTATCCTACCTGTTTCCCCGTCGCTGCGCTAGCCCCTCTGCAGTCTACTCTGTTAAAACAAAGTGATAGGAGTAACATATACACACTACTATATAAGAATAGATGACCAACAAGGACCTACTGTACAGCACAGGGAACTATACTCAATATTTTGTAATAGCCTATAAGGGAAAAGAATCTGAAAAATAATATACATCATATATATATATATGTATGTATAACTGAATCACTTTGCCATACACCTGAAACTAACACAATATTGTAAATCAACTATACTTCAATATAAAAAAATTTTTTTGAAAACTAAGTGTTCCTATTGAAGCTAAGTCAGATGATGTCAGCACCTCTGCTTAATGTCTTCTAACACATTCCCATCACTCTGACCAAAGGCTAAAGTCCTCACCATAGAGCAAAGACAGCGGAGTAAGGTGCGCGAGGCTATCTGGCCTTGGGGCCAGGGGAGGTCCGGCCCCCGGGCGCTTCAGAGCTTCTGCTGGCCCATGCAAGGAAGAACATTTTCCTTGACTTGTAGGTGCTTTTATATTCATCTCGAAAAGAAAACAAAATTCTGAACTCAGGATTTGCCAAGTTTTGAATCAGAACTGTCTTGTCTTCAACCAGAAGAGGTTATTCAAGCTCAGTTTGGAGTTGAGGTATTTCTGTGTTGTCTCCGGAGTGGGGTCGCCCTGCTTCTTTGATCAGGCTACCTTCCCTATTCTTGAAATGTGGATATCTCTTCTCTACACTTTACCTCCATGATTTGGACTGGAAAAGGCTGCTTTTCTTTTTGTTCCACCTCTCAGATTCAATGAAGAGAAACCCCTGGGATGCAGTCATCCTGCAAACTTCTCTAGGAAAAAAGAAGCAACTGACATGCATCTTCTGCTGCAATTTGCTTAATCACAAATAAATTATTTTACAAGCTGAAAATAAATAAATAAAGTCCCCACCGTGGTCTGAAAGGCCCTCCCTGATCTACTCCAGCACAGCCACTTGCTCATTCCACTACGTTTACATTTTTATTCTGATGCTTCCACCTCAGGGTTTCATCATTTGCTGCTTCTCTGTCTGTAAAGCTCTTCCTGAAGACAGCGTTTGGTTCAATCGTCTCTTTACTCCAATGCCAGCTTCTTAGGGAGACCCTCACTGGCCACACTGCCTGAAATTCCAAATTCCCCTACCTACCCCCTTCGCCATTTTTTTTCCATGACACTCATCATTATGTAACATAGTTTATACTTTATCTTATCTTGGGTATTGTGCATCTCTCCCTAATAAAATGTAAGTTCCAGGACTGCAGGTAATTTTGTCTGTCTTGTTCACGGCTGTATTCACAATACCTACTATGGTATCTGGCACATAAGGGAGGGAGGGAGGGAGGGAGGGAGGGATAGATGATGGAAGAATGGAAGGAGGGAGGAAGGATGGGTGGATGGATGAATGGATAGAGAAATGAAGGGAGGGAGAGATGGATGAATAGATGGAGGGATGGATGGAGGGAAGATGATTAGATGGAGAGAGGGAGGGAGTGACGAGAGAGGGACAGAGGGATAGAGGAGGAACAGAGGGACAGATGGAAGCATGGATGGAGGGATAGAGAGATGGAGAGAGGAATGAAGGGATGGATGAATGGATGGCTAAATGGATGAAGAAATAAAAGGAGGGAGGGAAAGAGATGGATGAATAGATAGAGGGAGGGATGACTAGATGGAGGGAGGGATGAAGGGAGAGATGGAGGAATGGAGGGAGAGATGGGGGAGGGAAGGAAGGGGGGTAAATGAATAGATGGAGGGAGCGATAGGGAGGGAGGGAGGATGAACGGAGGGAAGGAGAAAGGTAGGGAGGGATGGAGGCCTTCATGGAGAGATAGAGAGATGGACAGAGGGATGGAGGGCCGGATGAATTGAGGAAAGGAGAGAAGAGAAGAAGGGAAAGAGAGAAGGAGGGATGAGAAGGGCCAGCCAGGTGCTGCAAGTACCACAAAGCTCATCTGAGAGAAGCAAACTGCTATCAGCAAGGATATAACTGATGCCCACGTGGGCTGAACCCACGGATTTTCCCTGAAAATCCTCTTCTGTAAAATCTAATGTAATTCATCCTTCCAGACCCTGAGTTGGGTGGGAAAACATAAGGTTGGATGGCCTGGGACCGCTACCTGTTATATCTCAAAGATGGAGATGTACACTGCAGGAAGATCTGAAGCTTTAGCGTAAGACAGAGAGAGATCTGAATCCTGGTCCTGGGCAGTCTTGGCCAAGTTACTGAACCTCTCTGAACCTTATTTTCTTCATCTCTAAAACTAAGATAACAATATGTTTATATTAAGATAACAACAGAGATATTCTAAGAATTAAATGACACATATAAAAGGCTTAACACAGAGTCTGGAATTTAATAAATGCCAATTACTCCCAGAGACAAGTCATTCTGTATCTTAGTTTCCCCATAAGGAAGAAGGGATTAATAACACCACCTACTGATGGAGTGTCTGTGAGGATGACACAAGTTGACAGTGGGCTCTGAACAAATAACGACTCAATAAATGTGAGCAGTGTTGCTGCTTCTGCTGTTGGAGATGACGGGCTCTGCAGACGAGAGACGTGCACCCAAGGTCCCGCAGATACCCTAGAATAAGCCACTGAACTCCTGAGCCCTCCCTGTAACTACTTATGAGATGATTATCTTCACTTATTTTGCTTCTGAGAAAAAAAAGTCAAATAACTTGCCTAAAGCCACAGAGTTTACAGGTGGCAGAACTAAGATGGAATCCATGGGGTGGGGGAGGTCTGCATTCAGCGTCTATCCACTTCCCCAAATCCCCGAGGTCATTCTGACCACCCCACACGCAGGGGAAAGTTGCCACAACTTGTCCTTCCCCACCTGTTAAGAGACTGGTATTATTTCACAGTCCAGACCTTCTCTTGCTCAAGGGGAATCTGTGAACTTGCACCATCAGGGCTGTTTCTCCACAGAGCTTGAATCACCAGCCTGGTCCCTGGGGCTGCGACTCGGATACAAACCCCTCCTGCTTCCCAGGAGCAGATGGCTGCCTCTGAAACCATCTTTCACTGAGCTCCTTTCTGGTACCCCAGGAGCCTTCAGTAATTACTGCTATTATTCTTACATTAAATGAGTTAATAAAATCAGAACTCCAAAGGTACAGTGGAAATACACACAGATATGCACACACCCAGAGACACGTAAGCACACACACAGACACACACAGACACAAGCACTTAGATGCCACAGAGACTCTTCGAGGCTGTGACACAAAGAAGTTCTGGGAGCATCACTCTACTAGTGGACCTGTCTCCACAGAGATCTTTTCATCTTGTTTTCTCTTCCAGGCGGATCCAGGGTTCATGAACCACCTTACCCGCAATTTCCCTGCGAGGAACGTGGCAGGGGGTAGGCAATGACTAGGGTTGACAAGGGCAATCTCTGTTTCTCTGGATTCCTAACCAGTTTTTAAAGTTGACAATCTGAATGACAACATTTGCTCCTTAAGGAAATTACTCACGAGGAGTTTTAGCCTCCGGATGAGACGCTCGGTTTTTCTTCTGTTTGTCTCAATTCTGAACCTTTTCAAAGTGACGGTTCACCCACTGGTTTCTGTTTACGAAATATTTTCTCCTCCAACCTAAACAGTGGTTGCATTTCTTTTTCTTTTGAGATGACCCTGAAATGGAGCAGGCTGTCGCTCCGTGTCAAGGTACTCCTGGGCGTCTGCTGCAGGCTGACAGAGGGACATCTGTTGTCAGGGCCGCGGCCTCCTACGGACGGGAGGGGGGCAGGGAGGAGAAGAGAGGAGCAGGTTGTGATGCCTGCTGTTCCGTCCGGATTTAGAATCTTACAATGAATCTTCAATTTGTAAGAAAAATCAGCTTTTTGGCAAAGAAGTTGTTGCAGCCGCCAAAGTTCTAAGTCTGCTTCAATTCTCTTTTACAGGATTCCAAAGAAAGTGACTGGGTCCTGGCGTTTTCCATCTTGGGAGCACCCAAACCTCATTCAGGTGGGAGGCAGGCAATGGCAGAAGCAGCAGGAGCAACAAGACAAGGGTGCAGGTCCAGATTCTGCTCTCGCTGATACCTGTGCATCCAATATGAACCATCCTCGAATCTCTATTGCTTTATTTTTCTGATATCTCAAAAGAACACTCTGAAGGAGATACATACATACCTAAATCTATATACCTACCTGTCTCCCTATCCATCCACCTATCTATCTACCTACCTACCAATCGGTATCTTTATTTTACTCAGTTGAGTAAACTGAGGCCCAACAGATACTTACCAAGCTCCTGTTACATGTCAGTTTCTGCGAGGTTTAATGCAACTTGCTTGGATATGAGTCAGTGGAGATGAACTCGGCTCTTCCAACCTCACTCCCAATGTTCTTAATCAGGATCCTAGTCACTTAGTAATTCTTAATCGTGACTGTAAACAATTTCAGCGTTCACTGAAACTAGATTTGTTGAGCACCTAGTACGTACCAGGGCCACCTGTGGCTAGTGCAAGAGATATTGGCTGAGTCCTGGGGATTAAAACCCCCATAGAAAATGCCTTAGTAGGCCTGTGTGCATTGAGCAGTGCGTGTGTGTGTGTGTGTGTGTGTGTGTGTGTGTGTAAATGTTGAAGGTGAAGACAGATGATACGTACATCTAAAGCAAAGGGCTTGCACTGCAGCAGAATACGTTTGGTTAGATTAAAGGAGTCAGTCTTACCAGCACGAGATCCGAAAGCCACACAGAGGGCACTGGAGGGTCAGCAGACTCTCCTCTCAGGGAGAGTTTCAAATCTTAGGGGATGACCTAATGTCTCCCCTTCCAGCTCTGCCAAATCAACAGCACAGAAGAAACGGTAGCATCTGCTCCTCCACCAGTGAGGCTGTTAATGTCCCCATTGCCCTCTTCACCCTAACACTCTCCCATGATTATCCTCCAGGAATCCTCCTTAAGCCCTTGGGGAATCTCCTAAAGCATGCCATGGCTTTGTAAACCGGGCCCCAGAATCCAGGCTGGATATAAGGTTTAGGGTCTGACAAGTCTTCTTTACTCTCGCTGGAAGGTAGGATTTAAAGGATGGATTTTTATTTTAAAGTTTGTTTTCATTCTATCAAAGAAAAGACAGCCCAGGTTCGAGATGTTTTCCGTGACTCTGTGGTCGGATAAGATTGGGTCCACTCCTCTTCTATATGAATGGGTGAGGGAGCTTTCCAGGGAACCAGGATTCCCTAAATATGTATAAAGGATGAATACAGGCTCAGAGAAGCCAATGAAATGGATGTTCTGACCATTAAAATTCCTCTGCAAGATCCCAATGCACGGAATAATAAACCTTACTGCCTCCTCTGCAATAAATGTTACCTTTAATATAGAAGAATAAGCCCTCTACGCACAAGGCAAGTCTCCAGCCCTTTAGAGAGATCCATGAATTACTTAGAAGTACAAGTGAACTCACAGCAATAGATGACACACATGAAGTCTCAGACCATTAGCCTCTGTTACAGACTGAATCATGTCCCCTCAAAATTTATATGCTGAAGCTCTAACCCCAATACTGAATGTGACTGAATAAGACAGGACCTTTGGAGAGATGATTCCATTGAAAAGAGGTCATCAGACAGGCCCTAAACCAATCTGAGGGGTGTTTTTATAAGAAGAGATTAGGACACTCAGAGAGACACGGGGAGGGGGGGATGGGCGGCGGGTAGGGCGGCCTACACAGAGGGATGACCATGTGAAGAGGCAGCAAGAAGAAGGCCCTCTGCAAGCCAAGGAGAGAGACTCTCAAGTAAAGTCAACCCTGCTGACACCTTGATCTTGGACTTCTAGCCTCCAGAAGTGTGAAAAAATAAATGTCTATTGTTTAAGCCCCCCAGTCTATGGCATTCTGTTATGGCAGCCTGAGCAGACTAATACGTGAGTGCAAACATTGAACATCTTGCATAAAATGAGGTAGCATTAGAGAAAACCTTATGCAGACCGTTTCTATGTTCAGGTGACTTTTAAGGAAAGAGATTTTTAAACCTCTATCTAGCTTAAATATATCTTTCCAGAAAAATGCACAATATAACACACGTCTATAAAATCAAAGCAATGTTTAACTTCAGTGGATGACTTGACCTTTTAAAGCAAGACTGAATATTTATATATATATATATATATATATATGGGGATGCATGTATATGTATAGCTGATTTAAAAAATATATATCCAATTGTTCAAAATTATAAGACTTTTAGAGGGTCATATAGGAGAATATGTCCATGCCATAATAGTAGACAGAGAAACCTCAATAAAAAAAAAAACTCAACACATAAAGAATAACTTTTGATTACCTTAAAATTAATAAGTTCTATTTCTCATGAAACATCATTAAGAGAGAGAGAAGTAAAGCCACACAGTGGAAAATATACTTCAAACACGTAAAACTAACAAAGCATTCATATCCAGGATATATTACAATAAGAATTGTACAATTATTGTACAATTGTACAATTACAATAAGAATTGTACAATTATTGTACAATTGTACAATTGTACAATAAGAATTGCACAAGAGAAAAAATGAGTAAAATACAACACAAAGAAAAAAATCTAAATAGCCAAAAAGAAAGAATGAGTGTCCAATTCCATTAGAATTAGGGAAATGCATATCAAAACTGTAGTGACCTACCACTACACATTTCTGACAAAGATGAAAAATTCAAACAATATCAAGAACAAGCAATATGAAGCAACAGGAACTCTCATATACTGCTGGTGGGAGTAAAAATTGGTAGAACCACTCTGAAAAGCAATTTGGCATTATTCATTGAAGTTGAAGATACAAATACCCAATGATCCAGCATTTCTACTTCCGGACAACTACTGGAGAGAAACTCTTGAACACACACACCAAATACAGGTACAGAAACATCCATAGCTACTGTGATACTGTGATATAATAAGCAATATATATCCCTGGATCCTGGTCAGAGCTCCAAAAACCTTTGTAGTTTCCTAAGTGATAAAGGTACTAGGAGCACCTTATGTTCTAATATTTGGTCTTTGACCCCCATTTCCTGACACAGAGCTCCTAAAACCCTTAGAATTTCCTAGGTGATAGGAGCATCTTTTTTTCTAATGAGGTGGCTCTTGGTGAGCTCTGGGATAGCTCCTGGATAAGGGTTTGTGATATTGTGATTTATAATAAGAAACATACATTTGGTCTTCAATGATTCCTGGCACAGAGCTCCGAAAGCCCTTGGAATTTCCTAAGTGATGAGAGTGATAAAGGTGTTTTTTGTTTTGTTAACGTGGTGACTAGACCACACCTAAGGATCCAGGCTGGTAACTAGGAGAACAAACCAGGTGATGAGAGGGCTGGAACTTTCAGTCTCACCCCACTCCCCACCCCCAACCTTCAGGGAGGGGAGAGGAGCTGGAAATTGGATCAACTGCCCATGGCCAATGATTTAATCAGTCGTGCCTATGTCATGAAACCTCCCTCAAAACTCAGAAGGATGGGATTCGACTTCCAGGTTGGTGAATGCATGGAGATTTGGGGACAGCGGTTCAGAGAGTATGGAAGCTCCATGCCCTTTCCTCACACCACGGCCTATGTGTCTCTTCATCTGGCTGTTGATTCGTATCCTTTAATCTAGAGTGGGAAAAGGTTACCTGAGTTCTGTGAGCCTCTCTAGCAAATTAATCAAACCCAAGAACAGCACGGAGAGAGAGCACGGTGGGAACCTCCAGTTTGCAGCCAGTCAGTCAGAAGCACAGGTGACAACCTGGGCTTGGGAATGGCATCTGAATTGGAGGGCAGACTCGTGGGACTGAGCCCCTAACCTATGGAATCTGGTGCTATCTCCAGGTAAATGGTGTCAGAATTGTGTCAGAGAATCACTTGCTGATGTGGACAAAATCCTTACACATGCTGGAATTGGTTCCAGAATCTTACAGGGCTGGTCACCAGAAACAACAAGCCATGATTAGAAGTTTGGAACTTCAGACCCCATCCTCTGGGGAAGAGAGAGGGGCTGGAGGTTGGGTTAATCAATCATGCCTATGTGATGAAGCCACCACAAAAATCCCTTAACTAGGGGCTTTAGAGAGCTTCTGGGTTACTGAACACATCTACATGCCAGCAGTGTGGACTATCCCCACTCCATGGAACAGAAGCTCCTGTACTCAGAACCCCTGTGGGGCTCAGACCTTGCCCTATGTATCTCTTCATCAGATTGTTCATCTGTATCCTTTATTGTATCCTTATTATATAATAAACCAGTAAATGTGTTTCCCTGTTTTCTGTGAGCTCTTCTAGCAAATTACCACATCCAAGGAGAGAGTTGAGGGAACCCTGATTTCTAGCAGGTCAGTCAAAGTTCGGGTGACACCTGGGACTTGGGACTGGTGTCTGAAGTAGGGACAGTCTTGTGAAACTGAGCCCTTAACTTGTGGGATCTGATGCTCATTCCAGGCAGTTAGTGTCAGAACTGAAATTGAATTATAGGACACCCAGTTGATGTCCACGGAGAATTGGAGAACTGCTTGGTATGGGAAGAAGGCACACACATCTGGTCACAGAAATGTCCTGTGAGGGCTGTAGAGGAGAAACACAAGAGCTTTTTCTCTTCAGTCATATCACTCATCATTGTCATAAACCGGAAACAATACAAATGTCTATTATTATCAGATGGTCTAGTTACACAATGGAACACTACACAAAACTGAAAATGAACGAAACTACAACTATACACGAAAGTCAGGGACTCTTTCAGACGTTATTTTAAGCGAAACAAGCAAGACATAAAATAATACACATGATTTCACTTGGGCAAATTTTAAGAACTGGCAAAAATTTATTAAGGGATGACAGGTGGTAAAATTAAAAAGAAAAGCAAGGAATCAATTACTGTAACTCTAGATAATGTGTCTGTTTTCTGAGAGAAAGGGAAGAAGGTGTGACCTTGATCAAACTATCTGAGGGGACATAAAGGGGTCTTTTGAGGCGCTAACTAGATTATCTCCCTGATCTGAATAGTGGGTCTATGACTGTTACATTGTTTCTCATTCACTATACTTTTGGTGCACTGTTTCATGTTTTATTTTACAATAAAAAAGTAAAGAACAAACAAATAAAAAGCTTTCACACATGCCAATAATTTAAATCATAAAACATTACAATAGGAGTAGGTCTTATGTATTCATCAGAAGGTTTGTTTGTAGATAACAGGATCTACTGGGTTTTTAAGAGTTAGTAAGCAGGATGGAATTCACTGTGGTACACGGCACACAGAATCATTGGGACAGTTGAAGAAAGAGACTCTAAGCTGAGCTCACAGAACTACACAACAGAACTGGGTCACCAATGGAGCTGCTGCCATCAGGGAACTCCTGAGTCAAGAGCCACCAGTGCAGCTATAGATGCCAGGGCCCCATGTCTACTGCTCTAATCTATACTTGAACAATGATGCTACAACTCAGTTCAAATCAATGTTTTTCATACAGGTGCATCTGATAACAACACTGAAATCATTCGTACCCTGAAAGTAAGGTGGGCTGGGAAATGCAGGTTTGTGTGGTTCTGGGATATGTGCATGTGGGGGGTGTTCGCTTGTCTTTTGTTTCTTGTTTTTTGTAATTTTACCTGGACAAGACAAGATTTATATCATTGGGTACTATCAAAACAGTGTTCAAAAAATTGTGGGCACCCATAAGGGGAGGTATTCACAACAGAGTCCAGGTAGTTCAACCTTGTTATTTTGCAGGTTGATGAAATGTTATCAGAGAAAAAAACAACTCAGTTGCTTAGAGGAAAGCATCTTCAAGGGCACATCAGAAAAACTGATTTTGTCCTGACCCTGCACTTACTAGGAGAATTCTCTACCTCTCTGAGCCCTCGGTTTTCTCAACTATAAAATGGACATCATTAAAGAGTTACCATACAGTACAGCTGTGAAAATTAAATAAGATAATGCATGTGAAATAACCTGAGAGAGTATGCCCTCATTTAATTTTTCGTTTGCCACTATTCTTTTTAGAGATTTGCCGAGAATTGCATTGTATCTGTACTGTCTGTCCCAACAAACATAGTTCTGTTAAAACTGCCGGTCCATTAGGAATATACATAGAGAAGATTGAATTCATGTGTGGTTTCAGAACAAGTTTCTCTTTTCTCCCTCCAAATTCAAAACAATGCCAAAAAACACATTTTTAAAAGAATAAGTTCAGAAAGCCAAGGAACGATGCCCGATCTATGGGGGAATGCTGGAGTAATCCCCACACTGCAGGAAATGACTGCTTCAGAGCAAAGAGTGGTTGACACTTTCCAAACCTAAAATGAACAAGTACAGGAAGTCGTAAGTCCCTAGGGATAGTCTCAAGTTGAAAAACTGGGAAGTTACCTTCAGAGCTGCTAGACAAAGAGAAGACACATACACAGCAAAGGTCTACGAACGTGGGGGATCATTTTAAAAATTATGAGAGCACTATGTAAAATGTATACATGCAAAATGAATGACTTCTTGGGAAAACATAATTTACTGAAACTGACTCAAGAAGAGGTAGAAAACTCGAGTAGACCACTAATCATCGAAGAAATTGGAAATGCTGTCAGAAAAACTACTCAAAATAAGGAACCAGTGAAAGGAATTTGGAAATAGCTTTTAAAATTAAAAACACACATACCTTTCAACTCAGAAATCCCACTCCTGGGAGTCTCAAATAGAAATAAAAGCACTAGTACATAGGACATGTGTTAGGGTTGTTAATGCAGAATTATTTGTAGAAGAAAAAAGCAGGGGAGAAAGTGAATGGCCTCCCATGGAAAATTATATAGTCATAAAAAAATGAGCTAGATTTTTATCAGCTGATTTGGAGCAATCTGCAGAATGTATTGATAGAAGAAATGGCAAAAGACACAGAGAAGCACATATAAGCGTATTCTGATGTTTGCAAAACAATCATCAAAACAATTCCGTGTGGTGTGTGCACACACAGGTATTTGTATAATTTTATGAACACAGAGAAGATTCTGGAAATGTACATACCAGACTGAAAGCACTGGTTATAGAGTGAGGGTCAGGGAACGAATTGCTAAGGAAAGTGGAGGGAAGGTAAAAGAAGCAAAAAAGAAACAAAAGAGTACATGTAATAAATTAAGGATTCCATGGCAAAATGTTTTCCTGCTATGATTCCTTTGCTCTGGCATCAGATATGTGTATGTCTGAGTATGCATGTGTATGTATGTGTGTGTGTTCTGTGTGTATTCATCAGTGCAAAAAGTTAATGAAAAAGACACTGACCCAAGCTTTTCACAGGTTTCCCAAACCTTTAAGATACAATAAAAAGCCCTAAAATTTAAAAGGAAGGAAGCTTCTTAGCTCATTCTTTGAATCCTGATGGCAAAGCCGTACAAACAAGATACACATACCAATGGAGAACTACCGCCTAGTCCCACTGATGGACAGAAAGGCAAACTATGAGGTAATCCTCTCCAGAAGGGCATGAAAGAACATCATGGTAACAAAGCGTTCATTCAAACAATGTGAGGAGACTTCCGGTTTTGGTTCCAGCATGTAAAGATCTTGGAAGTCATCACACCCATCCTTCCAATAAGAAAAAGTTGAACAAGCAGAAAATCAATGACTTTTCTTGGCTCCATTCAGAACTGAAGTCATAGGGTAAATCTCCACCTTGTAACGTACAAGTGAATCTAGAGTTATGGTCAGGATCTGCTTATCTGGAGTCACAGACTGCAGGAACACTTACACGGTCATTTTGACAAATTGCTGGAGGCCAGGTATGGACTAGTGTGAGAATGAGAGACTCCTGGGGGCCCCAGTCTCAGGGAGTCTCTGATTCTATGACACCAACTGGGTGTCCAGTGATTCAACTTAATCCTGACACTAATGACCCAGAGTTAGTGCAGACCCTACAGGCTCACAGGCTTAGTCCAACACAACAGCCCCACTTCAGATGCAGCCACAAATGGAGTGCTCAGGCTACCCACACTTTTGCCAGCCAACTGCAAATGTGATGGTTCCTATGACTGCCTTCTTTGATTCTATAACTTGATAGAAGGACTCACAGAACTCAGGAAAACACGTTATTTACATTAATCAGCTTATTATAAAGAATACAATGCAGGAACAGCCCAATGGAATGTATGTGTAGCGCGAGGTGTGGGAGTGGAGGGTAGTGCAGTTTCCACGCCCAACTCGGGTGTGACACCCTCCCAGTGCAGCACTTACACAAAAGCTCTCTGAACTCCACTGTAGTTTAGGGGTGTCTGTGGAGGTTTCATTACCCAGGAATGATTGGCCATTGGTGACTGAACTCAATCTCCAGTCCCCCTTCCCTACCCCGAGGTTGGGGTATGGGGCTGAAAGTTCCAACCCTAAAATCATGACTTGGTCTTTCTGGTGGCCAGTCCCCATCATGATGCTCTCTAGGGCCCTCCCCCTCCCCTGCCAGGAATCATCGCATTAGCACACAAAAGAGTAAGAGCTCTGTGCCGGGAACTAGGAACAAAGAACAAATATTTATTTTTTTATTATACCACAGAGGGCCTCCACACTTTCATAGATTTTACCTTCAGAAACCCCACCAGCAACTCACAGCGAACAGCAGAGAAAGATCAGCTTGTGGTTCTGGTGAGGGAGAAGGGAGACAGTAGAATTTGTCCAGCGCATTCTCCATTACAAAGGACCACTTTCTGGGGATGTGACTGTATGAGTTTTATCCTACCTGGGGGAAGGGTATTCCTGTACTCCTGAGTTTGAAGTCGCTGGCACCTACAGCTACAGCAAGTACACAGCCCAGCCCACAGCCATGTTCACATAAAACTTCGCATGATCTATTTACCTCAGTTCCTATTACCCAATACATCATGTCCAACTTTCAACAGAAAATTACAAGGCACGTTAAAAGGCAAAGAATGAAAGAACTAATGAACTTTAGGGTTTCTATTCATATCATTTCACTACATTACAGAATAAGAACAAATATATTTGATTATTCAAGTAGACACTGGAAAAGCATTTCATAAATTTCAGCCTTTAGTTTTTTTTAAGAAAACACTTAGAAAATATTTCCCAAGTCAAGAAAGTGTATCTACCAAAAGTCTATAATAAATGCCAACATAAAAAATATTCTCAATGAAATCAGGTGTGAATGAAAAATGTTCCCTGCATATCAGTAAACAAAGGATGTTGCAGCCGTCAAGACACCAGTCACCCCTGCCCCACGATGAGCCCTGAGGGAACTCAGGGAGACAAACAGGCAGCCCACTGCCAAGCCCTCAGCCACTGCAGCCGCCCCCAACGGTGCACCCTGAGGGGACTCGGGATGGGAAAGAACAGGATGCTGGCCCTAGACAGCTAAGGTGCATATCAAACGAATAACTACAGTGAGCCCAGACTCTTGCATCTTCCCCTACATAAAAGAGCGCTAAATTCCTTAACTTGAGATGTCTGGTTTTCTTTAATTAACAGTAATCTTTTGATGTTCCGACTACCTGAACTTTGTTGAAAAACTCTTATATATCCTGGCTCCTCCCTGACCTCCCTGGAGCAGTCCCTCAGAGCCATCTGAGAGGCTGCTCCTGGGCTTGAAGTCCTCAGAAAGTCCGCCAAATAAACCATAATTCTCAACTTTTACGTTGTGCATTTCTTTTCAGTTGACATAGGAAAAGACAAAATTCCTGATACTATATTTTTTATATAATGTTATTCTGGAGTCTAAAGGAAAGCAATAAGACATGTAAAGAAGAAGAAATATTGGAAAAGAAAAGGTGAGCGTCGTTATTAGTAGAAGATATGATTGACTTACCTGGAAAAATAAAGAAAAGCAACTGAAAAACTATTCAAACTAATAATGCAACACAGTTAGGTGGTCAGATACTTTATAAATACACAAAAGTTGTTTTCTGTCCTGTACGTAAACAGCAGTGAATTAAAAGAATTAATGATAAGATATATCTTCTTCAAACAAATGAGCTACAAAGGAAAAAACTAGGCAAGACAAATATAAAGAAAATTGCATAAATTTATAGAAGTATCTTAAAGAAGATCTGAATAACTCAAGAAGGCAAATATTTACAATCTCCCCCCGAAAGTATCTATAAATCCAGTCCTCTACAAATTAAATTATCACAGTATTTTAATCAAATTCAGTAATCTATTTTTAAAGGAAATATTTTTTAAAATCATAAAATTTCTGTAAAAAAATAGTGGTGGACACATGCTCTATCTGCAACCAAAACATGTTAGGAAGCTAAAGTAATTTAACAAGTGTGTTATTGATGTAAAAAGAGACAAATGGATTAACAAAACAGAAGAGAGTCCAGAAATACAATCACGACTTGAAGGAAAGTTTGTGAGCCATGCAGGTGGCACTGAAATCAGAGGAAGCTCATAGAACTGACTTCAGCAACTGGGGCTGGCCTAACTGACTATACATTTGGAAAAATTTTAATGACATTCATCCATCACATTACACACACACGATTAAACTACAGATGAATTAAAGACCTGAACATCAAAAATTAGATTAGAGGACAATATAGTATAATACTTTTATAATCTTGGGCTGGGAAAATATTAAGCAATAAACAAGAGAAAGAATCAATGAAAGAAAAAATTACTGATTTGACCTTGAGGTAAATTTAAAACATCTGTTTGACAAAAGACTAAAGAAAGTTATAAGGTCAGATTCTAGGAGAAATTATTTGCATCATATATGACAGAAACAGGGTATTGATGTCCATAAAATTTCAGAACTCTTATAACAGATTTTTTAAAAAAAAAGAAAGGATACTAATTTTTTTTAAATCGGGGAAGATACATAAGACATTCAGACAAGAAGAAATATAAATAGCAGATAAATATTTGACGATATGTTCAAGTTTACTAGCAATCAGGGAAATGGACTTGACTCTCAAGCCACTGGAACTGAGGCATTTTAACAGTATCAAGAAGAAACTGGGAATTCGTTCCTGTACCCAGGCCCCAGAACTGGCTGGGTTCCCAGTCTTTCTGCTATCTTTTTATTCAATGTGATCTTTAATCCCACAAGCTACCCCTTATCTTTCCACTGTATTTGCCCTTACGTTTTCTAGGCTCATCTTCTGTTACTTACAACCTTAGTTGACAGAAATTTTAAGGAATATTTAGCAGTCCAAAAAGCCACATTTTCTACTTGTATTATTCCTATTGTAATGAAGTATCATGAACTGCATGGCTTAAAACAACAGAAATTATCATCTCACAGTTCGGGAGGCTGAAAGTCTAAGTCAAAATGCCACCAGGCCATTGTAAAGCAATTATACTCCAATAAAGATGTTAAAAAAAAAAAAAAATGCCACCAGGGCCAATCTTTGAACCCTGTAGGGAAAGAATCTTTCTTTGCCTCTTCCTAGTTTCTGGTGGCCCCAGGAGTCCCCCAGCTTGTGGCAGCATCCCTTCAGTCTCTGCTTCCATCTCCCCCGGCTGTCTTCTCCCTGTGTGTTCTCTGTGTTTTCTCATGGCATTCTCCTCCCTGTGTCTTCCTTTTCTTCATATAAGGACCCTAGTCATATGGGATTAAGGACACACCCTACCTACAGTGACCTCATCTTAGCTAATTATGTCTGTAAGGATCCTGTTTCCAAACAGGTTGCATTCAGAGGTAACAGGACTTCAACAAATATTTGCGGGGAGCAGGTGGGAGGGAAGACACAATTCAACCATAACTCAACAATAAAGACAGTGAAGTATAAATACACACAAAAACTTGGATGGGTCTCAAGGACATTATACCAGTGAAAGAAGGCAGTCTCAAAAGGTCACATATGGCATGATTCCACTGATATGACATTCTCAAAGAGACTGAATTACACGATAGAGAACAGATAAGAAGTTCCCAAGGGGTAGGAGTTGGGGGAGATTGTGACGAGAAATATGTTGGCGGGCTGGTGGAACTATTCTGAATCCTGACTGTGGTGGTGGTCACATAAATCTTTACATGTGTTAAAATTCATGGAACTCTATACTTTTAAAAAAGTGATTTTTTTACCACGATAATTTAAGAAATAGAAATTTTAAAAGCCACAAATTAGAGTGCTGTTAGACCTTCAGACTGTACTCACAGAGCAAAAGGCTGATGCTTTGTGGGCCATCAAAATATTTAGACTAAAGTAATATCCTGTGTTGTTTCTGCCTCATAAAATCAGCCCCAAGCAGAACTAAATGATTCTGACATATTCCCAGCTTTACATGTATAGCCCTTGATTTGATAGTTTTTCCTCCATTGAGAACTTTAATGCAATATTGTTTACTCATCATATACCTCACAAATTGATGATTATAGAGTCATTCCTATAAAACCACAGAAGTTCTTTTAAAAAAAGAAAAGGAATAGTGGAAACTAAGCTACTTTGATGTAATTAATGCAGCTCAGATGCAGAATCTGTTGCTATCTCTGACCATTCCATCCTTAACAGAATTATTGTCTTTGGTATTGCCCAATGATCATGTTATTTTGCTCTTCCCACAGCAAAATACCTGCCACATAACAGATAATGTGCATGCCTTCTTGGTTCAGTCCATGTTGATACGTAGAGATTTCTGTCGAGAGCAATGTATGATTTTTATGGATGGTATGGAGGTCTATTCTTAGATTTCACATTGTGGAATCTGAACAATTTTAGCCCATCATTCACCAAAATGCACTGAGCCCCCAAACGTGCCAGTATATTAGCACGGATGTCATCACCATCATCACCATCATCATCATCACCATCATCATCATCAACATCACCATCATCATCACCACCACCACCATCATCATCATCACCACCACCACCATCATCATCACCATCATCATCATCACCATCACCATCATCACCATCAACATCATCATCATCATCACCATCATCATCATCACCATCATTATCACCATCATCATCACCATCATCATCAACATCATCACCATCATCATCACCATCATCATCAACATCATCATCACCATCATCATTACCATCATCACCACCATCATCATCATCACCACCATCATCACCATCAACATCATCATCACCATCATCATCATCATCACCATCATCACCATCATCACCATCAACATCATCATCACCATCATCATCATCACCATCATCACCATCATCATCACCATCATCACCGTCATCACCATCATCACCATCAACATCATCATCATCATCACCATCATCACCATCACCATCAGCAGCAGCAGCAGCCCTGTGAAGAACTGGCATTTATTTCTTGCTCCCACTCTATACCCATGGGCTAACTGGTTGGCTGGGGGCTCTGTGTTACATCTTCCTTTTTCCAGGACCTGGTCTGCTCGTCACCTTGGCCAAGAAAAACAGGAGAGGTCTGAACATCTCAGGTGCGGTGGTGTGGGATGTGCCATGAGGAGATTGCCAACAAAGGCTAACGGCTAAGAATGGCCTCTGGACTCACACCATTTGAATTTGAATCTCTGCTCCATCACTTACTATCTCTATGACCCCAGAAAGTAACTGAACCTCTCTGTGCCTCCATGCCTTCATCTGTAAAATGGGGGTAATAATAATAACTAGTTGACAAATCATGAAGATTCAATGAACCAACCCAACGCTCAGCGAATTACTATGTTCTATGCTTGATTCTGTCTTAGAAGTGATGGAGGCAACTTAACAGACTTAAAATAGGCAGTAACAACATCTGCCTTAATTGCTTTAAAAATAGGACTCATTCTAGCTTTGCTGTGGAAAGTGGATGAAAGAGGGGGGTACGGTGGATATCAGGTTGAGAATGAATTTGCTGTCCTTTCTTCTGTGTGTATACATTGGGGTGGTTAGGGAGTGGAGGCATCAAGCATGAATTTCAAGTTTCTAACTAAGAGACTTCACTAATCAAACGAGTTACCAAAATGTTGAGTTGAGGATTTGTGAATCATTCAAACAGGGGTACCCAGCATATGTGGGGCACTATAATTAGGGAAAGGTCTAGGCTGTGGATATCAACATGGGAGAGTCAACATATAGAGAGAGGGGAGCAGAGAGAGGTGATCATACTGCAGAGAGAGTTGGTAGAGTAAGAAGCAAAGGCCAGAGTTTCAGGAGTACTTAAAGACTTTCAGAGGAAAAGGATTCAGAAAAGAGACAAAGAAGATTCAAAGAGAAGCAAGTAAAACTAAGGGGAGGTAAGAAGCTATCTGTCAGGAGAGGCTCTGCTGCTTTTCTCATCTATCCTTAGCAGCACTGATTCAAATCCCAGCTCCACCGTTTACTCACCTGACTTTGGGTGATTCCCTTATGTCACCTTCCTCATCTCTAAAATCAGATAATATAGAACTCACCTGATACTACTGTCATCGATGAGCGAGTGTATAAGATGTGCAGGCCGGGACACGTAGCCCATGGTCCCTAACTGTCTACCATTGTTACTGTATCACAGCCAGACCCCTTAACGACTTTTCTGAAGTGTCAGTAGGTATTTCTCATTAAGAGATTGTATGTCACCATCAAAACCAAACTGAATGGTACCTATTAGGAGAAGTGTCAAATGTGATAAATTCTTGGTTGTTTACTAGGTCTAGTGTGAGTATTTCAAACACACTAGCTCCTGATCTGCCTGTGCATGTCCCACGGTTTTCCCACTTAACCCCACTCTCCCCTCTATTGAAGTAACAGCCGCCCAAGTCCTCTTACTGTGCCCCACCAGCTATGCCCCAAAGCTTTCTTTCAGAGGAACCTGTGTTTCAGCTACCTCTGGCCTCTAGAATGGGGGAAGGGGGCAGTTTCAAGAGTAACCACAAAAGATAACAGTGTTGGGAATTATTCTGGAAGAAAGAGAAGGTCACACGATGGCAGTACACTCAACAAATACATTGGAAGCTGGCTCTCTGTGGCAGAGGACAAATGGGAGGTTCTTTACTCAATCAATCCAGTCTATAGGACCACATGAGCATCAGTGCTCACAGAGACAGGAACAACGGGAAACAGTGATGACGGCCATTTGCAACTTGCCCTCCTGCGTGGAATCAAGGACAGTGAGCAAATAATAAACACGAAATAAAACAAAAGGGGCATAGTGCCCAACGTGCCAGGCATCTGTGTGGAAAAGCGAGCACGTATTATGAACCCCCAACGGAGTCAAGTGCTAGTAGGGATGGGGCAGGAAAATGGGAATGTGTTGCATTATTTACGAGTGCCACAATGCTTGGCCATGTCTCAGTTCCCTTGGCAAAATATTCCATGAGTGATTTCTCCAAGCTCCATTCTTTAGGAGTCCAAGGATTGCCAGCTGTTCAACTATAGGAGTGAAATGGGAAATTATCAGGTAAAAGGTCCAAGTTGAGTCCAAAGACTTCGTAATGGGCCAATAGACTCAGCATCGCCCTTTGCGGAAAAAGTATTTCCACATGAAAACCTATGCCTTTTTCGTCCTCACCTATCACCACTTCTTGCTCCCTCCTTAAAAGAAAAATAGTTACTAGCCACAATGACCTGCTAGTAAACTCCCAAACAGGTCCAGTGTTTTTATGCCTTGGTGTCTCTGTATGAAATTTCCCTCTCTTTCTTCACTTTGAAATCCTTCTGCACACAGCAGGCACAGCCTCTGAATACTCAGGAGACCCCAGGTCTCTGTAGGGGGTTGTAGAACCAAGAATAACAGTAGTAATTGTTTTTTTTGGAGGGGGGCGGTGGTGCTGGGAGCAGGGAAATTGAAGTAGCAAAGAAATAAAAATTTTGTTTTTTCTTTCATGAATCCTAGAGAAAGTTAGTTGAGTAGATACAGATAATACAATGTACTAAGAGGTAGAATTTAGATGTAAGAAAGTGACAGAAACAGAAAGGAGAGATCCACTTATATTCAGGGCTAAGAATTTCTAGAAAGGTTTCATATAGGAGGTGAGATTTGAATATCATCTCAAAGGCTGAGTATAATTTCTCAAATCAGTCAAGATGTGAGGCTTTTCCAACCCATACAGAATTTTCAAACTTCTGATACCACAAGGAAGAGTTTTAAAAAATATATACATAGATGCTCATGACAAGACACACTCCTGGAACAAAATAACTCAAAAAGATTGAAAATAAAAGGGCAAACTGTCAGTTAAATGTAGAGAAAAAGAAAATAGTATGAGTAATTTAAATATCAGAAAAAAACAGAATTCAATATAAGAGACATCATAAGGGACAGAGGAGGATATTTTATTCATAAAAGATGATCAGGTAAGAAGCTACAAAAGTTGTGAAGAGTTATGCATCAAACAAAAGAACTTCAACATAAATACAGCAAAATCATTCAGAATTCCGAGGAAAGACCACATATTTCCTACTCAGACTTTCACAGATCAAAAGAAAAATTTAGAAAATATTTCAATGACAACAATTAACAAGTCTGAGTAAACAGAGGTATGATCAAACATATACATATATGTATGTAAACACAGTGGACCCTTGAACAATGTGAGGGTTAGGGACACCACCGACAAAAATAATCTGCATATAAACTTACCATTGGCCCTGCATATCCGAGGTTCCACAACCCTGCATTCAACCAACCACAGATTGTGTAGTAATGTAGTATGCATTTATTGAAAAAAAAATGCACATATAAGTGGACCTGCATCATTCCCACCCATGCTGTTCAAGGGTCAACTGTACACAGGTCTGCACTTCACATGGACATTTTGTACCCAGAGGACATACATCCTTTACAAATAAATTTACCAAAAATTCCAATGTTTTTCTCAGACCATAAGCAAAATCTCAAATTCAAAAAAAAGCCAAAATTGTGAAAGGTGCATAGCAGAATTAATGTGGTACATTTAGAAATTATTAACAAATATATAGCCAAAAACCAAAAGTAAATAACAACATCACAAAACTATCCGCTTTTATATTGAACACTGTTTTCTGAATAACTCTTGGGTTAAACAGAAATTCTAAACTGAAATTTCAACCTGTTTAGAAGTGAACAACTAGAACACTATGTATCTAAATTATGGAATGTGGCATTACTCAGGAAAATTTATAACAGTAAATGCCTGTATTAGAAAACAAAGAAGACTGGAAATAAACGACTAAACATTCAGCTTCAAAAGCTGGAAAAGAACAACAAAAACAACAATAAAAAAACTGAAGAAAGTAAAAAAAAAAGAATGAAAAAAGATAAACAGGAATAAATGCAATAGAAAACAAAAGAAAAGTAGGAGACTGCAGCAATAAAACTAAAAGCTAGCTCTGTAAAAAGAGCAATAAAATAAACAAACCTGTAGCAAGACCTACCAAGGAACAGAGCACAGATAACAATTTTAAGAATGATAAAAGGTATATGTATAACTACAAATGTACTGGAGTTTATACTATATATAAATTTATATCAATAAATCTGAAAATTCAGATTAAATATTTTATTATTAAGGATTGTTAACCTACCAAAATAAATTCCAAAGAGTTTTTAAAAAGCAAAGAGAAATTTTTAAAAATTACAAGTCAGCAAAATAACACCCACCCTACAAATCAACAGACTTAGATACTTTTATGGCTGAGTTCCACCAACATTCTTATAGCAAATAACCTGTACTTTATTATGACTCTTCTAGAACACTGAAAAAAGATGGAAAGCTTTCCAAATCATTCTCAAAGACAAACATAAAACTGAAAAGAAAAAAAAAACTGTATTTCAACAGAAACAAAAACACTCAAACAAATGTAACAATTTAATACATAAATATGAATGCCAGAAATCAAAACAAAAGTCAGTTGTTTCCCACACATGGTCACCTTATCTTTGACAAAGGAGGCAAGAATATACAATGGAGAAAAGACAGCCTTTTCAATAAATGGTGCTGGGAAAACTGGACAGGTACATGTAAAAGAATGAAATTAGATACATCCTAATACCATACTCAAAATGGATTAAAGACCTAAATGTAAGGCCAGGCACTATCAAACTCTTAGAGGAAAACATAGGCAGAACATTCTATGACATAAATCACAGCAAGATCCTTTTTGACCCACACCTCTTAGAGAAATGGAAATAACAAAAATAAACAAATGGGACCTAATGAAACTTAAAAGCTTTAACACAGCAAAGGAAACCATAAACAAGACAAAAAGACAACCCTCAGAATGGGAGAAAATATTTGCAAATGAAGTAACTGAAAAAGGATTAATCTCCAAAATATACAATCAGCTTATGCAGCTCAATATCAAAAAGACAAACAACCCAATACAAAAATGGGCAGAAGACTTAAACAGACATTTCTCCAAAGAAGACATACAGACTGCCAACAAATACATGAAAGGATGCTCAACATCACTAATCATTAGAGAAATGCAAATCAAAACCACAATAAGGCATCACCTCACACTAGTCAGAATGGCCATCCTCAAAAAATGTACAAACAACAAATGCTGGAGAGGGTGTGGAGAAAAAACCCTCTCGCATTGTTGGTGGGAATGTAAACTGATACAGCCACTATGGAGAACAGTATGAAGGTTCCTTAAAAAACTAAAAATAGAACTACCATATGACCCAGCAATCCCACTACTGGGCACATACCCTGAGAAAACCATAATTCAAAAAGAGTCATGTACCACAATGTTCATTGCAGCACTATTTACAATAGCCAGGACATGGAACCAACCTAAGTGTCCATCGACGGATGGAATAAAGAAGATGAGGCACATATATACAATGGAATACTCAGCCATAAAAAGAAACGAAATTGAGTTATCTGTAGTGAAGTGGATGGACCCAGAGTCTGTCATACAGAGTGAAGTAAGTCAGAAAGAGAAAAACAAATACCGTATGCTAACACATATACATGGAATCTAAAAAAAAAAAAAACGGTACTGATGAACCTAGGGGCAGGACAGGAATAAAGACACAGACGTAGAGAACGGACTTGAGGGCACGTTCTGGGGGAAGGGGAAGCTGGGACAAAGTGAGAGAGTAGCACTGACATATATACACTACCAAATGTAAAATAGATAGCTGGTGGGAAGAAGCCGCATAGCACAGGGAGATCAGCTCCGTGCTTTGTGACCACTTAGAGGGGTGAAATAGGGAGGGAGGCGCAAGAGGGAGGAGATATGGGGATATATGTATACATATAGCTGATTCACTTTGTTATAGAGCAGAAACTAGCACAACATTGTAAAGCAATTATACTCCAATAAAGATGTAAAAAAAAAAAAATCAGTGGTTTTAATCTAGCAGTACCTACACCAATAATACAGCAGGATCACATAAGAGTTTTCTCAGGAATACTATGATGGTTCATCATTAGGATTTCTGAAATTAACCACCTTCATGAAATAAAGGAGAAACTCTATATGACTATCTCGATTCACACTGATAATTTTGATAAATATCTACCTCAATTCCCAAGAAAATTGCACAGCAAGTGAGAAATGGAAGGAGATTTGATTTCATCTGATAAAGGATATCCAGCAGATATCTATTAGAAACACCACACTTAGGAGTGAAACATTATAGGCATTCCAATTAAAATGAAGGATTAAATGCAAACGTTTATTATCACTGTTATTACTCAAAATTGTTTGGGATATACTAGACATTGTACTTAGTGAAAAAGAAGAAAAATCTGAGACGAGTTAAAATTATAAAGAAAACTACAAATTGTCCTCATTTGAATGTGTTTTAACTCCTGACATAAGGAAAAAAAATCTGCTAAGGGCTTCCCTGGTGGCGCAGTGGCCGATGCAGGGGACATGGGTTCGTGCCCCGGTCCGGGAAGATCCCACGTGCCACGGAGCGGCTAGGCCTGTGAGCCATGGCCACTGAGCCTGCGCGTCCGGAGTCTGTGCTCCGCAACAGGAGAGGCCACAACAGTGAGAGGCCCACGTACCAAAAAAAAAAAAAAAAAATCTGCTAAAATCAACTTAATATTTTTAATTAAGAAGAACGTTATAAAGGTGGCCAATTGCCAACAAAAATCAATAGCTCTCCTCAACATCAATAGGAATTTACAACGGGAAAAGATCCTAATTATAATGATACCAGTATGAAATACCTAGTTACACACATAACACAAAATACACAGGATGAAAGGAAAATTATACAATTTTACTGAAGTACGTTAAAAAATACTTAAAAGATTAAGTATTAACCTTTTATATTACTTATTTTATTGAGTATTATTTCAATGCAATCCCATAAAAAATTACAATGTGATGTGTAAATGAAACTTAATAAACTGCTTGTAAAATTTATCTAGAGAAGCAAATAGAGAATATGCCAAAATAAAAATCTGGTGTTAAGAGACGGTTGGAATAGGCAAAGGTATTTGCCACTCTGGAGTTTGATTATGATACTGAGAAACTCACTATCCAGAGAGTGACAGGATGGTGGGCTAGGAGGTCCCCTAACAAAAACAGTGATTTAACAAGTACCCATCAGCAAAAACAGTTCTGGAGGAGCTCTGGAGTACAATTAAGAAACTGTAGCAACCCAGCAGAGCATAAAAACAGAGAATGACTGTGTAGAAAAGTGTAGAAAGCATTTTACTTGCATTATTTCATCCCCAGGCTGGCACAGCTCAGTGTCAAGAGGGATCTCCTTGGCCACAACTTCCCGCCATGGGGGAAAAGGAGAGCAGGAAGACTCCAGCAGCCCTTGCCACCACTGCAGATGCCTGCAGCCTTCACTGCTGAGGACCCCTGAAGTCTTGACCGACACCAATGTTGACCCCAGCTATTGGAGCTGCCTGCAGTCCATGCTGCTAGAAAGAGTTAGAAATCACACACACAAAAAAGAACCAAAGAGAAATTGTGGAGCTGAAGAATACAATAAATTTAAAATAAAAATTGCAATAGAAAGTTTCAAAAGCACACTCCACAAACCGAAGAAAAATCAGCAAAGTCAAAGACAGACAAAGACACCACAAGAAAAGAAAACTACAGGCCAATATCCCTAAAAAAGATAGTAGCAAAAATTATCAACAAAATACTAGCAAACCAAATTTAACAGCACATTAAAAAGATCATGTAGCATGATCAAGTGGGATTTATCCCCAGGATGCAAGGATAGCTCAACATATGCAAATCAATAAATGTGATACACCACATCAATAAAATGAAAGACATATTGTCATCTCAATAGATACAGAAAAAGCACTTGACAAAATTCAACATCTTTTTATGATTAAAAACTCTCTACAAAGTGGGTATAGAAGGAACAAAACTCAACCTAATAAGGCAATATATGACAAGCCCACAGCTTAACATCATACTCAATGGTGAAAAGTTGAGAGTTTTCTCTCTAAGATCAGGAGCAAGAACCCAAGAGTGTCTACTCTCACTACTCCAACTCAACCTAGTACTAGAAGTCCTAGCCAGAGCAATTGGGTAAGAAAAATAAATAAAAGGCAACCAAATCAGAGAGGAAGAAGTAAAATTGTCCCTGTTTGCAGATGTGATCTTATATGTAGAAAATCAAAAACAAAAAAACAAAAAAAAAACCTCCACCAAAAACCCTCTTAAGACTAATAAATGAATTTAAGTAAAGTTTCAGGATACCAAAATTAACATACAAAAATCAGCTGCATTTTTATACACTAACAGTGAACTATCTGAAACAGAAAACGATCCCCTTTATAATAGCATTACTATTGTATTTGTACAATAGTATTATACAAATACTATACTTAGGAATAAATTTAACCAAGGAAGTGAAAGATCTGTACACTGCAAATGGTAAGATGTTGATGAAGTAAATTGAAGACACACAAATAAATGGAAAGATATCCCATGTTCATGGAGGAAGGGTTAATATCATTTAAATGTCCATACAACAGAAATCCATCTATAGATTCAATGCAATCCCTATCAAAATTCCAATGACATTTTTCACAGAAATAGAAAAAAACAATCCTCCAATTCATAGTGAACCACAAAAGACCCTGAGTAGCCAAAGTAATCATGAGAAAGAAGAAACTTGGAAGCATCACATTTCCTGATTTCCAAGTGTATTACAAAATAAAAAAGCTGAATTCATACAAACAGAGTAGATTGGTGGTTGCCAGGGACTGGGGGGTAGGGAAAATGAGGAAATGTTGGTCAAAAAGTACAAACTTCCAGTTATAAGAAGAATAAGTTCTGGGGATCTAATGTAGCATGGTGACAATAATTAACAATATTGTACTGTATGACTGAAAATTGCTAAGGGAGTAAATCTTAAATATTGTTACCATAGCAACAACAACAAAAAATGGTAATTGTGTGAGGTGAAAAATGTATTAAGTAACCTTATTGTAGGAAAGATTTTGCAATATATACACGTGTTGGATCATCACATTGCACACCTTAAATTTACACAATGTTATATGCCAGTTATGCGTCAATAAAGCTGGGGGTGGGAATATTATAAAGCAATAAATAAAAAGGAAGTAAGAAAAACTCCTACTCACAGTCGCAACAAAACAAATAAAATAGGAATAAACTTAACCAAAGAAGTGAAAGATTTGTATAGTGAAAATTTTAAAACATTGATAGAGGAAATTAAAGACACAGATTAATGTGTCTTCCTGTGTTCATGCACTGGAAGAATTAATATTGTTCAAACGGCCATACTACCCAAAGTGATCTACAGATTAAATGAGATCATTCACATGGAACCACAAAAAATCCTGAGTAGCCAAAGCAATCTTGAGCAAGAAGAACAAACCTGGAAGCATTACTTTCCTGATTTCAAAATATATTACAAAGCTACTATACTTCTACAAAAGTAGTATAGTAGTGGCATAAAAACAGACACATAGACCAAAGAAACAGAATTGATATTCCAGAAATAAATACACATATCCACTGTCATGTGATCTTCAACAAGGATGCCAAGAACACACAATGGGAAAGCATAGTATAGGGAAACTGGATATCCCTAGGCAGAAGAACAAAACTGGGCCCTTATCTCGCACCATATATAAGATCAACTCAAAATGGATTAAAGACTTGGAGGTAAGACTTGAAACCATAAAACTACTAGAAGAAAACACAGAAAAAAACTGCCTTGAGACTGGTCTAGGCAATGATTGTTTGACTATGACATCAAAAGCACAGGCAACAAAAGCAAAAATAGACAAATGAGATTTCATCAAACTAAAAAGCTTCTGCCCAGTAAAGGAAACAATCAATAGAGTGAAATGGAAACCTACAGAATAGGAGAAAATATTTGCAAACCGTATACCTGATAAAGGGTAGTATCCAAAATACATAAGGAACTCATACAACTCAAAACAAAACAAAACATAACAAAAACAAACAAACAAAAGAAAACAAACCTAGTTAGCAAAAAAACCCCTAATAACTCAATTTTTAAAAATGGACAAAGGACCTGAATAGACATTTCTCAAAAGAAGACATACAGACAGCTACATGAAAGATGTTCAACATCACTAATCATCATCGAAGTGCAAATCAAAACCACAATGAGACATCACTTCACACCTGCTAGGTTGGCTATTATCAAAAAGACAAAAGATAACAAGTGCTGGTGAGAATATGGAAACGAAAGAACCCTTGTACACTGTTGATGAGAATGTAAATTGATACAGCCATTATGAAAAACAGTATGGAGGTTCCTCAGGAAACTAAAAATTGAACTACCATATGATCCAGCAATCACACTTCCGGGTATATATCCAAAGGAAATGAAATCAGTACCTCAGAGATATCTGCATTCCCATGTCCACTGCAGCATTATTCACAATAGCCAAGATATAGAAACAATCTAAATGTCCATTGAGGAATGAATGGATAAATAAAGTTTGATATATGAAAAGAGTATTATATATAAACATATAAATATTATTATATAAATATTATTCAGTCTTAAAAATGAATGAAATCCTGCTATTTGCACATGAATGAACCCACAGGACATCATGCTGACTGAAGTAAGACAGACATAGAAAGACAAATATGGCATGATCTCACTTATGTGGACCGAGTGAGGAGGAAACGGGGAGATGCTGGTCAAGGTATAAAGTTTCAATTAAGCAACATGATTAAGTTCTGAAAGTCTAATGTATAACAACGTGGCTATAGTTAACAATACTGTATTGTATATTTGAAGTTTGCTAAAAGGGTTAATCTTAAGGGTTCTCACCAAAGGAAAGAAGGAAGGGAGGAAGGAAGGAGGGAGGGAGGGAGGGAGGGAGGGAGGGAGGAAAGAAGGAAAAGAAAATGGTATCTGAGGTTGTGAGGTGAAGGATATGTTAATTCTTTTGATTGTGGTGATTGTAAACATATATCAGTGCATCATACAATGTAAACAGGCATCAAAGAATCAAGTTATATACCTTAAATATATACCATTTTTGTCAATTACACCTCAATAAAGCTGAAAAAAACTCCTCTCACTGTAATCTAGACCTTTTTTTACATAAGAAAAATAAACTTCCTACTTGTTTAAAAAAAAAAAAAACTATTCATTTGTGGGGTGGGCAGGGTAAAAAGTATTTTCCCACATAAATAAAATCAAATCCCAGATTGATTTTTTAAAGAAACATAAAAATCAGAAATATGAATACATGAGAAAACAGAAAACAATTCATAATGGAAATAATGAAAACTAAAATCACAAACAAATGTAATAACAGAACTGACTACCTTCAACATGTAAATTCCTGTGAGCTGAAAGATACTCGAAACTTCATTAAGATACTGATGACAAATGGGAAAATGCGACTTAAATGGCAAGCAACAGGAGGTATTAATACCAAAGTGGCAGGCACTGTTGGTGAGTTAACCCAAAACTCCTTATCAACAGTCTTTTGATTGTTCCTATCTCCATTCCAGCCATTATAAACTTCCTTGCAGATCTGGGGAAAGCTGTAGCTTTCTGATAAAAAGGACAGAAATATGGCACTAATATTCTGTGATCAAGAGGAAAAAGCCAAGAGCCTTACAGAGATCCCAGTCCTGAGAAGACTGAGCCACAGAGCAAATGCCAACAGCCTCACACCTCTAGGCTTCTTGCTGAGTAAGAAAAGTAAACCCCTACTCGTTAGTCCGGTTCCCTGTTCCTTGCAGGCGACACTTCCAAATACCATCAGTAATATAAAGGAGTATAGTAGGAATCACCAAGATAAAAACAACGCAACAGAAAAATGGACAAAGGCCAGAACTGGTAATTTAGAGGAAAAGAGAAACAAATAAACAAATGTGCATTAAATTTATAAGAATAAACTTTACCAAAGGACATATTAAACAGTAAGATGGCATTTTTCAGCCTTCAGATTGGCAAAAATTAAAGAGAGAGAGAAAGAAATACGATATCCAATGTTGCCAAGAGCACAGGGCATCACTATTATTATCATATGCGATTCCTTGGTACAGCCATTGTGAAAGTCAATTTTTCAGCATCATTTAATCAAAACTTTAAACGGGCCTTCTCCTCGACCCTTGACCCCCAGCATTTCCACTTTCTCAGACTCAAACAGAAAAACATGTTGTGTATGCGCCCAAAGATACACGTTCAAGGAGGATCACCGTTGGATTGTTTGTAATGTCGAAAGAGTGGAAAATACTGTGTGAGCATTATTAAAGGAAGGGCTAAATGAATAATCTCATTCAGCAACTAAAAAGTATGAGGACAGCTATATGTACTAATACAGAAGAATGGCCAAAGTACGTTTTTTAAAAAGAAATAAAATTTCAGACGTACTGGCACTCAGAAAATAATTTCTGAACCAATAAATGTGAATGTCTAGTTGAATGAACAAATGATCCCAAATTTGTTTAATAAACAACAAAATTATAAATATATCTTTGCAAAAGAATAGAAAGCGGTACTGGATGGACACTGAAGTGTTAGAATGAATACACACAGGGAGAATAATTAATGATGGACCAGAATGGGGATGAGGCTTGTTCAGCAGTTGGGAATTATTGCTTTAACTCACTGCAGATAAGCTCAGGGATATCAACGTAAAACTTAAACTGGAGGGAAATACCGTCTGTTTCAAGAACCCAGGATACAAATTTCAGGAGGCTAGGCCAACTTGAGAGGAGAAGCCATTCAAAACCCATTAGAATGAAGTTCAAGCAGTGTCACAGGTGATCACCTTGCATGAAGCAATCCTGATTCTTCAAACGATAATGCAGTCCAAGACTTGCATGATAATCAGAAAATCCTGCACACAATGCTGCAGGCTACTGCCATATAAGTAACAGGACTCATTAACAGCCAGGACTGAAAGACTGAAGTTGATTATAGTTGTTAAAGGTAGAGGACCTTTTGACAAATTCCCCCGCCATGTTTATTTCCAGACTCTCTGCCAGAGGAGCTGAGCTCACTTTGGTAGCCCATCTCTGAAGATAAGCTTCTACCCGACCTTCCCCCAGTCAACCATGCCTCCCAGTATTCGTGCCCTGATACAGCTTCCTCCTCTCAAATCCGGGCTGGTACTGGGATTTAGTTTTGACAAACAATACTGTGGAAGTGACACAGGTCAGGTCTAAGGCTAGGTCGTAGAAATCTTGCATTTGGGCTGGGTCTCCTGGAATGCCTGCTCTTAGGATTGCTCCCTGTTGGAAATCGGCTGCCCTGGAAAAGGGTAACTTCCTTGAGACCTCCCTGAAAACCCCAGGCCTTATGGAGAGGCCATATATAGGAGCTCCAGTGGCTAGCTCCCAGCTGACAGCCAGCATCAACTGACAGCAGAGGAAGTGACCCTAGACAAGCCTTCGGAAGCCACTATGTAAGCATCCAGGTTAGGGGATGCCCCGAGAAAGAGAGCCAGGAATGGTTTTGTTTTTTTTTTTTTAATTTATTATTTATTTATTTATTTCTCTGGCTGCGCCGGGTCTTAATTGCGGCACGCGGGATCTAGTTCCTTGACCAGGGATCGAACCCAGACCCCCTGCATGAGGAGCGTGGAGTCTTAATCACTGGACCACCGGGGAAGTCCCAGGAATGGCTTGCTTGACATAAGAGAATCCATTCTGGTCTAAGCCATTTTGTGATCTAAGCCTGGCCGCAATGCTTGCCCTTGAACAGGTCTCAATAATTAATGATCTTAAGGGAACAAAGGAATGAAGGAACAGAAAAAAGGCAGTCAAACAATGGTGCAGTGATAAGGCAGGTCCTGGTTCCTCCTCAAGGGATACACATAATAATATACCTTTGAGTTCTGCAGGAACTGAGGCCCTCACCCAGGTGGAGGATGGAAAGGTGCTGTTGACCCTCCTGACTTTTATCAACTAAAGCTTGGACTCTGTTGACCTTTGCCCCAATTCTATGCTGAATTTTCCTTTGCTCAAGCCCTTTCATGAATATGCATGTACCCTTCCCTTGAAACTTCCCCAGTTTTGTTGCTGGGGACACACTGCTTTGCGAAAGATCCCCGGCGTTCTCCTTACTTGCTGCAAGGAATAATGAATCCTTTCTTCTTCCAATCTTTGGCTTAGTTGTGTCTACTGGCTTGACACCCACCAAGAGGTGAACTCAATTTTCAGGTAACAACTATTTTACGGGAACTGCTCTAGAGACCATAATGAGAACTGCCCAGCTAAGCCAAGTTAATCCACAAAACTCTGAGAAATAATGATAAATTGTTGTTTTAACCCACTAAGTTTGCGGGTGCCAATAACAATCATTCACTTTCCAAGAAGACAATGGTCTGAACGAGGAAGGAATGAAAGTTGTGCTGTGGAAGTGCAGGGAGGTATCCATCCTTCTTGTCAAGACTTAGTCAATGGCTGACAGTTATGACCCAGGTTGCTCATCTCTTTATATGCTAATTTCATGAAATCCACTACCTCCCAGGTAGATACTATTATTAGCACCATTTTCTAGACGAAGAAGCTAAGGCTTTAGAGAGTCAGCAATAACTTGTTCCAGGTAGCATAGCTAGTCAACAGTGAGGCTAGTACATTCAAAATTCCCTATTCTCTCAGGAAATACTGATAGAACACCTATATGATCAAATACTTACAAAAGGGCACTAAGCTCCTTGAGTTCAAAATAGTCATTGGTCCCTGAAGATTCTGATTCCTAGGATTCTGGTGGTAGAACCATATTTCAATGACTTCCTAATAATGGGATTAATCAAGCAAAAACACAAAGTTTTCAGGACTCAGTTCAATTAATTTACTGGGTATCTAAAATGTGCCCATCCAGGTCCTAGATTCTGGGAATAAAAAGATGAAAAAGATACAGTTTCTGTCTTCAAAAATATCCCAGCCCATGGGGGAGGGGGGGTGGGAGTAGGGGAAAGAAAGAAAAAAGAAAACCCACAGTACAGTATGATACATACCATTTTCAAGTTGTCTGAAGTGTTTTAAAAGTAGCTAAGAAAAAGCCCACATTGTTTCAGTGTTATCAATTATCCAAACTTACTTTAACATAAACTCAGATCTTTGGGTGTGAAATTGTTAGATTTCTACATCAATACTGCAAGTATTTCACTCAACCTAAAAGAAGTGGTTCATAGTTGCCATATGTAATCCCCAAACTTCAGCCAAAGCTTCAAGACTCCCTGAGGTGACCTTTTCTTCAACAAAAAGCAACCTCATCTGAGCCACTTCCCTGCCCACTGGAACAGGGCATGATCTGTAGCTGGACTTGCCATATGACGAAGATTCCAAAATGTCAAGGAGCCACTGACTTCCGTATTTGTGCCAACACATTGCAAATATGGTTTCTTATAGTGGTGGGGCTGGGCTCAGCCCCAACGTGCCAGATGGTCCTGAGTACTTGAGAATAAAGCCATCTGCAGAACGATTCCTTCTACGGCCGTTACAATTTGTACTGATTATAAGCCTCTATCAGAATGTGTTTAGAACTCTTAGCTATGGATAATCCTAGCCTCTTCATTACAGCTCTGGGGTTAAGACTATACTTTCAGCTGTAAGAATGGGAGAAACATATTGAATGAATCTTCTGCCTATCACCCACTGATGTGGGTCCTAACGTGCATTACACCACCTCCACTGGAAACTCACAGACCAGAGGACAAGTTAGACCCACTTGTGAAAGCTAATCTACTGATGCAAGATGATCCATGGGACTGACCATGGTTTTGAATTAAACATGAAGGAATAAAATGTTAGAAGAATTAAATACTGGATTTCATTTGGCAAATGATGAGACTCTTCTGTCTATGACAAAAAGCCTACTCTACCATGGATGGCCTAGGAAATGGGTGTAGCACCACAAGCTCACCCATGAGTAATATTTACATGGGTGCTGGCTGCAAAAATAAAAACTCTTCACTGTTTATTTGATTCAGGACGTTAGCATGTGTAGTATCTCATAAGAGGATATTCTGTAGGTGATGAAATCCTTTTCTGAATCAATTTTGGCCCCAGTAGGTTGATACATTATATCCTCACAGTGTTCAAAGCATTAAGGTACTCATAAAATTAGTTAATGACCCATTTACAAATGCCCTTTATGGAAAAAATCACTTTTCTATTCCAGGAAGCTGACATTACATTATCTTTATCATTACAATGTGATAGCATCTGAGAACTATTTACATGAAGGCACTGGCTAGACTAGAAGTTACACGAGGACCAACAATTTATTTGATATTGGGAGTAAAATAAAATACTAAAGTTATTTATTATAACCTATCAAAACACTCTCCGGTGGAATAGTCAAGATGTTTTGCTCACATGACAGGGCTATACTATGTGGAGAAACTTCTGGTTCATTATAGATTGCTTCTCAAAATGGCTAAGGGAATCCTAAACCAATTTCAAACTTCTATTGCAATAACCAAAGCTTTCTGTCCAGTATTTTCAACCGAGGTTTCCCAGAAAGGTTTTTAGGACATTTAAGGAATTCTGGACAGGAGTCTTGTCTGAACTATCTCCATCACACCCCCTCATTTTCCTGTGAGTTATCAGGATAAAAAGGATGGGCAGATGATCAAGACACCTTACTTTGTTGTAAGAAGAGACCAACCAAAAAGGGCATTCTGGTTTCTCCTGATCAACACGCCATAGGTGGTATAACTCAACCATTCCATTCTGGGCTGAACCCATGTCTTAGATGATAAATATTTAATAAGAAAAGCATTCCAGATTTAGCTTCTTCTCTGCCTATACTTTGCTTCTTTTAATCAGTAGTGTTTGCCTTTTACTTGCGAAGGACTAGATCTGCCCTAAAATTCAGCCCATGATCCCAATGGCACATAAAGCTCAAAGTCCTGGTTGGCTTTTGTGATCGTTACTTTATCAATAAAATTAGGGGACAGGACGAGGGCAGAAAACCCTGTCTAGGACCACTTAAGGCTGGCATTCTAAATCCTCACTCGGCCAACTTATCAAAGACGAAAAAGTAGAGTGATGGTCACTGATCATCACTACAGTTGTTGTTCAAGGCCCCTGTATTTTAATAAATGCTAGAATAGAGCACAATATCCTCTTGCCAGAAAAAAAAAAAGAGATCACGTAAGTAACTCAAGGAGGGATCTCCTGTGTGTCAGAGATCACTGAATCAACAATAATTCTGTGCATTTGTGTGTTGGGGGAAGGAGGATGGGAAATGAGTGGGAGGTGCTTTTATTTTGCTGGTAACCCCTCATAACTGCTGAGGAATTACTACTAATTGTCCTAACGCAGAAAATTCTGGAAAAATTCTTTAAAACTGGGGGAAGGGAGGATCAAGCAGGGAATGTTATTTTTTAAGCCTTTGTCTCTCATGAGAAGAAGGCCACGGTAGAAGGACAAATAGTCTTCTTTTGCGAGATTTCCTTTGCTGTCTGTATGATGTCTTCATACAACCAGATATTTCTTCCCAGACAGATACATAAATAGTACACTCCATAAAGACATTATCTTTGTTCCAAGAAGTTAATCTTTAAAGATCTGTTTTAAAAGGATCAATACCAAGGAGGATATAAACAGAGTGCTGGACTTAACGTGTGTCAGATACTTTAATTTTCCAAGACGTTTTATGCAGGGTTGGTTCCTATACGGTAGCCAGTCTTCAGGTTACTTGACAACTTTAAAATGAGGACATACCTAAACCTGCCAGATCCCCTTAACCAATGGTCAAATTTCACAGTGCCAAGGCCAATTTGGTTCCATTTTATTTATGTGGAGCAGTGACACCTAGTGGCAGGGAAGGCAAATCACAAAAGACAATTCTCTGGTGGTACCTCCCCATCCCTCAAGGGATCCTTAATTTCTCATCGGGATTACTGAAAAAAAAAAAAAGACCCCAAAAGGGCTTACGTATTTTCTCGGTTGAGCACAGGTCTGATTTTGAAGATATCCAGTGACTTATGATTAAGGGCCATCTCAGTGGGCTGGATCTACTCCAGCTTCTCTGGAAAGATGCAAACCCCGTATAGTGCTCAAGAATGGGAGGATCCATAAAGAGACATAGAAGGCACTGATGTTCTAAAGAAAGACCGTGAGTAAATAGGGCATCACAGCTCTTCAACAGCCAACTGAGGACACTGGGCGATTATCCAAAGATTCTGGAGTGAACAGCACACTGAGGACATTTTACCAGAACACGATGAGATGGAAGAATGAACTGCAAATATGAATCACCATCATAGACTCATTGGTTTTCTGCCATTAGACTGTGAGTTCCCTGAAAGCTGAAACTATTATCTTTTCCTTTTGTTAAAACCAGCTACATGTGTCTGACAAATAGCAGGTAACAGTAAATGGTAAATGAAAGGGAAGTAGAGCGATAAAGAGAATGAATCAGTCAGACGAGTACTTCTGGGAAGACTGCATAAGATAAGAAGCCTGCAATACACTTCCACTAAAGCTGAGACAGCTTTTAGCAAACTTGATGTAGTTAAGTCATAGTACTAGTAGTTGATATTCAATGAATACTTATGATACACTATTCAGATGTATTCCTCTCTTAGCATCCCCATTCAGCATCTGGGAAACCAAAGCACCCTTCATCCAGCTAGGGAGCTACAGGGTTGGCATTCTAACCAGGCACCTGACTCCAGCACCCCTGCTCTTCCCCATGATGCTATGCTGCCTCTCTTCAATAAAAGTGATTTTTTAAGTTCTAGAAAAAGCATTTAACTTACAACAAGACTTCTTAAAGAGTGAGATCCATTATTGCAATGAAAATATGATTCACATATATTATTTCTTCAATGATTCTGTTATATCGAAGGAATCCAACCTTCCATACACCATGCAATGAACGGGCTGTCCTGGTTGGAATATCCACATACCCCCTTCAGATAGATGGAGGTAGGCACTGAGCCCTTCCCCACCCCAAAGACATTTGTTTTGTTTTTTATGACTTCAGCATATTTTACAAGAGATAGGCTCTCCACTCCTCCACTCCCCCCGCCCAGACTTTTTAAGAACAAGATTATATCATTTCTTAAGAGTTCCTGGAAAATGTCTGGAAAGTGGGCCTTACAGGTTTTTTTCACAAATTCCTTATTGAAAAACTCTTCCCTCCTGAGGCCATACAGAACCCCAATTTTTCCACCTAGGACCCTGGTCATTCAGAATGCAAGGAAAGCAGGTTATGGGTATATTTCACATTTGGGGTTCATATATGCCTCATCTGAACATGAATGAACTGGAAGGCATCCATAGAGTTTTCTGACTTGATAATATTCTGCAGTGGAAAGATCTTAACTGGCCTTAGGAAGGAAATGTGGTATCTCCTAAGCTCCATTTGTAATCACCCATGAATTGAAGATTGAAAACTCCACTGTAATTGGCATCAACCCATACTGAGCTGAGAAGATCTGAGGTCCCCAAGAGGGGCTATGAGCACATAACCACATAGCAACTCCTCCTTAAATTCTCTTTCTCATTATTATTGTACCCAGTGTTACTGAAGAATAGCTCTCCGATACATTTTGGGGGTGCACTTAGAGACCAAATCAATAGTCTCGAAATCACCTTAACTATCAATTGTGAATTTATAATCTGAATTCTTGCTACCATCGGTTTTCTGTTCCTCGTATCCTTTATTCAAGAATTACGCAATGTTGTATTCTAGGTCTATTGTGATTTAGCATTTACAGTCCACAGTGCCTTTGGGACTAGATTACCTCCCTGCGTGGTATCGTTTTTCATTTCTATGCTGACAAATACACCATTTCAACTGTCACTTAAGCAACCAGTTCAAGCTCTACTGTTATTTTAGCTCCATATTGTCAAACAGGTGGATTTATGAATGTGTTACCTGAAGGAAACGTTCCCCCAAATAGCAGAAGTCGAGACTTTATTTATTTATAATTATTTGTTAGATTTGTAAAAATGTTCCCGTTGCCGAAAAGCCTCTGGCGAAATACAAATTAGAACACTTCTGAATGTAGTAAAAACAGCAGTGGCATCATTTTAATTACCCACTGGGGGAAGCCAGGCAACAAAGATGTATTTCTTTCTTTCTTTCCTTGCTTAATGTAACTGCCTGCTTAGGGATATGAACTTCCGATCTGTGTGTCTGCCACACTGACTGCATTGCCAGCACCCATTTACCCCTTCTTAATAACATCCTGATTTTTTTTTTCTTTTTGGTGGGGGGCAGTGGTAGGAGGGAGAAAGAGATTATTTTCTCTTATTTTGTAGGCTTAGGAAGAAAGTAATTCAGGTTGACTTTCTCCCAGAAGAGAAGACTAGCTCTTCCCTCCTCCTGGTCTGGACATGGCTGTGGTTTTTGCTGCCCAGCCCTCCAGAATATACTTCTATCCATTTCCATTTCTTCCAGTCTTCTTTTCCATTCCTCTTGATATTTTCCCACTAAGCTCTCTTCTGCATACATGACCAGCAACAATTTATATTACTTGCAATCAAGCAACCTGACTTACATAGAAGGTTAAACCAAAAGCAAAGAAAAACAGTGTGGACCACCTTCTGGCCTAAGAGACAGTATGTAGGTTGGTTTCCAAACCCAAGCGGGTTTGGACAGTATGTAGGTTGGTTTCCAAACCCCTAGACCAGTTAGGGAACCACACTATTCTTTAAAGATAGCAGAGACTAGTCACTAAAGCAAGGTTCTGACCTTCATACAGATCTGATTTTGACTTCTGACACTGCATGTACTGTACTTGAGCAAGTTCCTTTAACCTCTCTGAAACTCAGTTTCTTCACCCATCAAATGGGTTAACTCTAATGACTACATGAGAAAATGTGTGTTAAGCACTTCTCCCCAGAGATAGCAATAAAGAGTGCTCAATAAATGTTGGCTAATTTGGGTTTTTTTTCATCATCTGTCAACTGAGGAATAATAATACCCACACTCACTCGCGGAGTTATTTTCAGGACGAAAATGTGAGACATTTTCGTGAGACAATACTTATGTGAGACAATACTTTGAAATATATAAAGAGTCCACAAATATGAAACCGGAAAAAACAGACAAGCTGCTCTCCGGCTCACGCACAGAACTGAACTGGTTCATACAGCAAGGCAATGCTGGTCCAGCGTTTCCTCTGGTAAGGGATGTTCAGCAAGTAGTCGGAGGTTTTCATGTTCCAACAAAGGTGGGAAAAGGGAAATTACCCTGGAACAAAGAGACCTATTTTAGGAAAGCCTCCCCTTAAAATTAGTTGTTGATGATATATTTTAGACATTCAAACAAAGAATAATTTAATGAAAACCAACATGCCCATCACTCAGCTTAAGAAATAAAACCTTGCTAATAGCGATGAAATCCTTTGTGTAGCTTTTCCTATCACATTCCTTCCCCTGTCCCCTAATTTTTCTACATATGCATTCATCCCTAAACTATACGTAACTATATACACATAGCTATATAATTCTTCTTGCAAATTTTAACATTATAAAATAAATGGTGCTGGTATACTGCATGGAATCTTAGGCAACTTGCTTTTTTTCCCTCTCTCTCAACATTATGTTTTTTGTGGGTTTTTAAAATTTTACTGTAGTTGATTTACAATATTGTGTTAATTTCTGCTGTACAGCAAAGTGACTCAGTTATACACATATATACATGCTTTTTCATATTCTTTTCCACTATGGTTTATCACAAGATATTGAATACAGTTCCCTGTGCTATAGAGTAGGACCCTGCTGCTTATCCATTCTGTATATAATAGTTTGCATCTGCTAATCCCAAACTCCCAAGCCTTCCCTCCCCACACCCCTTCCACCTTGGCAACCACAAGTCTGTTCTTTCTCAACATTATGTTTCTGAGATACAACCTTTGTTGTGTATGGTTTTGTTCAGTTCTGAATAGTATGATTTCATAGGAATGTGTCATCATGATGGTGATGGACATTTATTAGATCACTTCCGGTTCCAACACTTTCTCATCCGACTCCTTTGTGCCTCAGCTCCAGAATACCTCCAGGCTAGTAGTTCTCAAACTTGGGAGTCCACCAGCATCATCCGGAGGGCTTCTTAAAACAAAGGTTGCTGGGTCCCTCTCCCAGAGTTTCTGATTCAGTAAATCTGAGATGAGATTCAAGACTTGAGACCATATTCAAGCCCCTGGGTCCCTGTCCCTTGAAGTAAAAGGCCTTTGCTTTAGTCTCCTGGGCCTCCCTTGAGTCTCAAAAGGCTGACTCAGGAGTTAAACGATTAGGAATGTGAAGATGTAGAAACGAAGACTAGCTATTGAGTGGGGAAACTGGTACCGATTTAGACTATAAACCTGCCACATGGCGGAATCACCGAACTCCCAGTTCCCTGAAAGACACAGATACAGGCCTGACACACAGTCCTGAGTCGTTTTTACAGGAAGCCGACCCCCTCCAGATGGAAACTGCTGATCGCAAGAACGCAGACCCTAGACTGGTTAAAACCAGAAGGTTGATGATGCTTGAAACTTCACCTTGATTCCCCAAATCCCAGTACTATGCATGCACTGACCGTGCACCCTGCAGCCCCCTCCCTCCCACTGCCTTTAAAACCCCTTCCCTGAAAGCCAACGGGGAGCTCAGGTCTTTTGAGCATGAGCTACCTGTTCTCCTTGCTCGGCGCCCTGCTATAAACACTGCACTTTCCTTCACCACAACCTGACGTCAGTAGATCGCTTTACCACGTGCAGGCGAGCGGACCCAAATTTGGTTTGGTAACAAAATGTGCACTTTTAACAAGTTTCCAGGTGATGGGGGTTTTGCTGCTCCCTGGGGCCACACTTTGAGAACCATCCCTCTAGGTTATATTTAAGAGGGGAAGTGGCAGGACTTAGAATACAAAACCTTCAGCTTTGCTAGACATTGCCAAGTCGTTTTCTAAAGCAGTTGAATCGACTATATATGGGCATTCCCCACTCTCCAAATTCTCATGGACCCTGGGAAAATACCTTTATCATTTTTTTCAAAGTCGCCAATTAGTATTACCCGCCAGGCAGAAAGCTGCTCATGTTGTATTGGTTCCATCAGACCTACCACACGACACACACCGCAAAGTTGGTTATAAATGGGTGAATGCTTGGCAAAGCCTCCAAGGTCACCTGGCAGCATCCTCACCCCAGGGTAGAGAAGACTCCAGTCTGCGAGGCAAGAACTCAAACATCTTCTATGACAGGGACATGCTTGGTGACTCTAGTTACTAATTTCCTTGGATTTCAAATTCTGCCTTTTCATCCAATTATCCTCTGTGTATAACCAAAATGGAGCTCATGCTGGCCAAGTCCCAGCTATCCTTTGGGGTTCATATTACATGAGCGCTCAGCGGCGGGGGCGGGGGGTCTGTCCTCAGGGGAGAGGTAGAAACCCTCATATGTACTGAGTTTCCACCACATGTCAGACACTTGATCTCATTTAATTTCCATAGAAGTCTATGTTGCAGGCCTCATTATCTCCAATGCATATAGTTGTAGTAATAATAGTAATAACATCACCTAAAATTATTGAGTGCTTCCTGTGTATAAGGCACTGTCTAAGCTCCTTGTATGGATCAATTCATTTAATCCTCACCACAGTCCATGGTATGATGAGCAATGGTTTAGAGCAATTAAATAATTTGATCCCAGCTGCATCCCCAGTCAATGAAGTCCTAATCTGTTTGACTCCAAGATCACTGTTCCTTCCTGTTTTACCATCAGTATCAGTCACTTCACTTGTTCACACACAAAATGGAATCCCAAGTTTGGGGAGATGCAATCTCAGCTTTGTTTCTATCAGTTCAGCTGGAATGAGTCCCAAGGATTCCCAAGCCATTGAGGAGAAACACACAAAGACTTACATGAACAACTCTTTTTTTTCCCCCAAAGGAAACTAGCTAGATTCAGTGGACCGAAACTCCAACTGGAAAGCTTTTAAGGCGGGTGGAAAATAAACATGAAATTTAATTTGAAAATATATTTACTGACACCCCTCTGTCAATCAGATGTCTCCCTGGCATTTGCCCATGTCTAATAGCCGTGAACTTCAGCTGAAGGAAGGCTTTCTGTTACTGATCAAAATTATTGTATCACAGACCATTCACATTCAGAAGCCGTTGCCTTTCCTGTATCTTATTTTTTGTTTGGGGAAATATTGAGAGAGTCTTTGCTACAGACTGTGCTACCAGACAAGATGAATGATCATCAAAATACAGTCAGCAAAATTTAAAAATATGGATAAAGAAAAGATATTAATATCCTTTCTAAGGTAATCAGTACTTTTTGTTTGACAAAGAAATTGCCCAGTGTTTATGGTTTATGCAAATAATATATGTTAATGTCAAAGCTGCAGAGTATATAGCTTTGCATATGAGTGTTTGTGGAAAATACATGCCAATACATTTTAAACCTTATCCTCATATAAACACGACGATTTCATAAATATACAGCACCTTGTTCTTAAAAACATTTATTATAATTTTATGCAATGCAAATCCCATTAGAATAAATTATTTTTTGCTAAAATGGCGAAGTCAGCAAAATTACAGGGAAATATAAAGTCCCTGCCATTGTGTGCTTTTCGATCACATCAAGATGAGCCCAATACCATGTTGAATAGAAGTAGTGAGAGAAACAAAGAACCCAATCAAAAAATGGGCAGAAGACCTTAACAGACATGTCTCCAAAGAAGACATACAGACGGCCAGCAGGCACATGAAAAGATGCTCAACATCACTAATTCCGAGAGAAATGCAAATCAAAACTACAACGAGGTACCACCTCACACCGGTCAGAATGGCCATCATTAAAAAGTCTACAAATAACAAATGCTGGAGAGGATGTGGAGAAAAGGGAACCCTCCTACACTGTTGGTGGGAATGTAAGTTGGTGCAGCCACTATGGGAAACAGTATGGAAGTTCCTCAGAAAACTAAAAATAGAATTACCATATGATCCAGCAATCCCACTCCTGGGCATATACCTGGACAAAAGTAATTCAAAAACATAATGCACCCCTATGTTCACAACAGCACTATTCACAACAGCCAAAACACGGAAACAACCTAAATGTCCATCGACAGAGGAATGGATAAAGAAGATGTGGTAGATACACAATGGAATACTACTCAGCCGTAAAAAAGAATGAAATAATGCCATGTGCAGCAACATGGATGGACCTAAAGATTATCATACTAAGTGAAGTAAGTCAGACAGAGAAAGACAAATACCATATGGTATCACTTATATGTGGAATCTAAACTATGGCACAAATGAACCTATCTATGAAACAGAAACAGACTCACAGATATAGAGATCAGACTTGTGGTTGCCAAGGGGGATGGGGGGAGGAAGCGGGATGGACTGGGAGTTTGGGGTTGGTAGCTGCAAACTATTACATGTAGAATGGATAAACAACAAGGTTCTATTGACAGCACAGGGAACTATATCCAATCTCCTGGGATAAACCATAATGGAAAAGAATATGTAAAAAAAGAATGTCTCTATGTGTGTAACTGAGTCACTTTGCTGTACAGCAGAGATTGGCACAGCATTGTAAATCAACTCTACTTCAATTAAAAAATTTTTTTTTATTTCATTGACAATTAACAGTAAGTTTAAAAGACAGAAAAACCTTTAAAGGGATTTGAGGAAGTACAGTTTATTCCGTAACTGTCAGTACATGTTCTGGACTCCCCATCTCTACCTGAATGATATCTGCGTCTGTCCTAGACACCTGTGGGGTGGAATCAGGGCACAGATGACAGTCACTCCCCGCTTACTGCTTGAATAGAGGGCACACAAGCTCTGAGACTGTTGCGAGGCTGACCCCATGTTTCCTTGACCAGAAGAAAGCCAGTCTGTAGGGCTGTGTGGCTCTGAGTGGCTCCAAGAAAGAGGCTGAGAGAGTAGCTACCTTGGATCCCAGTGGCGTTCTGATTCTCGGTTCTCGTCGCTCGTTCCTGCTGAGTTTCCAGTTTCTGATTCTAGCCTCCTGAGAGGTCTGGCTCTATTTCGTATTAAGTCCCATGTTATACCTTTGAATCCTTATAATAAATCTCCCTTTCATTTTTCCTTAGCCTGGTTTGAATGATCTCCTGTTACTTGCAAATGAAAGGCATCAACAACACATGCAGCTTTCACGAAGGTGGGAGCTAAAACCGGGGATCATCACTGCCTTGAAGGGCGCATATTCTGGAAGGTTTGAAAAGGGCAAGCATGTCTACGCTTTACAAAGAGATAAATGGCTCAGAGAAATTATACATCATGGAAGTATTAAAATCACCTCTGAAATCACTAACACAATCACCCCACTCTACAACCACAGCTTCCTGATCCCTCCAACTCGCCTATTCAACTGCTCCCTTCATGACCCCCTTGGCGTCACCAAGACATTTTGTCACGGCTCCACTACTCTTTTCCCTTTCTTTCTGTGTCCTCCCCACACCTTCGTTTCCCTCTCTGGTTTCACGGTCCTTGGTCCTTATTTCTACAATTTCCTTGATAATATCCTTGCCCTTTTGCATTTCCCTACACTCACCAGGACAAAAATTCCAGCCCCAAATGAACTATATCCTCCCCCTTTTCCATGTGTTATGGGCTGAATTGTGTTTCCCAAAAAATTCATGTTGAAATCTTAAACCCCAGCACTTCAGAATGTGACTGTATTTGGAGATACGGTCTTTAGAGAGGTAAGTTAAGTGAGACCATTGGGGTGGGTCCAATCTAATACGAAGAGTTAGGGGAATTCCCTGATGGTCCAGTGGTTAGAATTCTGCGCTTTCACTGCCGAGGGCATGGGTTTAATACCTGGTTGGAGAACTAAGTCCTGCAAGTCACGTGGCATGGCCAAAAAAAAAAGAAGAGTTAGGACACAGACACACACAAAAGAAAGACTACGTGAAAACAGAGAGGATGTTCATCTATAAGCCAAGAAGAGAGACCCTCAGAAAATACAACCCTGCCAACACCTTGACCTTGGACTTCTAGCCTCCAAGACTATGAGCAATAAATGTCTGTTACTTAAGCCAACCAGTCTATGGTACTTTGTTATGGCAGCCCTGGCAAACTAATATATGATACAGGCCCCTGAGCATCTGAGAGTTGCTGGAGAAAACTACACACCTGGTCAGGATGCTTTCATTATAAAGTTATGATCATTGCCAACCCTAACTGGACCCTCGGCAGTGCCCAGGAATCCTGCTACGGTTCTCTCTGAGCAACTTACGTGTCCTATCCTTAATGACTATTTCTAATTTTTTCCAATCTCCTCAAATCTCCAAATGTCCCCCACTACACTTCCCATCCCTCTCAAGGATGACCTTAACTCCTACTGCACACTACAAGAAGAGCCATCAGAAGCAAAAGCCTCCAACTCTCTGTCCATACACCTACCATCCTACCTACAACCTGCTTCACTCACGCTCTGGTTCCCATGCCCCGCACCCCAGCCTTCTTAGAATCTTCTCTGTTTTCAATCATTCTACCTCAACTAGCTTCCTTCCATCAGTATGTAAAAAGTGCTCAAGTTTCTCCCAGGTTATATCAGTCTCCCTGACCATAAGATGAACATAATTACAGCTACCTTAAATGGCTGTTATGCAAGTGTCTAGCACATGCCTGGAACACCGACACATACGATCCTACTTACATTTCCATCAGAATGTCAATGTCTCTGTCTCTCTGTCTCTGTTTCTCTCTGTCTCTCTCTCTATATATATATATATGTATCTAGATTTATATTTTACATTTATATAAATATATATAAATATTTACTATAATATATATTATATGAAAACTGTATGTCATAGATTTTGCATATAAGGAAGAAGAAATACTTTTCTTTTCCCAGTAGATATTTAAAGTTTAAAAATAATTATTTTCATCTCTCAACTCTGACACACTGATTTAGACTGTGCTTGATGAGACCTCCGGAGAATAAAACACGTTCTGTGTCACACGAAGAGGCCAGAACATGTTGTTCAGGACAAAACCAGTGAGGCTGCAGGCACTGCCCCTGGTGATTTACATGCAGAAGTTGACACTATAAAGAAAATGCTGCCTTGGTTAAAGTAAAGTACGGGTCCTTTTCCAGACAACACAGAGGGAGCACAGGGACAAAGGATGGGGGAAGTGCTGCTCTGGGACAGTCACGCCGGGGAGGATAAACTCTGGAGTGTAAGCATGGAATCTCTGTTACCACTGCTGCTCTGGCAGGGAACCACTAGTCCCCCAGCCTGGATATCTTCACCATGGAAATGACCTTTGAGCCCCTGGCCATCACCATCACAAGAAACAAGGGGACCAGCATATACAGTTGTCACTACCGAGGCTCTCCTCCTTGCCACTGGACAAGAAGCACCACATGCCCTGTGTCACGCATCAGTACTGCTCTGACTCGGCCAGCTCAGTCCACTCCCTTCACCCTGAGGCCAGCATGCCCTGATGCCCGAGGAGGAAGAAGAACCACTGGTGCCTTCCGAGCAGTTACTGGAGAAGCTGTGTGGCCAACTGTGTGTTCAAGAATCTGGTGGTCACTGCACGCACAAGTTCTGTAGAAGATGTTCTTTGAAGTCAGAGCTATGTCTCAGGACAACACCAGGCTGACGGTGGTGATGCAGTGACCAGCAGACTGAGGGGCTCTTCATCCACTGTGGGCATGTCTGCAGAGCTGTGGAGGGTGGGCCTGTGTCAGTGCTCCCTCACTGTCAAGCTGGCAGTGTCCCACATCTGGCTCTACTTGGGGGCCATGGATAGGACATGGGAAGATGGGATTTGCTCACAGAGTCTCCAGGCCAGGCCTTGGCTCTCCCTGGAAGTGTCCTGAGTCTGTCTGAGCCAGACCACTTCATTAACAGGCCTCTCTGTTATTGTGTTTGTCATGCAGGGATGTGTGGTTGAGCCAGTGTGCTCCCAGCCCCGGACTCAGTGAGTTTCACTCTCCACTCGGTCCTGTTTCTCCAGGGCTGCCAAGACAACACCAGGTCACCCACACTCTGTTGCCAGATACAGTGCTAGCTCCACCCACCCTTGTTCCCTCCTAGGTGTACTGCAGACCACTCTAGTCAGGTCTTCTGTTGTTTTCTAGACTGTATATAAATTTGATTACTTTTGGATTTTTTTTCTCACACACACACACACACACTGTATTTTATTTTTTATTTTCTGATTTAAATAAAAACTGAAAAGGCAAAAATATGTAAATATATAAAGAATAGTGGCCTTAGAGGAGATTTCTGGCAAGTCTTATAAATCCGATATATAATAAATCATCCCAAATGATTAAAGGAAAATTAAGACTGGGAAGAGTTGTGTAATGAGATTCACACCTCATTCCTGTATTTCCTTTTACCTGTGGCCCTTCTTGCTTTTGGACAGATAACAGTCATTGTCAAGGGGTGGCTAAACAGACAGAAGCACAGAGTCCTTCTCTTGCTTTTGTCTTTGAAAAATGTAGACCTTTGAATTTCAGAAACCTAAGCCCTGAGGGAAATCAGGAAGCAGAAAATACAATGTGTAAGTGCATCCTGTGAATAGAAAGAAATCCCTGGGCTAAAAGAATCAAGGGCACAAATATGACCATTGGTACCAATTTCTAGGAATCCTTTTTCAGCAAAGCAGGGACAGGAGTAAATGTCAAGAAGAAATTGGGGCCTGAATTGCAAGTCTCTTCCTGAGAAAGCAGCTTATTGTTATGAAAATGAGAGCAAGAACCCAGAGGAACACCACCAGCCCCACTACCCCTCCCGCATATGGAAGAACAAGTGTTGAGATACAGACACACTGTGGGGGGACGAGAGGAATCTCTATAGCCCAGTGGTTCACAGCAGGGGATGACTTTGACCCTGAGGGAACACTTGGCAATATCTGGAGACACATTTGGTGTCATAAGTGGGAGGGAGGTGTTGCTACTGGCATTTATTAGGTAGAGGCTAGAGATGCTGCCAATGACCCAGCAATGCACAGGACAGCCGCCAACAAAGAGCAGTCTGAACCAAGATGTCAGTGGTGAAACTGTTGAGTAGAGTCAGCTACTTAACTGCAGGACCCAATGCAAAGTGAAAATGTAGGTCCACATGTTCAAAAATGTCCAAGTGGTGATGGCAGAGCGTTAAACCAAGCACAGTTCTTTCTAAGCATGTGGACCTGAGAAACGACACAGACTGCACATCCATGAAGCCATTCCTGCTGCTGAGAAGCCTGTGCAGGTAGCCCTTTTATCATCCAAGGGCCATGAGGCCATCCCCCTAAAAGGAAGTCTGGGAGTGGCTGGGCTTCCCTGGGACTGTCCTCTGACCTGCAGAAGCTCCAAGGAAGAGACCAGACGTAGACATATCATGTACCATGAATACAGGGGAGAACAAAAAACAAGTAGATTTAGGAAGCCAGTCTATGAGGCATCAGATTCATCCAACTAGAGAAGAAATTTCAAATATGCAAAGTTCCCCAACTGTGACTGCAGGAGAAATAAAAGCGTGTTTCTAAAGGCACTGGTCCTGAGGAAATCGTCAGGCAAGAGAGTTATAAAAAAATCAGTAGAGGGCTTCCCTGGCGGCGCAGTGGTTGAGAGTCCGCCTGCCGATGCAGGGGACACAGGTTCGTGCCCCGGTCCGGGAGGATCCCACATGCCGCGGAGCGGCTGGGCCCGTGAGCCATGGCTGCTAAGCCTGCGTGTCCGGAGCCTGTGCTCTGCAACGGGAGAGGCCACAACAGTGAGAGGCACGCGTACCGCAAAAAAAAAAAAATCAGTAGAAAAACAAATGTTTCTCTAATTCAGGGGTCCCCAACCTCCAGGCTGTGGACTGCTACTGGTCCTGTTAGGACCTAGGCTGCACGGCAGGAGGTGAGCAGCGGGTGAGTAAGCGAATCTTCACGTGCCATTTCCCATCTCTCCCCACTGCTGGCACTGCCGCCTGAACCATCCATCCCCCATCTGTGGAAGAACGGTCTTCCACAAAACCAGTCCCTGGTGCCAGAAAGATTGGGGACCGCTGCTCTAAGTTACCTAAATTCTTTCATTTGATAAATAGCAGGACAGGTGTTTGAACCCAGATCTGCCTTCTCCAGATGCAGGAACTTCAACAATAAGCAGGTAGGTCACAGGAGGTCAGTAAGCAATTGTCAGTGGGTCAAACTCAGGGCCGGGACCATCCCTCTCTCTGCACATGACATGACAATCATCACGAGCTGGTGGGATGGGAGAATGATACATTTCTAGGGATCTAAACTTTCAGCAAGAGGAGGAAGATCATTTAAATCCTTCTTACTCAGTGGGCATTTCCTCAGGACTCCAGGCCAGGATCAGACTCTGTAATGCATGTTGAATCCCTTGCCCTGTCTGTTCTACAAACAGCCAACCCATGGTGTGAATGAAAGACATCTCTCCCGTTAGTAAGAGCCTTCGGGTTATGAATGAGAAACCATTTCCTTCCAGAGCATCCCTGGAGCACGTGTCTAGGGAGGTTGAAATTTCACCTGGAACCGCACCTCTGCGTGATGACTAGATTCCATGGATGAATGACCATAGAATCACCAGCACAAAACAGACGGGACACGCATTTTCACAGGCAGAAGTCAGTCTGATGATCCCATTAGAATTAGGAAGGAATGGACACAAGACTTCCAGGGGCAGAGGGCGGGGAGGATCTGTGGTCTCTTAGTGTACTTCATCTTTGGAAAGCTGCCTCTCTGCAGGGCAGACATACATCAGCAGAAACCATCCAGGCCTTGGTGGGACCATGACCCTTTGTGGTTTGCAGCATCACCCAGGGCAACCCTCAAATGTCATATAAGAGCAAAGGCCGGGACTGCAATGGATTGATGGAGGAAAACTCTGTGTGTGATAACACATTGTGTGTGTGTGTATTTGTGTGTGTGTGTGTGTGTGTGTGTGTGTGTGTGTGTGTTATGGTTCTTCCCAGCCTTGCAGAGTTGCAAACTCTGAAGCCCCCACCAATGGATCAACCCTATTGTGTTTCTTCAGCCAAATCCTCCTGGGAAGATGATGGTCTTACCAACAGCTGGGGATTGGGGGACCCTAGGCCAATCCTCTCTGACTTCCTTTCTTCTGCCTCAGTTCCCCTGCCTCTCATGCAGGGTGGTGAAGAGTCTGGAGTCCTGTAGGGAACCCCAGTCTGTATGCCCAGTCAGTTCACACCCTGCTTAGTTCTCTGAAGTGACCTTTTCATAGTAAGTTTGACCTCCATCCTCTCTGTCCCTCTCTTTAATCTGTCCCCTCTTCACACACCCCAGCCTGCCAGCACAGGCCTGTCTTCAGGGATCACCACTCCTGAGAACATCTCTGAATGAGAAACACAAAGATAGAAAGTGGGAGTGAAAACAGAAAGAAATCAAGACTTAACTGAACAACCAGACCCAAAATCGGAAGCCTTTACAGTGTCACACGGTGGCTAAATGCAGACACCCAGGGAGTTTCTTTTCCCTCTTGCTTTTATTTTCTAAATTTCTCGTTTCTTTATCGAAGATCTTTACAGCAGCACTGTTTATTCTTATCTCTTGATATATAATAGAACTGACACCTCTCATAGGAAATGGGCATATTCTCTCCTTGGCCAAAATAAATGACATGCAGGCCAAAAAAGATGCTTGCCACCCTAGAGTTACTCTGGACTGGTAGAACATCTACTCTGCAATTTCCATGGTCTTTTACAAACATTAAGTCATCGGTCCCTCCCAACACTCTGCTGGATCCACATTTCACTGGTGAAGAGATTTTGGCCAGGAGAAGTCAACTAACTTCCCCAAGATGGCAGTGAGTGCCAAGGCAAGGGTTTTATGACTCCCAAGTTCCAGAAACAGTCTCATAGGAGAAAAATATTAAGTAAATCATATCACAAATGCATAATTATAAACCACAATAAGTAAAACTGGAGCTGTACCTCCAGCAGCAGATGATGAGTCAAATAAATGATGGTTCATCCGTATATAATAAGTTACTAGTGTAGGCAATAAAAATGAATATGCATAAATACATTTACTTATTTACAATATGTGCTCTATATGCTGATACATAAAAAGAAAACAGGGTACAGAACAGATTATAAAATACGATCCTAATTTTCTTAGAAGAAAAACAAAAGACATATAGACATGGCCCAGGCTTCTAACTGCTATGGCTACTGCCCTTCTTCTGGGTACAGACCATCCTGTTAGCCCATCCTTTAGGACAGGGATGGGAAAACCATAGCCCATGGACCAAATCCACCCTGCTGTCTGTCTTTCCAAATAAAATTTTACTGGAACACACACACCCACTCATTTACATATTGTCTGAGCCTCCTTTTATGCTACAACAGCAGAGTTGTGTAGTCGTAGCAGACACTGTATGACAGCAAAGCCTAAAATATTTATTATCTGGTCCTTTACAGAAAAAACTTGCCAACCCCTGTACTAGCCTACCCAGGAATCTGAGGGTATGCATGTTCTGAAATTATAGATGGGACTTTAGTCCCATCTAAGTGCCAGTCTTTGTGCAAGCATTTTGCAAGCATCCCTCACTGCATTAGCTCAACAGGCCTGTAAGGTAGGTACTGTTATTAACCTCACTTTGTGTAATAGGGCAGAATGAATCTGACTCCATAATGGATCTGTTTCTTTCATTGTAACCTCTATATTCTACTGCTTTTGCTACAAGTTAAGAATGTTGCCTATAGCCTGAAGTACACAGAACAGCCCATTCTCAAGGCTCTGGCCTTTAAAGGTATAACAGTTTTCCATTCATATAAAGATAAAAAGTTGCAGAACAGAGAACATTTGTCTTGTTGGAGGTTGTTTACAGGAACATCGTGACCTGACCTACCTGGACAGTTGCAAGAACAAAGGATTCCGGAAGTTTGCAACAACAAACCACACCCCCTCCCCTTTCAGTATAAAAGAAGCTTGAATTCTAACTTGGGGAAGATGGTTCTTTGGGACACGAGTCTACCATCTTCTCAGTCTGCTGGCTTTCCAAATAAAGCTGCTATTCCTTGCCCCAACACCTCATCTCTCGATTCATCAGCCTGTCGTCTGGCGAGCAGCATGACCTCGGACTCAGTAACGTTTGCAGATGAGAAAACTGGGGTGCAGGGAGCGTAAGTAACCTGCCCAAGATCACACTGCTGGTAAAAGAAAGAGCTGAGATTCAAATGGAGCTTTTCCCAGGCAAGGACACGCTGACTCCAAAATTAGTGTAAGAGAGACTCATATGCTTCTCCTTACCTCTTGGTTCTAACCTCTGGCTTCATAAATAGAGCCGCTTCTAGCCTTATCTCTGTCTGAAGTCCTGTAATTCTGTTAGTATCTCTAACTCTGGACATAAATGATTAATAATGTGAATCAGATCGGACATCAGTAGGAACGCCACGGTGCAGCCAGGGCAAACCACAAGTCTGGACGGATGTCAGAGGTACAGATGGCAATGGTATTGATCACCACTAGAGCAGTCAGCTGTCAAAGGAAGCTTCTGGATGAGGGCCACCACCTGAGCCCTTGATTGTGGAGGATTTTAAAAGCTAGGACAGTGGGGGAAACGCAGTCCAGCGAGAAGGCATAGGGTATGCTAAGAGCAGGGCTGGAAATGGTCTCATGGAATGCTCCCTAACACTGCAGGTACCAAAGCCTGCAGGGCAGTGGAGGAAAGGAAAGGGGAGGGTAGTAAATCTTAAGTACATGTTTAGCCCTTTGGTACCGTCATGAACAAACATTTACACAGTGGTATGTATATTATTTTACAATAAACTCCTTTCATTTTAATTTCTCCTTTATATTACAATTAGGTCACATAGATTTTTTAATTGTACGTGTGGATTGGTTACATTATCTATGAATTTCATTTCAGGGGGTCCTACAAAATATTTTTTATAAAAAGGGAACACTGGGTTAAATGGATGTTGAAAACCAACAGCCTAGTACATTCAGGGGATAGTAGGGGTTCCATGAGGCTGAAGCTGGGTGGAGGGTTGGAGATACGAGTTGTAAGAGGATGAGTTGAGATAGGAAGGAAGCAGATTATGGGAGAATCCTTGGGCACAGAGGCCATTTTACCTTGAAGCTAATGACACTGAAGTTTCAGTTAGCCCCTCACATGCTTGGGGCCAGTCCAAGACCTTGGGAGGAACCCTACAATATATTCAGGTGGTCATGTTTTTTTTTTTTTAATTTGAAATATATTTTAATTTCCATTTTGCTTAAAGAGGGTCTTCCCCAAAATTGCATATGGAGGGCCCCACAAACTCTGGACAGCTCTGCTTGGGTGGAATTCATGCTTCAACAATGTGGAACACAAGGGTGTGTTTAAGCAAAGAAGTGACAAAACCCCTGGTGCAGAAAAATCACTGGGCACTCTTCTCTCAAGGAGATAAATGTTCTTGCTTCTCATTTCCATTCCAGAGCAGTGAAACAGGCAATGTGGTTCAGATTTGCTCTGTGCACCATCCATATATGGAACTAGATACATCGCTGCATGGTCATGATGGTCCATCCACCATCACGCTCTCCATCCAGCAAGTCCCGCACATCCGACTGTCCCAGACACATTTCCCTCACGGAACAAATGAACTATTCCTGGGTTGGAGGTAGGAAGACCAGTCCTTGCATCAACCCTAATGAGGACACTTTTTTTTTTTTTCCTTCGGTACACGGGCCTCTCACTGTTGTGGCCTCTCCCGTTACGGAGCACAGCCTCCGGACACGCAGACTCAGCGGCCATGGCTCACGGGCCCAGCTGCTCCGCGGCATGTGGGATCTTCCTGGACCGGGGCACGAACCCACGTCCCCTGCATCAGCAGGCGGACTCTCAACCACTGTGCCACCAGGGAAGCCCCCAGGACACATCTTTATATTCCTCATACCTTCCTGAATTTGTGGCTCCATTGCCTGGGTAAGGCACAACTACACCAGCACTCATTGCAAATATGTTCATTCACTCTACAACCATCCTTTGTACTCCTGCTACATACCAGGTCTTGTGGTAGATGCAAGAAAGATGGGTAACAAGGTGATTCATGTGTAGTTTTTGGAGTCTTTGCACACCACTTACTAGCTAGGTGAATTGTGCATGATGTGATTTCAAATTTATCTTTACCATAAAATGGAAATGATACCAGTGAGCATCTTGTATTTCTGTCTGTCCCACAAGTCTTTCTCTTTCTTGTTTAAGTTTCCACTGTATCTCATAGTTACCTTTTTGAGGTAGAGTTTTCATATGATAAGATGCAGTTCTTAAGTGTTTAGTTTGATGGGTTTGGATAACTGTGTACGTCCAAGTAAACTCCACTGAAAACGAGACACAGAACACTTCCATCACCCCAGGAAGTCCCTTTAGGCCCCTTTCAGATTGATCCCCCCGACCCCGAAACAACCACTTCTTATTTCTATGACCGTGGATAAATATTTTCATACATAAGTATCTTTTTGTGTCTGGCTTCATCTCAACATCATAGTTATACATTCACGTTGTCATATACACCAGTTGATTCCCTTATTGTTGTTGTTGAGTGTTATATATTCCATTGCCTCTGTATATCCACAATTTGTCTATTCATTCACCCAATGATGGACATTTGGGTTGTTTCCAGAGTTTGGCTATTGTGAATACAGCTGCTGTGAGCATTGCTGGGCAGGTCTTTTTGTGGCCACATGATTACATTTCTCTTGGGTAAATATCCAGGAGTGGAATTTCTGGGTCATTGGGTAAATGGATGTTTAACTTTATAAGAAATTAACGAACAATCCTCCAAAATGGTTGTAACATTTGATACCTCCCCCAGCAAGCAACGTAATGTTCCTGCAGCCTCTCCACATCCTAACTCTTGCTTTTGCCAATTCTGGTTTTTCTTTTGTTTGTTTTTACCATTCTAGTGGCTGTAAAATGGTATCTCATTGTGGTTGGAATTTGTATTCCTTGTTGACTCATGATAATGAACACCCTTTCCATCCACTTATTGGCTATTTGTGTATCTTCTTTTACGAAGTGTATGTTCAAGGCTTTTGCTCATTTTAAGGTGCTTGTGGATTTGTATTGTAAAATTCGTAGGCACTGTTTATATGTTCTGGACATGGGTTCTCTGTCAGATAGCTGTACTGTGAATAATGTTTATCCAGTCTGTGGGCTGAACCATAAATGTAACCACACCTACCACCAGGAATTTTCAGTGATATGAACTAATAGAATCCTCTTTTTTAAAGTTCAATTAAATTGAATCTCTGGACTCTGTCCTTTTCAAGTGGGAGTCTTGTTTGACACATTGAGAAATACCTACCTCACAGAGCAGATGTGAGGATCAGATGAGATTGAATGTGATAATACATGGAAAGTCTTTAACACAGGATCCAGCCCATAATAAACTGTTTCTGTTGGTTCTACTAACATAAAAACAAACAAACAACAAAAACAGCCCTTTCTATTTCAAGAAAATAGTATTTCTATAGGAGGGGAGAGGCAAGAAAAAACTATGAGGATTTATGGGACAATCTCGTGACTGAATATAGAAAGGCATGTCAAATAAACTTTCCAACAAAAGACTGGAAGATTATTAGGCAATAGTAAAAATTGGAAAGGAAGATGGCAGAGGGGATGCAGTTTCTAGGCAAAAGGAAGGGTATGAAAAAGTTCAATGGGATGCAAATACCTGTGGCATTAGGCAAGGCTGCAGTGTACAGGTTGAGACATGATGGGAAATGAGGTTAGGGATGTAGGTGAGGTCAGATTATTGAGGGTCTTTGCTACACAGTGTTTGTTCTTTGTCCTACAGACCTAGTTTCTCAAAATGCATCCTCAGAGCAGCAATATCAGCACCAACATTATCTGGGAGCTTATTACTATTGATCAAATCAAAATCTGAATTTTAAACACACTCCATGTGATTCATATTCAAATAAAGTCTCTAGAGCACTGCTATAGACCAGGGGTCCCCAACGCCCGGGCCGCGGACCAGTACCAGTCCATGGCCTATGAGGAACTGGGCCGCACAGCAGGAGGTGAGCAGTGGGCGAGCCAGCAAAGCTTTATCTGCCGCTCCACATCGTTCCCCATCGCTTGCATTACTGCCTGACCCATCGCTGGCTCGCATTACCACCTGACCCATCGTTCTCATTACCGCCTGACCCATCACTCGCGTTGCCGCCTGAACCATCGCTCGCACTACCGCCTGACCTATCGCTCTCATTACCGCCTGACCCATCACTGGCTGGCATTACCACCTGACCCATCGCTGGCTGGCATTACCGCCTGAACCATCGCTCTCATAACCGCCTGACCCATCGCTGGCTGGCATTACCGCCTGAACCATTGCTCTCATAACCGCCTGACCCATGCTGGCTGGCATTACCGCCTGAACTATCCCCACCCCCACCCCACCCCCGTCCGGGGAAAAACTGTCTTCCAGGAAACCGGTCCCTGGTGCCAAAAAAGTTGGGGACCGCTGCTACAGACAAGGAGAGTCATCTGAAGATCTGAGCAGGAGAGTGATTTGATCAGATTTACGGGTTAGGAATTCGGAGGCAACACGGAGGATAGTCTGGAGGAGGTTAGACCACAGACAGGAAGATCACTTAAGAGTCCACTGCTGTTAGATCTCACCAGACCTCAAGAGTTAGTGTCATCTGTGATTAAAACACTTTCAGAGCTCAACTTATACTGAAGGTATCCCTATAATATTGTTCTAAGAACTTCCTGGAGACATTTACTAATATTACTAAATCCTACTAATAATCATCATCATTATAATATCAAGAGTTATCTGACACGTAATGAATAATCCCAGGCACTACAAAGGGTATCCCTGCATATTATTTCTATTCTTCATAACAACTTTGAAATACTGGCAACTACAACAGACACGTATTTGTCCGCCTCCTCTGCACCCATTTCCCATTTAGACCCAGGAAAGACCCCTATTTTCAGCCAAGTGGTTTGACTGGGACTGACATCACCCTCAGTTCCTCCTTAATAGTCTTGGTGATTGGTTCAGGGAAGGTCATGTGATCCGGTGAAAGCCAATGACAAGCAAGAAAAATGTGTGGGGTCCTTATGAAGAAGAAGTTCCTGTAGGAGCTGCCCAAGGAGATGTTCACCCTTTCTATGTAAACTGTGATGGGAAGGTGAGAACCTGAGACGTTATTTCTGCTACTATGAGGGAAGCCACTCTAAGGATACAACTGCCACTGAAGACCAAAATTACAGAGAATCACAAAAAATATAGCTACATTCCCTGATGAGGAAATGAAGCTCTGACTAGATCAAGCCACACCTGGAATGAGTTACTTCCAAAGTTTTCTCTTAAACCAATTTTTGTTGTTACTTAAGCCAGCAGTTCCATCACTGTCACCAACTGTTTCCCAATTGACAGAGTGCCGTCTTTTTCATTTTCCAGCTAAGAATCTGAGAATTAAAGAAGCTAAATTATGTGTTTGACCACACAGTGGATATTTAAAATCAAATCTGTCTCACCCAAAGTCCATGCTCCTTCAGCTAAGTTTTGATCCTTCTCAAACGTAATTTTTAAATCAACATTAAAAAACATAAATGAGGAATAAGATTTAATTGAAAACTATATGCTGCATAATTTGTACAACCAAGGGGGGAAAAAATCACAGCTTGAGAAAGTGAACCATTTTCCATCGTTCACTTATGTACTTATTTAATTTTAACTTGCTAAGTCATTCAGGCAATATCTGCTGAAAGCCTTTATTACATGTTGACACTGTATCAGAAACATAAAAATGAAGAAGAGAATGATCCTGAGTGTGTACTCTCCAAACAACAAAGCCCCAAAAAAAGAAAAGAAAAAGATAGTTTTTTTTAAAAGGAGAAACAGATAAATCCGCAGTTAGGGTTGGAGGCATGAACACCCCAATCTCCGCAAATGACAGAACTACTAGACGGAATATCAGCAAAGGAATAGAAGTTCTGAACACAATTAGTCAACAGCATCTAGCGGACACATACGGAACATTCCATCCAACAAAGCAGAATATATTTTTTTTTCAATCACCACAAAGCATTCAGCAAGAGAGAGCATACTCTGAGGTATAAAATACATCTCAAGAAATTTTAATGAATTGAAATCATACGAAGAATTTTCTTTGACCACAGTGGAACCAAACTAGAAAGCAATAATAGAAAGACAACAGGTAAAATCTCTGAACACTTGGAAAATGAACACCATGCTTCTAAAAACAAAAAATGTATGAGTCCAAGGGAAAGTCTCAAAGGAAATAAAAATTACTTATAACTAATAAAAATGAAAATACAAAATATTTGGGATGCAGCTAATGCAGAGCTGTCAGCAAAATCTATAGCATTAAATGCTTGCTTCAGAAAAAAGGAAAAACAGCAAATCAAAAAGCTAAGCTTCTCAGAGCACAGGGAGGTCAGCTCGGTGCTTTGTGACGACCTAGAGGGGTGGGATAGGGAGGATGGGAGGGAGGCTCAAGAGGGAGGGGATATGGGGATACATGTATACGTATAGCTGATTCACTTTGCTGTACAACAGAAACTAGCACAACATTGTAAATAAAGATATTTAAAAAATAAAATAAAAAACCCGAAAAAAGTTTAAAAAATAAAATTTAATTTAAAAAAAGCTAAGCTTCTACCTCAAGAAACTAGAAAAAGAACAAAATAAACCCAAAGCAAGCAGAAGAAAGCAATGATAAAGAGCAAAAATCAACAAAATTGAAAATGAGAAAACATGGAGGAATCAATAAAATGAAAAACTGCTTCCTTGAAAAAAATCAATAATATTGGTAAAACTCAAGAAAAACTGGTGAAAATAAAAACAGCAAAGCCAAAATTCACCAATATCACAAATGAAACAGGGGATACCACTACAGATCTTACAAACATGAAAAAAATAATAAGGAACAACCATGTACAACTTTACATTCATAAACTTATCAACTTAGAAGAAATGGACAATTCCTCAAAAACCACAAGCTACTAAAATCAGTGAAGATGAAACAGAAAGTTTGAATAGTCCTATGACCATTGAAGAAATTGAATTCATATTTTTAACACTACTGAAAAAGAAAATCTCCAGACCTAGGTGGTTTTACTGGAAAATTCTACCAAACATTTCAAGAATAAACACCAACTGTACATAATCTCTTCTCAAAAATAGTAGAAGAGGGACCACTTTTCAAATCACTTCATGAAACCGGTATTATTTTGTTTAAAAAAAAGAGACAAAGGCAATACCAAAAAGAAAAATACAGATCAATATTTCTCATGAACTTAGATGCAAAAACCTTTTAAAAATATTAGCTAATTCAACAATGTATAAAAAGAATTATACACCATGACCAAGTGCGAATTACTTCAGGTGTGTAAGGGAAATTGAACAGCATCCCATAAGGGCTCTCTTAGGATAGGAAGCCCCAGTCAGTATCCAGTAAGTAGCATCACGAAAGGAGCCTGATTCAGTCACACCGCTTTGCTACCCAGAAACCAAACAGACACAGACACCAGAGTTTTAACAAACAGAGAAGTTGCTGACTGGACTGGCTTGGTCCCCAAAGGCCCTTTGCATCCTACCTGAGGCTGTGGTCTCCTTGATCTTCTAATGCCAACCTAGGTCATCCTCTTCTCCAGCTTGAGAAAATACTGTAATAACAATAATAGTAACTAACAATTATTAAGTGCTAGTGGCAAGCGTTAGCCAATGAAAGAAGCTCATTAAACATTGTTTCACTTCATCATTCATGTTACGTGATCAAAGGACCCCAGAGGACATAAGGGCAAACAGAATAAAACCCTAGAAAAATGCTGTGCGATTCTGGGGCAAGTAACAAGCTGGAACATGACTGTCCACATTCAAGGATAAATTTAAAAGAGAACGAACACCACCTCCACCACCACAAGAGGCTTGTGAAAAGAACGTGGAACTTTGAAGGAGGATTTAAACATAACATACAACAAGCAGAGGAGGATCATATTTTCAAGAAAAACTGCTCGGGAAATTTTAGATACCATCTGCTTTTCACTCTCAAGGAAATCATAGAAAACACAGACCCTGTAAAATAAGAGGAAATAATAAGGCAAGTTACTGCGGGAAAAATAAAAGAGACGCTGATAGAGTTAGGGAATTAATTCAAGGAAAGAAATAACAGTTCACAGAACTAAAACATTAAAGGGGCTAAACAGCTGAATTGACACTCCAGGAAATTTCAACACCTTGTTGAGCAAAACAAATTGAAGAAGCTCTTTCTGAATGCACAAGAAAAAGGAAAGGAGATAAAATTAATTAGAAATGACTCTTATCGTGGTTCCTGTAAATATGTTGATGACGGTGAGACAAAATACAAACTCAAAACCCTGAGGAAGAACATAGGACCAATGGGATAGAAGCTATATGACCACAGCCAGGGTGATCACAGTTGGTCCTCACTTCCTACAGATGAGGCAGACCTTTTATAAGCTGCATTCTGCAGATGAGCAAACTGAGGCCTTAATAAGCTAGGTACCTGCTCAGGGTTACAAAGCCTGGGAACAGAGCTGGAATTCACACCCAGAAGCTAGTCTGCGTCTAGAGGGAGGGGTGAGCAGGGGGGGACAAAGAGACAGAGAAGAGAAAGTGGGGGCACAAACAGAAGGAAGCTACAAACTACAGAAGGGAAGAGTTCATTTACGAACCAAAGAAAAAAGTGAAAATACAGCCACATCTGGATACACCTTGATACCGCGCAAATTGGTTCCAGGACCCCTACCGATATACAGCGCAGCAAATACAAGTTTTGCTTTTCAGAACTTTTTGGATCCCCCATCCACTCACCCACCCAATGTTTCCCCATCTGAGGATGTGGAAGCCTCGGATGAGGAGGGCCAACTGTATGCAGTTCTGATGAAAACCCGTTGCAACCAGGCGACTGTACATTCGGGTAAGTTGAAACTCCCTGTGAAAGCAACAAAAAAGAAACTCTCTTGACAGAAATTGACTGAGAAAATGAAGCCCTCACTGATGACCTTTCATGAAAGAAAAGAAAGTCTATAAGAAAACTCAATAAAATGAGGAATGAATTAAAAAATAAAAATAAAAACCTCCCTTGTGAGGAAGGCGCGTCATAAAAGCACCAAAGTCATGAACTGCGTGCTGAAAAATCTGCACATAAAATTCTCGTGACCTCCAGCACCTAGCACAGTGCATCACCTGGAAAATATTAAGTGCTTGAGAAACATGAGCTCCATCATATTCAGTGATGATAGGAAGGCGGAATTCTCATTAAAGTCAAGAACAGGAAAAGGAAATTGTCTCAGTTTTTCTTTTAACATCATTCTAGAAATCGTTGGCAATGTGAAAATATAAGACGAAGCAATACTGGATAAATTTTGGAAAGGAAGAGGTAACTATAAGATTATTTGTGGATCATACATACCACTAAGAAATCCAGATTCCACTAAACTTATTACAATCGTTCAGTAGGGGGTCCAGGATACATATCATTAAATTATTATATGTTTATATATTAAATTATGCATATAATTTAAAATCTTCTAGCTTCCCCAGATGGCAATAATATCCAGTCAAAAAACATAATACCCGATTACCGCATTTACAATAGCAACAAAAAATGTAAACACCTTGAAATAACTTTGTAGAAAAATGCACACAACCCAGATGAAAAATATTTACCCTTTGATGGAGAATATAAAGCTAACAGAATACACTGTTATATAAGCCAAGTTCTTAGATAGGACAACGCAATACTGTATCAACTGATTTTAAGTCCTTACACATTGACCTACAAATTTAATATCACTGAATAAAATCCCAAAGTGATTTTATTTGGAACTTCACAACATTATTCTAAAATTTATCAGCAAGCATAAGAAGATCAGAATAGTCCAAAAAATACTGCAAAAGAATGAGAAGGGGGAAAGTTGCAGTTTTAGAGAATAAAATATACAGTGACAACTTAAAAAAATTGTTCCTGAGACCATAACAGAGGTAGATCAATGGAACATAATTTTTAAAAAAGAAAAGAAAATGACCCAAATATATATGTTCAGTGCACCCTAAAGATATCTCAGATATGTTTTCATATCAATGTTTTCAAGAAATAAACTTAGATAAAAGACAGGCTTAAACCACACCTCAAGGTTTTACACCAAGATAATTTGTAAATGAATGAAAAATTGAAAAATAAAATAATAATAAACTGAAGAAAATCGAAGTGAATATATCCGTCATCCTTCCCTGCTTTGTTTTTCTCCATAGCACTCATCAGTTTCTAAAACATTATATCAGTTCTTTATTATTTCGTTTACTGTCTAGAATACAAGCTCCAAGAGGGCAAGATTTTTAACTGTCTATCCCCAGTGCCTTGGAAAGCTTCTAGTATGTAGTAGCTGAGCAAAAAATGTATGAACAAATAATATCAGAAAAAAATATCAGAAAAAATAAATGAACAAATAATATCAGATTATGAAAAGTACATGAAGGAAAAGAAATACGCATAAAAGGCAAATTAAATTTTTCTCTTCATCAAAAAAGGCAAATAAGGGCTTCTCTGATGGTGCAGTGGTTAAGAATCCGCCTGCCAATGCAGGGGACACGGGTTTGAGCCCTGGTCCGGGAAGATGCCGCGGAGCAACTAAGCCCATGCGCCACAACTACTGAGCCTGCACTCTAGAGCCCACGAGCCACAACTACTGAGGCTGCGTGCCACAACTACTGAAGCCTGCACACCTACAGCTCATGCTCCACAACAAGAGAAGCCACTGCAATGAGAAGCCCGCACGCCACAACAAAGAGTAGCTCCCGCTCACCGCAACTAGAGAAAAGCCCACACGCAGCAACAAAGACCCAACGCAGCCAAAAATAAAATAAATTTTTTTAAAAGGCAAATAATATGATTAACGGGTAAAATATCTCCAACCTTAAAAGCTGACTGTCTATGATTGAATGACCAGCTTTTATAGAACAGTAAGAATGAAAGTGAACAAAGATGACGTCCAAAAGAAAAAATGCTAATGGCCGATAAACATTTAAAATGTGTAACATCACAAAAAAACAAAGAAATATTAAAAGTGAAACGTACTTTGTTTCTCCTCCGACTGGTAAAGAGTGATCACACTCTGTCTTTGCCCAGTATGTGAGGAAACTCTTAACACCAGTAAGCAGAAGTAAATTTTGGTACGATTTTTCTGGAGATCAGTGAGATGTGTCAAATTTTATATAAGCATGCACATTTACCAGCAATTCCACTTCGAGGAAATTGTCCTACAGAAAAGCCTGCACAAATACAGTATTCAGACGAATAGGAACACAGATTTTTGATGCACTGCTATCATAATAATAAAACTGCAACAACTTAAATGCCTCTGATATCAAATAAGATGCACTCTGCTGCATACGAAGGTGGGTCAGAACTACATAAATACTATCTGTGATAAGCTGAGCAAAAGATAGGAAGTTAGGGGCTTCCCTGGTGGCGCAGTGGTTGAGAGTCCGCCTGCCGATGCAGGGGACACGGGTTCGTGCCCCGGTCCGGGAAGATCCCACATGCCGCGGAGTGGCTGGGCCCGTGAGCCATGGCCGCTGAGCCTGCGGGTCCGCAGCCTGTGCTCCGCAACGGGAGAGGCCACAACAGTGAGAGGCCAGCGTAATGCAAAAAAAAAAAAAGATAGGAAGTTAATGAACAGTATGGGTGCCTTGTCTGTGTGTCTAAACAACAGTGGTTCTCAAACTGTGGTCCCCAGACCAGCAGCAGCAGCATTATCTGAAACTTCTCTGAAATGCATATCCTCAGGCCTTACCCCAAACCTACTGAATCAAAAACTTTAGGTATGGAACTCAGAAATCTGTGTTCTAACAAGCCTTCTAAGACATTCTAATGCACAATAAAGGTTGAGGACCATTGGTAAATCTTGAAAGATAGACACCAAACTGTATATAAAAGCTGTCTTGGGGAAGAGTTTCATGGGAAATTTCATTTTTCTCCTTTATATATTTCTATATTCCAACTGACATGTATCACATTTGAAATTAGGAAAGTTATTTCCATCAGAGAAAGAAAGAGGGGGAGAGAGGGAGAGAGAGGGAAAGAGATTGAGAGAATAGCGTGACTGACCAGTAGAAAAATGGACAAGAAATTTAAATGGGTGATGAC